>NC_051190.1:61446825-61759893 GCF_015220075.1 Falco rusticolus | reverse complement strand
AAGAGCATAATTCAGGATTAGCTGGGCACCTGGTAGCAGGAGACCCTCTTTTGCAAGAGCATAGGTTATTAGAAATAAAGATTTTGCATACAAAGTCATTTTCAAATGTTTAAGAAAAAGCAAGTGGTTTTGGTATCATTAGATATTTATTCTGGACTTAATCCAAATCCATTAAAATCAACAAATGCCTTTCTGCTGACTTTCCAGGGTTTTGCAGTAAACTTTCAACTGCTGACTGCTCTTCCACATCCTCACAAGGAAAATCTTAGGGAGGTGTCCAATGATGTTCGTGAAGCTGAAAAATATAACGAAGGCTTGTGGATGAAAAAAGAAAAACTTCTTTGCTAATTAAACTAAACTCAGAAAATTAGACTATAAATTAATAAAAGTCACCAAATTCTTCAGTGTGCCTCTTTGTATGAAGAGATTAGTTCATGCTGTAATGCTGTCATTTTGGAAGTTATTAAGCTACAGGAGACTTCTGGATGTTGAATGTGTGTCATTCCTAATGAAAATCTTTTCATTTCACTGTTAGATTAAGGTGTACACAGTCTATTCAAAAGAGATGTTTATTAGCATAATTATCCTAAATATTTCACATGTGCAACTGACATAATCGTGCTGTTACTCACAACGCCACCTTTTGCATTTCCTGATTGCTAGGTTTACAACCTTCATGTCATACAACTTTTTGGTGAGGTTTTGCATAGCTCCATAAAGTGCAGTACAGACAGAAAACAGGACTATGTGAATACAAAACTGTAGTGTTCTGCTTCTTTCACTCTGCAATTTAATTTTTTTCCAACTTCAGTACACAGAATACAAGAAAGCTCTTGCTATTACCTTGTGCCATTCCAAGATGGCAGTGAGCCACTGTTGAAACCAGAGCCAAGGACAGTACAGAACTAAAGGCCCCAAGAATACTTTTACTACACATATGTGTAAGTTCTATTTTAATCCCTTATATTGCATTTACTTCATTTGTATTGTATTTCATTCAAAATGATTAAGTAAGTGTCCTTCACTGAGGCTAAGGCATATGATACTTGAATTTTAAGTGCAGACATTCTGAACCATCAGTACACAAATAGTAGAACAAACTCTTTTTCTTTTGGAACCAAACCTGGACTTTCTTGTTTAATTAACTCACCCTGCTAGAAAGAAGTTGACACAAATGTTGAGGCATCACCCCAAATGAGAATTTCTAAGGAAGCATAAGTCAGTGTAAATGGAATATAACAAAACCTAAGATGAAGCACCAACAACAGATGCTGAGAAAGACAGAATAATCGCCATACACCACAAACAAGGCCGTTCAAAGTGGTTTTGTTTGCTATCTGATACAGACATATGTACACGGCTACAATGTAATCCTATATTCTGCTGCCCCTTCAGCCAACCCCAGCCTGAAACTTCACAGACAATAGCAAGTGCCATCCTAAAAATTGGAAGGAAACTATCCTCTCTTCCCATCTGGCAGAAATCCCTGAATAGAACTGTATCTAGCAAAGTAAGTTTGGAGAAGAGAACACAGCTGCCAAAGAATGTAATATAGGTGAAAGGGCTGAAAGCAAAGAGCCAAATCTGTTATGTAGCAATGTAGCTACACCACCTTCTTTCAGTTGACTGTATTTTTTTGGTAATGGCCATCATGTTTTACTTCAGGTAATAGGCCTAGATAAGCTGAACCACGTAATGTATTTTCTGCTAAAGATTTGTCTCAATACAGTTTTTCATGTGTACAGGTTCCACGTTAATCTTTTAAAATAAGCAGTATGTTCCTTAATATTTCAGCCTTTAATAGCTATTAAATACATGGAGAATATATATATTTTTATAGCTAGTAACAAAATTAAGTTACATAGGAACATAAACACCCACACAAGTTTTTGTTTACAGACGAAAAAAATGGTTCAAAGCTGCACCGGGGAGGTTTAGGCTGGACATTAGGAAGCATTTCTTTACCGAGGGGGTGGTCAAACACTGGAACAGGCTTCCTAAAGGGGTGGTTGATGCCCTGAGCCTGTCAGTGTTTAAGAGATATTTGGACAATGCCCTTAAGAACACACATTAACTTTTGGTTAGGCCTGCATTGGTCAGGCAGTTGGACTAGATCATTGTTGTAGGTCCTTCCAACTAAAATATTGTATTCTATTACATTTCTAATTCTATTCTATTCTATAGCACCACTGAAAATGCATAAACCATTAATGTATTTAGCAGACTTCTAAATGAATGGAATTTCAATTAAAAAACAATTTAGTGTGGTTTGGCTAAGGCTTAGT
Source organism: Falco rusticolus (assembly GCF_015220075.1). Taxonomy (NCBI): domain Eukaryota; kingdom Metazoa; phylum Chordata; class Aves; order Falconiformes; family Falconidae; genus Falco; species Falco rusticolus. The sequence goes on along the minus strand of NC_051190.1, from coordinate 61,757,608 downwards.
TAATGAAATTAAGCTACACTGAAGAGGTTTCCACAATGGAGCTTGCACTAGTATGAACTGCTTTAACAAATACAGTTCTTGTAGAGTGATGCAAGTTTCTCATGAAGATAAGCTTTAGCTGCCATAGTAACAAAGCCCCTTATTTCCAGGATGATGATACACTAGTATTAAACAGCCTTTAAGTTCATCTCTAGAAGACTACTCATCTTTGTTCAAAAAATCTTCTATACAAAAGACAGTCCAACATAACTAATTTCAACATCACTAAATAATAGATGGCTCATATGAGGTGTAAAAGATCATCCTACACACTTCTTGTCCCCTGTCATCACTGAAAAATAGTAAGTTCTCACCAGATTTGTTTACTTGAGGAGTTAGCACAAATAATACTAGCACCCAAATTGCCATCAGCGATGCTCTGGCTCCCCTGTATGAATGCACAGATACACAGACACACAAGAAAGTTACACACACATGCTTTGATGTAAGAGGCTTGAACTAACACATTTTACCTTCTATTTGCCATACACCAAGAGCATGAAGAGGGTCAGTTACAGAAGATCAAGTGACACGTGGAGACAGGATCATGTTCTGAACCCATGCTGAACACTTATACAGGCTTTCTGTGGTTTAACTACATCCCACTACCAAATTCTGTATTTTCCAAAGCAGTCTAAACCTAAACCTCAGGAAGATGCTCGAGGAGAATTCATGGAAGGAGTTAATGCCTAATGAGCAGTCTGAGCTATTTCCCATGTAGACAAGCCCTTAGTAAATAGATGCTTCCTGTCCACTTGCTTGGCTGTAGGGAGCAGAGATGATTAATGCAGCTATGCATCCTGACAGGCTCCAATGCTCACTCAGTCGTAAAAGGGTAAAAATCATGGCCAAAAAAGGCTGACGGTAAGGGCTGGAAATTCGGTTTGTATGATAAATAGATGCCACTTCGATTCTGCAGCTCTCTCTAATAAAAGTGAGAGGTAGAAGACATCTTAGAAAACACTAAGAAATGTCAATGAGAAGAGTAGCTTTTTCTACAAAAGCAAGCTTTTGATCATCTTCCTTTCTGAAATTGAAGGAGCTTGGTTATTCTGTAAGCTCCAACTGAACTGATGCAACACATTTCCTCATCTGTAAGTAAGGTATAATAAATAAGGTATGATGACATAAATAAATGATTTTTCATGGTATATTAGCAGGGAATGTAATTCCGCATAAAGTCAGTTTCACACTAAACAATGAGAGAGAGAGAGATATTTTCCAGGTCAAAGAATTAGGAATGTATGGAAAAGCACTAAATCATGAAAAAATGTAAATTCACTGGAGATTATGTAAGCTATATGGTAAAATAAGTTGATGTTGACTTTTTGCAGTGTAACGTGAGATTCCAAGTTGCTGGTTCTTCTCTTTCTCTGAACTGCACACAATTGACAGTATCTTTAAAGTGCAAACTGTGATTCTGCTGTGAGCCACAGGACTTAAACCTTACATGTTGGTAAAAAATATTCCTCCACCAGGCTGCATTTTTATTGACAAAAGGCAGCTGAATCAATTTTTGTTGCTCCTTAACAAAAACAAAGGCTGCCTGAACTTGTTTCTTTCAAAGCCATTTGTCGGCCTCTCCCTCTCTATAATAAAAGTACAACTACACAACTTCGGAAACAGCTCAGATACTGAATTATTTGACAGTCAGTGTGTTATGCAGGCACGACCACTTTTCTCCAGAAGTCAGGCCATGATCAGTGTTAGCCCAGAGGAGACTTTCCCTTGTCAACAGTTATCTCGGGGAAAGCTGATACTATATACAGAAAGCAAGTGCGATTCTGAACCAACTAAAGTTTCCAAACTGAAGCTCCTTCAAGTCCAAAATGTCTGGGCTTACCCTTGGAAACCTCCTGAAGTATGCTCAGAATTTACAAGTTAAAATGCATTGATCTGTAATGCAGGTAAGACGAGCCAAAGATAAACACTGCCAAAGCTTACAGGCTTTTACAGCATTAAATCAAAAGAAACATTAAGGCAGGGAGAGGATCAAATTGTAAAATCTGAGCTTTAGATGCTGCTTCTGAAATTCAAGGCTAATATCAGAAATAATGGACCTGAAAGTTTCATGCAACATCCCCCAGCTGTTCATCTCAGAACTGAGACAGTTCATCAAAACAAGAGCAACAAAAAAAATACTATACTGTAGAACTGGAAGCCTTTCCCCAGGTCCTCACCTTGCTTGGTTTTCTGCTCTCTTTTTCTTAGAGAATGTATTTCCTAGGTTGGGCACACACATCTGGCTTAAAAGTACACTCTGAAGTGTATTTGGAGCATATGCTCTCTCTCTTCATCGGCAGTACCCAAACTCACCAATTATACACATTCCAATAAAGCTTTCCTCTCCTCCTGCCCCAAACCAAGTCTATCATCACTCCTTAGTGAAGCTTTAATCTCTATCCACTTCAAAAGTCAATTCTGATTATTTTTTTTTTTTGCATTGACATTTCACATTTTTTTTATGTGAAAAAGCAGGTAGTTTATTTTGTTTGCACTTTCTTACTTCAGAGTGCCCTCAGATCTCCCCCCAGAATGTTCATGCCTGGACAAGGACAAAGCTTGCCTACAGGACAATTTAGAGACATGTGAGAACAGCATTTTTCATGAAAACCAATGCACAGTGATAAACAACTGCATTCATAACTAAACAAATCCTTACGTGGAAAACAGCTGTGTATAATCATGATCCTTTTCTTTTTATCTTTGCTGCAAAAATTGATAAATGAAATGTGGAAAAATGATAAAAACTAAGTTTCAAAATGACAAACTTTATAAAGAGAAACTTTAAAAGCAAAAAAAAAAAATATTCAAAGAAATAAAGATCTTCCAAAGAAACTGGTCGGGTAATGACAATATGTTGCCATTACTTCAGATAACACCTGTTTTGCAGCAAACCCCGTAACAACTGACATCAAGAAAACTTTTGCCTTATCATTGCAGAGTAGCATTTCCTTCCTAGAAGTTGTTTAAAATAGATGGGAGCAAGAACAGGAGGAATATACCACTTATTTTTCTAACCAGCTTTTGGTGTGGCTAATGGTGTGGAGAAGGTTGGCAAATGAGCTTTTCTGACATAGAATTTTTCCCAATACCATGCATGCTACCTCAGACTGCAGTCTCAAATTTGTTGAGCTGTTTCTTTCCGGTATCTTGGTGGGAACTCTAGCGTGATCTCTTTTGATACACTTTCTACTACTTTCAGGTGCTTCCAACTCTTACTTCTCATCTCTTACCTGAAGCCAACTTACAACATGTCTTACTTTTTAACGTAGAGAATTCTTCTCAAGGCTTTTCCAGGACCAGTTGTGGGTCAACTGAATTACACACCTTTTTGATACCGAAATCCACCTGACATCAGGATGGTACTTGCATTTTATATCTGCTCTTCAACCAACAGTTTGCTGTTATATGCATGTCCATGGCATATGCTAGAACTACAGGTCAGAGAGACAAAAGGGCCCTCTGCTGCTCTGCGAGACTATGATACTTCTCACTTGCAAAATGATGTTCTGCTTCTCCTCTCGCAGGTGCATCTGAAACCTATTTCTTCAAGCACTGATGATGATGGTGATGACATGGAGAAGAATGCAAAGGCCCTTTAGGGAGGAAATTACTTCCTGAACACTCAAGAGCTCTTCCTGCTGTATCATTATCTAGGGCTGAGGTTTATTAAAGGCAACAGGACCATACTGTTCTCTTCTCAGACATTTCCTTCAGACACAGAAACACAGGATTAATAATTCTGTCAGCAGAAGTAGGACTTCGTTTTACAGATTATTTCAGTTTTCTACTGCCAATGTTTGGCGGGGTTTTTGTTTTACTCCTTCAACCTGAGTGCGGATGAATAAGCCAAAGCTCTGACACAGAGACTTAGCCCTACAGGGTGAAGGAAATTCACGAAAATGCAGGACATAAGTGAATAGTATGCCATCGCTGTGGCTACCAACAGAAGTTAAAGCCCAGGAAAATTAACTAATCCTACCATGAATCTAACATAAATTTCAGAAAATGTCATTCACAAAATATAGCCTCCTGTTGTGATTTCTGCGAAAAACTTTCTGCCTAACCCAAAGAAAATGAACTGCAAGAGTATCATAACATTATGGTGTTACAAGAAAGGGCATGTGACTTGAAGCTTGGATTTAAAATATAATATTCTGCAGGAAATAGACAAAATGAAATGCTAGAGTTCTGGCAGTCTTTCCAATCAGTATTTTATTTTGTCATGTGGCTGAAGGCAGAAGACCTGCAGTCGACTGTGCTGCTGAAGCACCTGCCTGCAACAACTCCAGTTGTGACGCCTGATGCTAAATGGGGCATTTTAACTCCAGGCTACTTCACCAAGCACTATAGAAAACATCTGAAACACAACCTGACACTTCATCATCCTCTTAAGCTGCTCCCTGTCCTACAGAACCAAACCCAAAGTGGGAACGGAGAGGTTAATTTGTTCATGACAGAGTTTTTGAAGCTGGATTACCAGACTGCTTGATTTCAGACAGCTGCTTCTTAGGAAAGTGGTTATTTTCTCACAGAGGTGTACTTTTATTCTCACATAGTCAAATCCATTAGTAAAGAAAACTATGTCTAAATTTGGGAAGACTTGATCATCATAGTAGTGACTTCCTTAAAGGCTTACACACAGAAGTTTTTGATACACTTACATGCTAAAATTAATTCTAAAACTGTTTAGAATGTGCTCAGCCTCTATTTCTATTTTACTTGTTCATGCCTGTTTCATAAAGGTTTAATTTCATTTTTCTTTTTGCTTTCTTGCATATGACATGACATAAAGCAAGACTGTAAGAGCTTCTTTCACTTTGAGGACCTAGGTTTCTTTGTTTCAGTGATGCTGAGGCCTCGGTGGGTGCCCACAGTTGAAGTGATCATCTCTTTGTTCTACCCTATACCATGAAATCCGAGATGTTTTTCACTGTTTTCACCTCCATTACCAGAAATAGAATGTGTCTGTCCAAGTGATGACATATGCTGAACAAAAAACGCCGGGAATCCCGAATTGGTCATTTTTAAAGTGATGAAAGACCACAGTATTGTTTTTAGCTTTCACATCTATTCTTCCAGTGTTGAGAGATTCTGACTTTTACCACCTTCTTTCTGTTGAAGATAGTCTGCTATTTTATTTTTAGATGTGAGATTTCCTACCAAACCCAATTTTAGGTTTACAGTCTCCGCTGAGCTCCAAAAACAGAAAAAAAAACCTCCTTTTGGGGAGTCTTCCAGGCAGTGTTTGTCTGCTGCTGCTGCCACCACAGTGGTCACCCATGGTTCAAAGCTCTAATTTAAAGTGACCACAAGAAATTTTACTCCTCAGTCTAGCAGCATGGCTGTTAAACCAGACACTGTCCTGCCTTGGTTAGGATTTGTGCTCCTTCCCCAGCCTTCAAGCACAACTGTTTCAGTGTGCTAAAGAAGACACTGACATTCATGTCAGTCTCTGGATTGCAGCTTCAAGGTTTATGACAGATGGGAAACCAACAGAGGAGTTAAAATCCTGTGAGTCCACACAAAGCTTATAGCCAGTAGCCATCTGGCTGGGGATCTACATAATACCATGAGAGAATGAAAAGGGGGAAAAAAAAAAAAAAGGCAGTTACATTTGCACTTCCATTTCTCTTCCTCTTCTTTGTGCTGCCTGGTTTGAATATACTTAATGATCACGTTACAAATAGTCTTTCAACTATTTCATACAGGTTAAACAACCGCAGTATTTTCTTCCTAGCAGTTTCACACAGGAAAATATATTCAATATTAGGCAAAAAAAGTCCAACACATGACAACGTATAACATTTGTTTACAGTAGGTAACTGCCAAACAGGCAGCATTTAACAAAAGCATAAGCACTTGAGAAGAGAACGGAGAATGGAAAGCACCAAGAAACCACATTCAGCAGCGCTGCCCATTGCTCTATAAAAACAATTCAAGGCAGAAGTTGTAACACAGGGCCCCTAAAGTATAATTACTTGGGAAAAAAAATGTGGCTGACAAAAGTTACCTAACCTGTTCGGAGAAGAAAGCAGCTATTTACCCCCAAAATGTGCTGGGAAGGCTGAAAATCTGGTTTTCAAAGGAAAAAGCACAAGCTTCATTAAAACCCCCTTTTGCAGAGCAATGTCTCCTGCTAGAGCAGGAAACAAGGAAACACGCAAACCTCCTTCACAGACAGAAACCATTTTTTACCTCAACCTGCTGCAACGTTTAGCTAGGCGTTTTCAACCTGTAACTGCGTGTTTGTTGGGGTTTTACTTTTCTCAAAAGAGTGGATTTCTGGTGTAAAGAAAGAGTAGACCCACTAGACCAAGAACTCTTTTCCCTATGTGCTGTGTTGCAAAAATGAGAGCATATTAAGCAACTCGAGAACAGGAAATAACGCTGACAAACAAACTGATATTCTTTCCATAGCATGGTTGCTCAGAGGAGGACATATGAAACTTCATCTCCCCAAATCAAGAAATGTTTATTCTACTTTTGGCAAGGCTGCTGCATGCTTGGTTACTCTCCTCCTAGTCCAACTGTTTTATGATCCTTTTAGTGAAGTAGTCACACTAGAGTAAAAATGAATATAGAGCTGAAAATCTTTTTAATAAAAGCTCTCTACTTCAAAAAATGTTGTTCTATTGGTACCAAGATGGTTTGTGGAAACACACCAGTTCTAAGTGATGTGTGTGGGAATGCATCTTAGATCCCTTCACCTCATCTGGAGTATCTGGCACCATAGGTGAACCCTGTAGAAGTTCCAGCCATATAGCCAGTGTCCTACAGTGAGTGTTATTTTGTTAATGTAACCTCCAACATCACAGAGAGATTGGAAAAAACGGATTAAATGCAGACATCTATTTCTGAGCTAATCACTCTACGCTCCCTTCACACTTGACATGATCTACTCAGTGCAACAATTCATCTTGTTGTGACGCAGACATCGCAAATAGGTCAGATGAATTAAGGCCTAAAATTAACCATTTCTCTCCACGGAAGATAAAGTGAGAACAGGATGACTGGTTCATGTGGCTGGACTTAAATCACACCCCCCTACTCAGGCCGTCTTTTTTAACTAACGCCTACACTTACCCAGTCTAAAGTCCTGCTTGAAAATGACTTTCTTAGATCTCAGCTGAGGGCTCTAGCCACCATATTATTGACTTTTTCTGCTACTTTGCCTTTTTTGGATGAAAAATGTCATCAATATGTTTTCAGTTTCCATATGGACCTCTTTGAATAACTGAAGATATCTTATTTATCCCATCTGTTTAAAGTAAAAAAAAATAAATGTAGTTGTGTTTTTCATTGAGAAAGGCTTAAATAACTGCATTTTTCCCTCAAAAATAAAAAATAATCAGATAAATTTCAATTATAACCCTAGTTACATCATTGCAATTCTAAAAATTGGCTGATTAATGGAACTGCCTTATATACATTCTAATTTTCAATGTGAATAATGTATATTTTCAATTATTTTTTTCTTGACAGATTGAGTTTTTAATTAAGGAAAAAATTGCAGTGTAAGACGTTTTTTCATTTTTCTTACAAGAAGTGTAATTTTTATAAATGTGGCTATCTAGCCAGACAAAATGAAATTGCAAAAGCGTAACCATAGAATTTTCTTGTGTTTCACAACAACACCTTGATCAAGTAGAAACTGAGCTAAGAAAATTAATATCCTTAGTAATTTCAGGAGGCTAACTTTCACTAACTTTGACTCCTAGGTCACAAGGCTGTTTATTTCAAATCAGTAGTACCTTCATTTAAGGTAAAGTACAAATTTCTCATCCCTTTTTATAACTTTGTGGCCTTTGTCCTCTATATGATATCCCTACCGGAACCATTATCTCACCCTCCTGATATTATCAGGATGCAGCTAAGCAAATGTATTTTGTTCGTCTGAGTTTGATTTCTATATGTGCTGCCTGCAACTACCTCCAAACAGCTGTAAAAAGAAGCTGCAAACATCTAAGTAGTGGAAATTCTCAATCCTGATGTCTCTGTCTACAACAATTTAAAATAAACACTTCCCTTTATTCACGAGGGTTCCTTCAATTGGACCTTGACTTTTATGAACTTCACACAAAGTTATAAAATAGAATGTAGAATAAGAAAAATGTTGGAACCACAGGTACAACTTCCCTTCCCGGAAAAGCTGTATGTGCAGCTACATCCCATGGGCCAGTAAGCAGCCCACCGAGGAGCCACCCTGCTCACAGGCGATACCCCAGTCCCTTCAAGGATTCCTCTCTACAGAGGGTGCTGGAAAAGCAGTTCAAAACATTTAGGATTCATCTGACACTAGAATTCAAACCATCAGCCTCGGAAGCCATCTTTATCTCTTTCTGTGATTTATTAAGGATTAATAGCATGTTCTTCTACCTGTTAAAATATGTTACTCTTCCCTAATTTGCTAAATAAACAGTACCAAAGTCACTTCCTATAGGTTTTATTTAGAAAGGGGGAACTCACAATTCAACTCTGTAAATACCCCTCATTTTGCATTTTAAATAAAATATTTTAACTTCAGCAGTTGTTATTTAGAACAGACTTCAGAAATTTTTTTAAAAAAAAGTAAAAATCAGATATAAAATACATTTCCATTTATTTTTATTTCAGAGGAAATCACCTATTCCCATATATTCAGTTTGTACCTTACTACTGCTTATGCATGCAGGGTTTTGTGGGTTTTTTTGCATGAACTGTAACACCTGATTTAAAAAAGAATTGAATTAAATCCCAAAGTAACATGTAAAACCCATTCAAGTTCACTTCTATTTGATGGTGGATCAGGCAATTTTGTGCTTTTGCAGCTAGCAGCACCACCACATCACCAGGTTCTTTTGTTTCAGACCATGCTAGTGTCATTCAACACAGCAGCACAAAAAAGCAGGGCAACATTCCGTGCAAGGTCTGATGCGATACGACAACATACAGAAGACTGTATCCTATCCCTAACGATTGCTAATAGCAACACTTCAAAAAAATTAGATGCTAGAAATAGTTACAATGAACCTTGCTAATTGCAGAAGGCTTTGCAGGTGACAGGGAGGAATGAGATGTTTCTAGATGCTCACATGTAATGCGCTTATGTCTTAAATCATAAGATTTGATTACCCCTCTCTAAGCATGCTTTGCTGTCACTGTTATTAGCTTTTATATCATCAAGCCCTGTTTGAAAATTGGACCACTATATTAAACTATATGACCTGCATGGTGAATTCTACAGGTTAAATCCTCGCTATCTGAAAACACTATTTATACCTTACAAAACTACAAGCTCCTCTTAAACATCTGATTTCTTGATCTTTTTTTATGAAGCTGGAAAAGCTGAGCAAAACAACACAACCTGATCATATTATTGTATATCTCAAACATATATAGTACATATACTATATATCTCAAAACTATTTTTTTTTCTATGTCATTTCCAATACAGAATACACCCCCAGCCTACTCCCTGCAATCTCACAGACAGGACCTGTTAGTCCTCTCTACAGTATTTAGTAGTCCAACACTCTACAGGACTTAGAAATATTTAAAATTTAAATTTCATAGGCTGAAACCACTGACTCTTTAGCTCTTCTTCAGGTTTTGGGCTCTCTCTTATGGTTTTCAACTGCAGCAAGATGACTTTCTGATACAACACTTTAATCCAAACCCCTCCGGTAGGACCACAGAGGAATGAAAAGGAGAGTTCCAGAGTTGTTTTCTTCCCCCTTCAGCGACTCTCCTTAAGAGTTACAGGTTTTTCTTTACTCTTTCAAGACATCTGTATTGGATTACCCACACAACAGTAATCCTAATGAAACCAAGATTTATTAAAACAAAGAGAAAATGGAATTTAAACAAAATAGTTTGCTTAACATAGCTGAATTTACAGTTCTCACAAGTTAAATTAGATAAGGCATAAACCAGATAAGCTTGACTTCAGATAAAAAAGAAAAAATGAATCCTGTAGTTTATCCTTTGAAATTAAATATCCTTTCTGACCACACCAGTCAGCTCGTCAATGCCACTTGCTGCCTGGAGACCAACAATTCCCTCTTTTGTCTCCCACAGATATGCTTAATAAACCCCGGTTCAAGTTTCCTAAACATCTTTCCAAAGACAAAAAAATGGCCTTTGGTAAACAGCTTCAGTCTCCATCTCTGAGGAAACAAAAAACCTTAATTATGATTTATGACTGCCTTTTCAAGGTTTATGATCCTGCTCAAATATAGCCTTTCACTAACCATCTCGGCTGGCTCTATCTAGGTTTTGGCCAGACCCATGGGCAAACCTCACCTAAAGCCGTTCCCTTCCTCTTCCACTTGTCACGAGCAATGAGTTATAGACAAGAGCTAAGGCTCGCACTTACGATCAGCTACGTCCCAAAACAAAGTCCAGTGGACGTTTGAAAAAAATCAGCTTTGGCTGATGTCTCAAATGACTGATTGCTCTTTGTTTCTGCCTTTATGGGTTTTAGGAAGCACATGTACATAGGTATGCTTGAATATGCCGTTTCATTTAGTGGGTGGTATTTTGCTGATATAAGAAGGGTATGACTGTTGGATAGCTATAATAAAAACTGGTCTGTAATAGAAACTTTTGCCACTTTGGAAGTAGAATGAAAATGGCAAGCTTGTGCCTTCTTATACACATGCAACTATGGATGCAAGCATGCCAGCAGAATTGGCTTAGATAAGCAGAACTTACTTCTGTTAAGGAAATAAAGACAAATTAAAACCAGTCCCACTGAACAGCCTCCATACTGGAACATGTACCAATACAGAGGTACCAGAAGAACAAGGAGAACAGCAGTGAACAGATCACACCTGTACACTGTGTTATTAAGTTAGTGTAACTCTTCTCAACCTAGAGCATGGTCTAAGCCATTCTCAACTCTTTCATTCTTCGGCCTCTCCAAAAAATTTGAAAAAAGGAAAAAACCCAACAACCCAGACAAGAAACCCTGAAGGCATGAAAGTAATGGAGATACTATTACAGAGCTACTTAACGATACCCACATAAACTTGTCTGATGCGATACAGTCCAGCACTAAACCAGGACTACTGTAGGCAGGCAACAAAAAGAAGTAATCATTACTCAAAAGCATATTCCTATAGAAGGTTAGCTTGTAACTCCCAGAGCTGGAACTATGTCACATATAATTTTTTGACATAACAGGATGCTTGGAAGAAACCCTCCAGGAGCAGGAATCAGGCTGTGGCTGCACTTAGGTTCCCTAAAGCCAAAAGCAAACGATCTGAGATCTATTCAATAAAACATTACATTCATTTATTTTTTTTAATTATGAAATCATACATGGGACAGCCTTTCCAAGCTCCAGATCAAGTTAATTTCATTCATTACAGAGGCACATAGAGTTACTCAAACATTCAATTAAAATTACCTTACAGAACTGCATTTAGATTGTATCATCACTCTGATGAAACCCAAAGCAAAACATAAAATAAAGGTCAAACTAGAAAACAGTATGGAGCAAGTTAATACCCATGAAAAATGAGCACAACAAACCCAAAACTATTCCCCAGTAAAAAATGGTAGCAGAGGATGTGAGAAGGGATGTTATTCCTCTCCTTTATTGCTGCTCATCTCACAGAAGAAAAGCCAGAGGAAAAGAATTTCAACATTTGTAATTGGAAAAGAAAAAGACAACTCTGCCTTACCATGTAACAAGGAATGAAAGAGTTAGAAAAGAAGATGCGTGACCAAAATAGATCCTCACTACTTGTACATCTCTCCCAAGCCCTAGGACACAAAACCCCTGCTACAGGTGATTTAATTTTTTTTTGTTTGTTCAACAGTTTCTTACAAGGAAATCATTTTGTAAATGACTTAAGGCAAGGATTCCTTCTTAAAAACAACCAGAAAAAAAATCTTAATGCTTTGGTAATCTCTCTCTTAATCCTCTCTATACTTGTCACTGGAAAAGACTTCAAAAACTGATTAATCTAAAGATAATTATACTCAACTGTTCTCCAAAAAGGAATAAAAATGGACTGGAACTCAGCTAATACACATCTTCCTTAAATAAATATATTATTTAGAAAACATTCTTTCAGAATGATTTCAGATGCATATATTATCAATAAAAATTAATGAATCTTACCTAAAAATCCCTCATAGATTCCTTTCAAAAGAAAGTTTTTCTTAATTTTATGGCGTTTCTGCACACATCTGAGGTAAGTCCAAGATTCTACCAATGCATTTAATTATTTCTAATGTAGAAATGTTTTGATAGCATGCCTGTATCTGTGAGGAGAAGGGAACGGCCATCCTTCTTTTTACAGGAAAAATATGTAATATATTAGCCATAAATTAGCATGATACTTGGAGTAGTAACCATGAAAAATCAACCTTGCAACAAAATTGGAATTATTCAGAAATATATTAATTTTAGATCCTGACCTTCTGGCTACCACTGCAGCAGAACACAATTAACACTCTCCTAAGGCTCCCACAATGTATATTCAAAGAGGTTTTTTATGACTAAGTGATACCTGAAACGATACAAGGGAACTCTCTGAAGTACTGCACACTAACAAAAAATTAAAAAACATATCTGCTGTGTTTGCACACAAGTATTCTGTATAAGCAATGCTAAGCTAAACATACCACCAGGACAGATTTTCTTTACAGGTGGTGAATTTGGACCAACATTATTGACCCTACATTAAAAAAAATATGACAGAATGGCAGAAGTCACTTAACAAGGGAATGCTTTATAATCAAGGTTTGTCTTCAGTGAGGACAAAGCGTATTTTGAAGACTCACTAAAATGACGGAAAGGTAGGTGGAGTTTTGATAGTTGCCCACTACTTGAGGTGGATCCTCGTACAGTGGGAGCTGGGGCTGCATTTCAGGGGTATGTAAGTATGTACCAATTCTGCTAAACAGGCTGAGATCATGTCTTTTTAAAAAAAACTCAAGTAATTTTAATTTTAGTAACTGAATTACCCTATTGCCAAATACCCAACGCAAAGCGATTAACAATTGTGAGTGTGCACCTGGGTTCTGTACAAGCATTATGGATCGCTGTAGGATAACCAACAGATGTACAACTCAAAACAAATATTTGTAAAGCCTCTGGGTTATTATTTGCAATCATTTACCTGAGTTAAAATTGGCTAATAAAGGTGTGATTCACCAAAGCACTCGACTACATGGTTTACCTGGGATTCGCAGAACCCTCAGCAGCACCCTTCATGGCAAGGAGGTGTTCCCCACCAACAGCGGAGCAGCTGATGGAGCCCAGGCTAAGGAGGGCTCAGCTGCTCTGCTGGAGTGCTGCCACTTGCATAAATAATTAAGTATTTATTCCAACATGGTTCAAACCTTCACATCCCAGATAGCTGCACACTCCCTAAGGTTAGAAATCTGGTGTCTGCATGCCTTGCTTATCCACTAAATGCAAAAGCTGAAGATCATACCAGACAAGAGAAACTAACTCTCCCATAAATTATAAAAACCTCCAGTGAAAATACATTCATCACTGTGATACTGTCCATTGGTTTCCACCTGGAATTTCATTTTTCCTCACTTCTAAGTAAGGAAAAATTAAAATTACTGTGGTTTTTACATTTTATTTTTATTGAGTAAAGAAAGTGAAACTCTTATAAAAACAAATATTAATAACAAACATACACATTTCAATTTTTGCAAAAGAATCCTGAAAAGGGAAATCATGAACTACATTTTCTTAATACATTATGCCTACTGTGACCTTCAGCTCTGAGGAAAAATGGCACAACTCATATTTTTAATTACTAACACAAAGCTCTGGATTAGTTAAAGAGCTTATCAACTCTTCAAGACTTTAGGTACTCACAACATTTTAAATGCAAAAGGTGACAATTCTCACGGTGGCACTGTTAAGAAAGCAGTGGAAATTGCATATGGTGGTTTTGAATTACACCAGGACAGAAGCTGGCATGTCCAAAGCAGTCTGAGAGGGAAGGAGGAGGTTTTGAGATGCCCACCACCACCACTCAAGAGCATAAAGGCAAACATGCAAGGACAGGCCTGGCGAAGAAGGGGCCTCACAAGGACAGGGCCAAAGAAGATGAAGAGCACTCCTTGGGCAGGTCCCCACAAGCAGGGGAGTGCCAAATGCTTTAACAGGAGACAACAGGGCACCACTGTCCTCAAAAAGCAGCATGATGATAGGGATGGTAAAAGGAGCTGCGCACAGGTAGAAACTGGCAGAATAAATATTCCGTGGGATGACTGAGGCTAATCCCAAAAGAAAATGTTATCCTCCACTGCTGCACCAGGCAGCCCATGGCCACAAGCCGGTTCCACTGCAAAATCCCACAGTTCAAACCATAAATGGATGTATTTGGCCAATACGTTCAGTACTGGACCTGCCATATGGTACAGAGCTAGCTCTAAGTTACTAAGCTTTACCCAAAACCCAGGAAAATATTTAATTTCCAAAGCTCATCGATAACCTTTCAAGAAAAGATACTGACTGGATAACTCATTTTCTATGGTGTAGTTCTAAGTGCCCTAAAGAAGTTGGGACTTCTTCTATTAATTCTTCTGAAGCACTTCAAAAACCTGCCCCCAATCTAAAGTGGGGGTGGTTGTGTCTTTGCGAGGTTACACAGCTTGCCCAGGATCTGTAAATAGCAAAGACAAACCCCCAAGCTACATCTCTCCTCCTGTTCTTCCCTTACTCCACTGTCATGAATCAGATACAATCCTGCCCCAAAGCTTTACTTCAGGAATTACAGAAATTATTGTAAAAGACTGCATATGGGAAACATACATAAATCAAAAGTTCTGGCATGACATCCAAATAATTTGGTTTTAAGAAAAATAGGGTTTCATTTAAATTCTCAGCTCCAGTTATATTCTCTCTCCTAAAAATCAAGAAACTAATTTCAAAATAACCATGATGAATAAACACTCTCTCCAGTAGAGCAGCGAATCAGGTAGATGGCTGTCTCAAAGATACCTGTTCAAAGTTTAACATCTCATCACTGTCTACAGCCCTCCAGTCTCAATCCTGACAACAGTCAATAGTTTTTATGAATAAGCATGTTCTGGAAGAGATGCTGGACTACGTGGCTGGATAAACAGGCAGATAACATGGTAGAGAAATACAAAAGAGAAATACAAAACATCCAACAGCTATTTACCACAGGTATCAGCCTAGGAGCTTGCAGTAATGTTTCTGCAGATAAGAAGAAAGATCAAAAACCAAAGTATGCAAGCAGTTTGGGTCTATTATTTTTTATAAGATTTTGTCTTTGTAAATATAAATCAAATACAAATGTACAGCACTGCCAAGGAATTAAATTATATTTGATATCTATACATTAATGTATTCCAGTAAAGCAGACTAAGAAACAAATCTAGTCATAATTCAGTCAAGAATCTGTATAGAACCATACTATTAAATTTCTATGGTATGTGAAGAACAAAACAAGTTTAAGCAATGCAGTTCTTCAAATCATATCAAAAGCAAAATGACTGCAAACTCCTAAAGCAATGTTCCTACTTTATCATTGTTACAGCTTAATAATATAGCTACATCACATAAATTGCATCTCCCTCACGTAGTATCTTTGAATCACTCAATCTGAAAAAAAAATCTCCAAATAAAATCCAAAGTGTATTACAAAGAGACTGCACTTTTATAGCAAAGGAGGTAGCAGACGGTGAAACAAGAAATAACATAATGGCATGAAGAATTATATGCATTTTGTATTGGACTTATCATTTATACGATAAACAGACAAGTGTACAAAAAAAATTGAGATACTTGATTTTTTCTCTTGAAGGGAAAAAATCTGTTGATATAGGGTAACTAGCTGGAAGACACA
This sequence comes from Falco rusticolus, assembly GCF_015220075.1. Classification (NCBI taxonomy): domain Eukaryota; kingdom Metazoa; phylum Chordata; class Aves; order Falconiformes; family Falconidae; genus Falco; species Falco rusticolus. Next base: position 61,741,733 of record NC_051190.1, on the reverse strand, counting down.
TGGATTTTTTAGTAATCACAAAAGGGACCGAAGTAGACAGTAACAGCTAAAATGTATCTCATACTATGAAATGCCTTTTCAATTTTGGAATGTTAGAAGGTGCAGATCTGCTTTAATTGTAAATAGGGTAAAGATACTCAGAATCCTACACAACAGGCACATTATCACTACAAAAATTTGCCAACGAAATTCAGCTTTGTCCTTCCTGGATCTCATCCAGAAGGAGTAGTGGACTACATAATTTTTTTCACTTGTAATTAAAAAAAAAAGTCAGATTTCTCTTCTTCTCAATTAGGTATTTTTCTGCAAATCTTTCTTTTCAAAAAAAGAACAAGGGAAACATCAGGGGCAATTAATTTCCTTCAAGTAATCTACCACACTGATACAATTTTTGTACCCTTAATTCTATGACGACTCCAACATTCATGACCTGCTTGCTGCTGTTCTACTTCGCCACAGTGTCTGAGTACTTCTCTGTTGACTTCAGTTATTTTAGTGATTTTCCCACAACAAGAGACTCTTCAGTTGTCCAGCTGATTTGCTATAAATTTTCATGGATTATAGGCCACCTCCCTGACATCCTCCCTATTGCTTGTTATATCTTGTTTCCTGCAGTCGTGGGAAAGGGATACAGGACATTTCATCTGTCTCTGCCTGATTTTCTTGGTGGTCCTTACTTCCTTTTATTTCCCATTTTCCAGCATCTCAAAATGCCCAAAGAATTTCTAAAAAGCAGTACCAATGAATAAATTACAAATCACCCCAAAATCGCTTTGAAAGTTTAGTGCGTATAGGGAACATGAAAATGCTAAATATGAGGAATAAAAAATAAACTCACTTCTGTTTTTAATTGGCAACAGCTAGAAGAAAGCAAGCAAGAGAAGTACATATTGGAAAGCAAATTTGAATATTTTAAAATATTTTTTTTACTTTTTACTGGGAATGTTTTAGCTGCCATTTCAAGATGCTTCATGAGAAAATATGAAGAATAATTGTATGTCTCCATTTATTAATTTATAAAAATACTATTTTTAATAATTTAAAATCTTATACAAAGTTTTCTTCTCAGTCTTTTTCTTGTTGTTTTTCTTCAGAAAAGGAAAATCTTGCGTAAAATCTGTGCAACTTTTTTTTGAGAAAGAAAAAAGACTGCCTGGCCTGATAAGCACTCTAGAAGAATCCACTAAAAGTCTAAGAAATAGAAAAGCTGAGCTGCGGGAAGACTGCACTATTTTGGTAACAAGTCTCCTGTCTCATGTGCCACCCCTATCTGTTTTAAGCAGAAATGACAATGCACGGCCAGCTGCTGACAGCCAGCTTCAACGGTATAGCAAATAAATTTGTTTAAGAAGGTCTCTCCTGCAGGTATGTCCAAGGTAAATTCCTGGCAGTGTACAGACGTGCTGTGACACCAGGAGAAGTTTCTTAACCTCAGTTAAAAAAAGGTATCATAGCTGTATTCTTTAGCAGTTCATAAATTGCCTTCACCTTTGTAAAATGGAAAAAACCTCAACATGTATATTTTGATTATAGTACTCTCCAGGGATTCTTGAAAGATGGGTATTCAGATTCAATGAGAGAACACTGAAGAAGCCACTCCTGTTTAATTACACTCAAGAAAGAAATCCAAGAGGGTGTTTCCAAGTGTAGGGCTCATGTTCTGTAGCACAAGCACCCTCTGCGCTGAAGTCTGAAACCTGACAGTGTCTGTAAGAACAACAATATTCAGTTCTCTAAAAAACTATGAGGGGAGGTCCAGGTTTTGTCGCAGCGGATGCCTCAGTCAGTGATGACAACAGAACTACTGATGCCACGGCGAAAAGTAAAGACTGGGCTATGAGGAAATTTAAATTGAAATACATTCCAGTCTTCCCAGAGAGGAGACATTCCCTTTGAACAAAGCAATAGTAGTAGAATACTAGTAAGAGAATTGCTAGCAAGATTTGTTGTCTCTTGGTGTAGATTTTAAGGAAGATTATTTCATTGAGGAAGACAATACTATTTATCGTGACATTCTTTCACAACTTATTAGCAGTTCCTCAATTTCACAATCACACTAATTTAGTTATCAAGTACAACATTTGCTACCTTTAATGTAGTACTTTCTTTAAAACTAATTTGAAATCATAGTGGTTTTCATGATTTATATGGCTTAGGCACAGTTTCATTTCCTGCTAGTAAAGAGGTATCATCAACTTGAAATTCCAGCCATTTTTACAGAGCCATCAAACAATTTAGTGCATTAAATCTGCTTGCCTTTCAGTTTTGCACTTACCTTCATTTTTATCAAAACCACTTTCTCTCCGTCTGTTGCTCCCACAAAAATAATATGCACAATTTCTTACTTCTAATTTTTTATTCTTCTAGTGCTAGAAGTATTGGCATATTACCTCCATCTGCTTCTGGTCTTAGCAGACCTGTCCTCAGAGTAAAATGGAAGTATTTGCCTTAGCAACTGTTCCCCGCTAATTTATACTCCAAATGCCTAATATAGCAAAGTGCTGATACTGCTGTTTTACAGGGAGGAAATCATGCCATAGAGAAGTATATTCAAAATCTGTTACAAGCACGAAAGTGAGACAGCATGACTGGTAAATCATTTCAGAAACCTGATGAGTTATTCTCACCTGCTCCATACAGAGCTGCTGAAGCCAGTGGTGGCCAGTGCACAGCTCCTGAACCACTCCTGGCTCAAAATATTTCACCTGTGGTTCCCATGAGGCTGCCAGTCATTTATCTGGCAACAAGGCCATGCTGATGCAGCCGTGGCTGAATAAATTCAAATTATTGGATTTGGAAGAAACAAGTTAACAAGGGTTGCTGAAGCAAACATCACCCTAGCACTCAACACTGAGACAAGTCCTGACCCACTTTCGGGAACCCTCAACTCTCCCAAGCATACGATATGGGGGGGGTTAGCTTTTATTCATATAGGAATTTTAGTCTGTAATCCATAGGGTGAGCAAGTTTGGTCATACTTGCCCTATACAGTAAACACTGAAAAGCAGCCATGACATGACACGCATCTAATATAGACATCATGACAGGTTCTTCCACCTGCAAATGCTAATGATTAGAAACTACAGCGTAGCTTCCGATCTGCATTTACTCAGCCTGGCTGTATACACCAATATTGGTCTGTGCCTTAAGTGGCTTTTTACTCTCTTCCATAGCCATCTCCTTCTAGACACATTTATAGAGATCATAAGAACCATAGGGACTGATCAAAGACACATCCACTGATTCTTTGAGTATCACATGAAGCTACTCAAATACATGGGATATTCGTAGGCTAAAAATGGAGAAAGCAACAAGAGGTAACAGCATAGTTTCAGCCTAGAATGCTAGAGAAATGTCAACATCTAATTCACAACAAATCTCAATTGTATCTTATTAATATAAGCAGACTGTAAATAAGTTATAAAGATTAGACATTTTTACTGACTCAGCAAACAGACCTCCATGTTTCAAGCAGGTTCTTTCTCTAAATCAAACTCTGACTAGGATCGGGTACATTAAGAGGAAACTTGAGAATCTTTTACTTTGAAGACAACATGAAGTATCCTGGGTCTTCCCTGGGGAGCCTTTTTGTTGTGCCTAAGAGAAGGAATCCTAAGGAGAAATGTGTCCTAAGCTTGGAGGCTCTCAAGGTTGGTGTCAGCTAATTGAATCCTTGGAGGGAATGGTCTCTAGCCTGTGGGATCAGGAACAAACTTCAACTGAGGAAGTTACAGGAATTAATTTAAAGGAAACAGACCACATGACTGTTCTCCTGCCTGAAAAATTTACTGTAATCCACTCTAAGTGATGGGGCAGAGAAAAGCCAACAAGCTGGGCCAAGAGCTCCTCTCGTACCTACAGCACACACATCCAACATGGTCCAGTGTCCCTCCTCAACATTTTTGAAAAAGCAAGGAGAGAAAAGTGGTGTCTCTGTGGTGAGTAGCAGCTGGATAAGGCTACTAGTGTTTTTTCTGCAAAGCATCTTGACTAAAGATCCTGCGGCCTTGAATGCTTTTATGCTCACAGCACTCTGTAAGATTCATTTTTGAAATGTTTTCATTTTATAGCTGGGGAACCAATACACAAAAAGCTGTGTTTGGAAGGCCCAGCGGAGGTACCCAACTTCAGCACCACAATTGCCAGGGTGTGCAATTTCAGAAGTCTGACAAGTGGGTTTTAGCCTCTGCCCCCAGTGAAATCAAAATAATTACATCCAACAACTAACAATATCCAGGCTATTCTGCTGTGAATAGTCCTGGGCATCTCCAGTTAGCTTACAGCTCAATGCATTATTTTGGTGACTTCATGCAAAACAGAAATAGTCCCCATCACAAATTTCTACTACAGGCAAAAATAGCATGAGCACATTAAGCTGCTTTCGCTTGTCACCCCTGATGAACTTCATATGGCAACCAGACCAAAAGCCCCCGCTGAGCCCCCTAAGCTGAATGTGAAACGGAAATATCACAAAAAAACACCGCCAGCATCCCAGAACATGACTCACACTGCTTAAGTACCAAATCATTACACTTAGAAGATTCTCGTCTGGAGATTTTGTATGGATAGATCAAGCACTCTGAAACTACATTTGCTGAAGAAAGTAGACTGAGCGCCAGGGCTCCAAACTTGGTACAGCCTCCTCCTGTGCTGGTTAACTTCAGGCAAGTCACTGCATATCTCTGTATTACCATTTCCAAATGCAAAACTAATTACACTAATCCCCTTTGTGTAGCACTTAAACATCTATGGATGAAAATAATTATCCTAAGAACTATTTATGTTACTACAGCACAGCACCACAATACTATGTGGAAAGCCAGGGCCACGTCTCTTCTGTTAGTCTATCCCTCCTGACAAGTATGAATGCCAAGTTCAGAAATTACTACAAAATGCTGTTTATAATTGATGGACCTTCCTGCACAGAGTAAAATGGGGAAATGCTAAGGGAAAACCACTGAAACAACACAGGGAATGCTGTTAACTGTTCTAAGGGCCAGATTTTCAAAGATGTCTGAAGACAAGAGATGAGGTCCATACGTGGTGGGATTTTCAGAACTAATGTTTATTCAAAGTCCCACTAAGATCAATGGCAGCTAAGTACTGCAGCCTTTGCAGACAGTCCCTGCAACTTTAATCACCTTAACCATTGAAAATCTGACCCCAAGTAAACAAACTAAGACATTGTTTAATGTTACTTGTATGACAATTGTGGAAAATTTTTTTAGACAGAAATGTGACTTTTAAATTGCAGTTTAGCAATTCATAAATGCTAATGAAATCCCATGCTGTCTGCCCTGTGATAATTTTTTCCTATTAAAAGCTTGTTCTTTTTTTAACTTAATAAGTACATCACTAGTCTAAGCACATTCATTGTTCAAAGTTTAAATTTATAGTTCAAATAGAAAGAGAGGTCGCTTACCAGTAACCGGAATTCTTTCAGACATGAGTTCTTCATGTATATTCAAACTAATGAGCTATCTACATGTCCCTTCACTTAAGACTAGTCTTATATCTTTGCAGTGAGTAAGTACATGAGATACAGACTGTGCCACTTCAGTTTCCCCCAAATCATACAAATAAAACTCAGGGAACTTCCAAAAATTCTGAGAGGGAACAAAGTAATCAAAAAGAAAACATAAATGTGAACTTTACTTTACATAAAAGTAAAAAAAAAAATATATATCCTATTGGTAAATCACCTTTGTCTCTTTTGAAGTGACAGTGCACAAGTACAGTTTATCACAGCAACTTAAACAACTACACCTGGTCACTAAGTACCAGAGGTTCTGGAGTCTTTTGTACAAACCACTCTAACACTTCTTTACCAATATATATGTTTGAGTAATGTTACAGCACATGGTGAAGGTAGGGATGGAGCTCCAGGTAGCATCATCCCCAGCATCTCCACTATTTCTTAACAATGTTGTGTGCACTGGAGTATTCTGTAGTAACAGCAGGAGATTCATCGTAGCAGTCTGATAGCAAATTTTGACACAGTCTCCAATTGACTTTGACAGGCTGTGTGGGAATGGCTGCACTGTTAAACCCTTCAGAAAACACACATGAATAGCCTGAAGCGTTTAAATGTGTGAATATAGAAGTAGACAACCCCCAGCATAAAAGTATAAAAAACAATTTCTGCTTTAAAGGCAGAACACCAGAAATAAAATTTGGAGATTAAATAAAACCTGCTGATTAAAAAGTATAATTCTACCATGATGTGAGGCAGAAAATGAAGAAGAACATATGCATCTCCTGCAAAAGCCTCTGAGGAAGTGGCTTTGATGAAAGCAGAAGTAGTAAACACAAAGCCCAAGACCTTAATGAGGCTAAGTGAGAGTTCAAACTCGTTTAGCCTTAAGCAGATATTCCATAACAGCTTTAATAAATGATACAGAAGAAAAAAACCCAAAAAACCAATGGTAAGAAGCCACATGGATCTCGTTCCCAGAATGCGCAGCACGTGGGTGCTGGATGGTTTTCCTCGTTGAAGTATTCCTGCTTCTTTCCATAAAAAAAGCCGACAGATGACAAAAAAACAGAGCCAACTAGACAGACACCACTAAATGGGTAAGATGCCCTTCGGCCCCACGGCGCTGAAGGATGTATTTTCAGTGCTTTCACTCACACACGACAGGCTGACTGCTACCACAAAGACTTGATATGGCATTTTCAGTGGGCATGATCCAGGAGAAAGGTAACCTTATTTAAGCTGGGTTACACGGGAGCTGGAAGAGGTCAGAATAAGTGATCGGTGTAGTTCTGCTAGAGAAGAGCTTAACATATCTGTGACCTAAAGTGAAAAATATTTTTGTTTAAATTCTTTCCAAAAACAATGCCAAGACAGATATTCCAAAAAAAGTTAAATAGACCAAAATAAAATTAGAAAGAACCACAACTTTCAAAAGAACATGCATTGTCCTAGATCTTTTGCGTAAGTACATAGTACATTATGTACTACTTTCATTAGCAAATGAAGTCATGTAAAAACAACTAACAATAAGAAACATCAATGTTAATAGGCAAACTCCAAGATATTTTCAAAACCATTTTTTTCCATTTCTAGAAAAATAAAACAAACAAACCCCCACCAAATTCTCTTTTTGTGAACAATCTATTTGAGACAAGTATGATTTCACTCACAAGTACTATTCAAAAACATTTTTCTTGAAAGCATTTTGAAAATGAAAACTGTTTAGAACTTTTTCCCATGTACTTCTAAAATCTGTGTGAAATGGGTACATCTGGGCTGTGGAAGAAGTGTCCCTAAGCAGGCTTATGTATTTTTGGAAGAACAATGGGACAGTTCTTGTAAATATTAGACCGCTATGGTTATGCAATATAGTCTAATACTGGATTATTTTGAACTCGTTTGGAAATCTATTCAAGGTTAACATTGATTATTAATATCAATCAGTTTTAAGAGTAAGCCTGCAGCTTTGAAGTTCATATTTCTACAGAACACCTCTCCACAACAGGATGTGGCTTGGGTTCTTTTTTTCACCTACCTGTTACTCTACAGTAACACACAGCAAACTCTTCCTACCATAAATTAAGCAGGATCCTGAGTGACTGAGTGGTAAAGGATAAAATGTGCCTTTGTATGTTGAAGAGGAACATTTCTACACCAGCAGATGATTGCCACGTGACGGCCACATGCAGATTTGTGATTGCCTAAGTCCTGCTGACATGTATACACACCACCACATAAACTGACTCCCCCTCCCTTGTTGATACACATGTAAAATCCATGCCAAATAACCCTGTAAAACTATATATATATAGTTTTAACTACAATACAAACAGGTATTATTCCTCCTACCAGTGAATTATATACATTCCTGCTGCACAATATATCATATGTTTAACAGTGCACACTACTCAGTAACTTAACCCATGGTGTACCAGCTTTTGCAGGAGTATCTTCTACAAAGCATTCTTGAATTACACCTCCTCCCTTTTCTCATCCTTCTTAGATCTACCTAGTTTTCTCCCCTCTCTGCTTTGTCTACATCACCCCTTTGCTGTCTTCTTTTACACTTGCACGTCATGGATTGCACTTTGTCTTCTATTTAATAAACTCTGGAAACCTACCTCTGCTACGAATGCTATTACCGAATGTGCCACTTTGTATTTTTTGTGTACTGTATCATGCCACGCAATATTTATTCTTGCACAAATACTAAATGTAATTTGGAGCAGGGATTTTTCTAACTTTCTTATCCTGTGCTGTTACTTTGTAAACTGCCAAGTACATATGCATTACTATGTAAATAAACAACAGTAACAAAATCCAGATGAAACTTTACAGAAATGTAGGTAGTCAGAATGTAATAACCCAAACTGCAACTTGGCCAGGACAAGAGGTCAAGCATCCTTACTCTTATGGAAAGTGCCAACGTGTCATACAAATGGCTTGGATGAGTCAAAATCACTACATAAATACATACTTTAAATGAAATTTACACATGCAGTACTACACCATCATCTATCGCTTTTTAATTATCTAGCATACCTGTCAAGGGTGATAGGGCCTCATTAGCAAACACCTTCTCAAGGCTACCTCCCATTGCAACTTGCTGTAGCCTGAGATGCAGGAAGTAAAGGTCATCATTTAAATTCCTGACAAAGTGATTGTAAAGCAGCACATTCTGCCTGAGATGTGGGGTTCTTGCAACAATGGCTAATCGGCAGCTCTCCATCAAGTTTGGCAGTTCAGTTAATTTCATTAATTCAGTGGAACTTGGAAGAAATGCTCAAAAACAGGGTTGTAATTTCAAACCTGTCAAGAGCTTGGTTGTTTCTTAAGCTTCATAATATAGACATGAAAAGGTCTGCAATGAATTGTAATACCGTACTTCACTTATTTGTTTGATAATCATCTGCCCACCATACCCGCCAGAATGGACTGAACTCAATGGGCAGCTGTTAACTCCCCTGTGCAGGAGGGCTTCAGCCTGCTTCACCCATGTAGCTAAACACCCTTCCCCTTGACAACTCCTAAAACAGTAATTCAGCCACCCAAAACCTTTTTCAATATGCATCTTCAGCTCCTGAAAAAAACCTGCATGTATGTTGCGTTAACACTGACTTTTTCCTTTTATTATCGCTCAATTCTCATTCACCTTTGCCCTGCAACTGGGTTTCAGCACCATCTTTTTTTAACCTTGCTGAGCTGCCTTCCATAACCCTATTTACCAGTAAAGAAATACACACTGTGGACACAGCACGGTGGTCTAGTTTCAACACTCTTCCAAAAGAAAGAGAGCAAAAGTATCAGATCCCTATTTAACCTGCCTTGCTGCCCTGAGGTTTACTCAGCAATGGGATGGCAGTCATAAAACCTTTAGTCAAGTCCCTCCTCTACAGTCGGACTCCTCATATATATATATATATGAGTGTTACCTGAGGAAAGTAATCACATCCTACAGTGCCCAGATTAAAGTATAACAAGAAGTTGTACAAAAATTGTCACAGACTAATACAATAAAGCAAAGGGGCTATTCAATAGTCTGAGTGTGAAACCATTGAATAATTTGCTTATTAAGAAAACACTGCAATTAAGATGAACAACTGGCCCCTTCCCCTGTTTAGTCTCTCTGCTGAAGGTAAACTGAGAGATACTTAAAACGATCATAACCGCTCATTTGACAAAGCTTTCATGTACATCAGGAAAGCACAAGGAAATAAGCCAAGGGATCCAGGCGCAGACAGAAGGAATCTCTGGATTCTTAGTTTTCATTTAACAAGAGGGTAATACAATTCCCATCTTGTATGAAACATGACTTTCTCGTTCTACCTGCATTCAGACAGACTAAAATAATATCTCAGAAGAGCATAAACGTTCCTTTTCATCTCTATAGGGAATATAACTGAAAAGCACGTGGGTGACCCTTTAAAAAACTCTGCTGCCAACTGCATCATCACCAAATAATTTACAAAATACTATCCTAATTGCATACCAATAAGTGGTTTATTTCACTGTGAGTAGCTCCCTCTCCAAAAATACAGGACATTTAAGAGCATCACAGCAATCTTTTCCTCTGCTTTTCACTGCCACACATTAGCTGCTACCACATTTATTTCCCTTTTTATATATCTAGATCACTGGGCTTCTACTATTGCAGCACTTACAGCCTAGGAAATTAGCTTCCCACTACTGCTGGATACCTAAAATACACACTTTTCCCACATTTTTACATGATTATACTTAAAGAATAAGCAATTTTTTAGAGTATTTTTTAATTTCAGAAAGTTATTTGGGGTTATAATTTTAAAATGTGGCTTTCTTTTTTATGCTCACAAACTACGTCTCTTATATGAAAATATTTAATAGCAAGCTGCTGCCTAATTAGATGACTTCATGTTGCAAAATTCTGAATTTAAAAGCAAAACAACTGCCAAAGAAGATCAAAAGCAGATTTTTTTCCTTTGTTTGCTATGATGTGCATTTTTTTCTACTTATATTATGTACAGAAAAAAAAAAACCAAAAACCAAGAGTTGAATGATAAGACCGTGAATTCACATTGTTTTTCTTTATACTGTTTATAAGTTAACTGGGATGTGTGTAGCTTGTTTGGCTTTGTTGTTTGTTTGTTTGTTTTTCAAAAGTGACATTTAGAAGCCAATAACCCAAAGTATATTACTGAACTCCTTAACAGTGTCCGATAGGTAGATGACCTAGCTGCAGTGTGATTAAATAATCTAACTGCTAGATCAACGAATGCAGCATGAATTAAAATGGCTGCAAGCTTCTCCAAGCATAAGATTAGAGATCCAAAAAAAGGTTTCTCTTACTTTTTATTTTACATTTCAAAGAAAATGTAACCATTTATTAAAAAAAGTAAAAAATCCATGTTTCCCTGACAGAAATAATACAGTATTATTCTAATATATGGTGACTAAACCATATATTTTTAATGTCAAAGATCTGACTACATTTTGCCATTCTCATACTGACTACCCTCATTCAAGGAAAAAGCACTCTCTGCTCAAGAAACATAATGGTGTTAGGATCTGGTCCAAAGCGAACTGTTATCTCACGCGTGAAGATAATGAATGTTAATTTAAAATAATGTTCTTTCAACTCCAGGGTTTTTTTTTTCATATAATCAATCAGGCCTGAAAATGTGTGCATGCGCTCTCACTCTCGCACACTCTCTCTCCCTGTCACTCATCCATAAACACTTCATTATATATTCTCACTCCCAGATATTGAGGAAAAAAATCTTCCGCAGGTGTAAACTAATATTGCTCCACTAAAGTCAACAGTGCTGCACCAAATTTGGTTAGCAAAGACACTGATCCTCTCGCACATACACTGTGACATGTGTACCTTGACTTTCTCTTAATGCGCATTTCATGCCAAACTCTCCCTTTCTTCTTTTCATATGTGTGTTTCCCGGCTCTTATTTGTACTCAACCGACAACTGCTATGGCCTTTCATTAACTCTCCCCTCAAGGTCTCTTATCTCCATCAAATACTGTGCAGACAGGCAGGTATACATGGTTCTTTTCTGCAGCTGAGGAAGGCGCTCTCGGTAAATGCCAGAAGCGTACTGCAGTGGGAGGCTGCAAGGCATTCAGAGAGGACAGAACAGGCTTGACCTAAAAAGGAGTAGGTTTTAACATTATTCGCTAAAATGTTCAGTTATTACAGTAAATGGAATTTAAAACATTCCAAAATCGAGCAAATAAAAATTCTGTATATGTAAAAGCTGAAACCATAATGTAAATTATTAGTTAGGGCACTAGTATGGGGAAATGTGTTCTATAGCTTTCTACATCAGAATACTTTCTACATCAGTATTCTATAGCTTTCTACAAACAGCCATACTATTGGCTGATTTTTGACACCTTTTTAGGAGACATTTGAGATTAGCAGTGGCTGGCGACAAGACTCTGGATTACGTGACATGCTAGTTTTACCAAGAAAGGCAATTCTCGTGAAAGAAGAGCCAAGCAGCAATTTGGATACCATTCCTTCCCACTGGCCCAGGAAACACTGTAACTGCTTACCCAATAACTTGGCAGAGCAAACCACTTTCTCCTTCTAGGCTCCTTGGCACACCTGTACTCAAAGCATCTGAGCCATCAATCAGCTTTCACTGATATTTATCAATATTTCCTGTACCACTATAGGAGAAAAAAAATCATTCAATTTTATCAAAAGCTACACGCCTTCAGAAATTAGTGCTACCAATTAAGCTTACGCTTGGATAACCTGTAAATGGGTAATTTTTATAAAACTTTTAAAAACTATTGAGAAAAAGAAATGTCAGCATGGATTAGAAAACCTAATAAAACTGGCACCAAGAGACACTGATAATCCCTATTTCCTAAAAGGAACAAGGTGAATAACAAGAGATCTCATGTCTGGAATCAGCGAGAAGTTAGGAGTATGCCAATGAGGTTTTTATAAAGAAGCCTTCTGGGAGCCAGTAAGTGGGAAGTGTGCAGGAAAAGGAAGAATCTCCTCATTACAACAAGTATTTCCTATAAGTCTGTTTACTTCAGGTCAGTGGAAGAAGATGACAAAGCTACACAACTGAAAGATGCCATTACAGATTGAGAGGGTCCATGCTTCTTGCCTTCCAACACTGTCAGTCTGAAATGCTTCCAGGTATGCATCAGCACTCTTGTTTCAAAAAGATATGTCAGTGAAATAAAACAATCTTTTTTTTTTTTTTTTTTTAACAAGCAAGCAAACAAACGAGATTTTAATATAGCAACTTTTAAACCTGACAACACATTCTAGTCAGACTGATAAAGAGATCAGACACCATGAGTTACTGATGAGCAAATTGTACATGCCTTCTCTCTCTTCCTCACATTTTACCAAGACAAAGAAAAGTTTTTAGCAAGCTATTTTGATTGGTGAAAAAAATTGTAAATTCTCCTTTTTTATTAAGAAAATGTTAGTGTCAATGCCAATACTGTGTGCCATACTGTCTTCACATGTCAGCATGCATGTGATGACTGACACTGAAACACCCAGCTTCCTGAGAAAAGGTTCACGTAGTAGGTTCTTGGGAAGATCCTAAAGTCTCAAATATAGTTATATGAAGCTAAAACCGGTGCCAGCATGGTGCCTATGAAAACAACTAACAACAATGCTTAATGCTTTGCTTTTATTTAATATAGAAAGGAAAAAAGTTTTCTGAGATTTCTGAACTGCAAAACAAAGAAAGAACAGAAGCACAAGGTGAGGAGAACATTACTTTTTCTAAACTCTTTGTTGCATGGAGCAAAAAAAGATTGCCTGGGTTTTGCAGGTAAATGCTAGAGTCAAGGATGAGGGTGAGTCAAGGTCATTTTCAGAATTCACAGATTTTCAATTTATATTCAGTGATTAAAAAAACTAAACTAAAATCCTGTGATTGTTAAACTTGCTTTCACATACATCATTTCTGTAATTTTGAAGTTACGTTAAAAATCCTCAGTTTTCTGATGTATCTGTCTCCTAGGTTTCCTAATGTAAAAATAAACCTTTCTTCTCATAATGGTATTGGCTTTTCCCATAAGATTCTTTGTATTTCTTCTTTTACCAGTTCCCTTTATTTATAATTGAGGCTTTCTATAACATAAAGGACTTAAGATACATAAAAAATGTTAAAAGTCACAAATAGAAAAATGTTATCTGTGTTTCCTCTGTTCTTTTCATATACACTGTAAATTCCTTTAAAAATGAATGTACATGTAGGAAAAGTGCCTTCACTTCAATGGGAACAATCCTCAACATAAAATTTAGTATGTGCAAAAATAACAAGTCATACTGTTGATATTCAAAAGGCATGGAAAATGCCTATGTAACACTGCATACTCCAGTAGAAGAATCAAAAATAGAACATTACATAAAATTATACAGACAAAACAAATTGTAACTGTGTTCTTGAGTGTTAGAGTTGAATGTAAAGTTCTAGTTTTAAAAAATACTTTTTCTAAATAAACTTGATTCATCAGTATGCTCCAAGGCCTATGCATTTTTGTGCCTATGGGAAACAAGTGCTTATATGATCAAGGTCTCTATCATTATATTAATATTAATCTATTGGTAACAATGGATTTTCTGCAGTGAACATCATCAATTTTCATCAGTGAACAATCAGTGGCCTGTGATTACATTTATGAAATAGCAATTCTTTTGTTTTGATTTTCTAGAATTTTGAACCTGAATCTTAAGTAATTGGCTGGGGAGAGGGGATTATGCATAAACACTGGGTTAAACTTGTCTCTGAAGTCAATGACAGCTCAGATGATACTGATAACAAAATTAACTACTGACCAAAAGGAAAACTGAAGAAACGAAACCCCCACTATTTTGGGGTAAAACTTCTTTAATTTGTGTGTGTGATCACATGCACTGCAATGTTATGCAAGACACAGACTATCTCCTCTTTGGAAGTTTTCTTTTACTGGCAAAGACACCAAGAAAATAGTAAGAAGGCACACACAGCCAGTGCAGACTGGTTTCTGACCTGTTACTTGGTTTCTGACCTGAGAGGCATCTGTAATTGTAAGCAGGTATCTGTAGTGTGAGATCCCGTCTTACTGAATGCATAAATGTTGTGCGAGACTTAATAGAAAAGGATGATAGCGTGCTAAGAAAGATAAAGCTCTCTTCTTTCTCAGATCTTGTCAAAGATTTGTTGAGCAATAAACATACCTCACATCCTTTTAATTTATTTTTTGCTGTATAATATTTCTATCTACTTTGGGATTCTGCTAATCATCTCTCAACTCCATTTTGTTTCACTTCATCGCTTTTCCAAAAGGATCCAATAAAATCTAATGCTGAAAGATAAGAATCGCTCTGCTAAAATTAGTGAACTAAGTACCATATCCCGTGAGTCACTGCATGCGACTCCCATCCACCTATCTTTAAAAGACCAGATAATAATGCCATGCTGTAAGTGCGTGAGATCAAAGCACAAATATCCACTTTCCAAAATGCGGCTTTTGAGTACTACACCTACTAGCAGACTCCTACGGTCTGTAACCAAAACATTATAGTTTAGTTAGCCGCATTAAAATCATATTTTTGAATATAAGGCAAGCTGGTTTCATGTTTAACTTACTAACAAAGTGAAAGAAAATGAAGCATAGGAGAAATGAGAGGTAAACAGCAAAATGTTTAACTTCTTTTTTAAAATCACTAGATCTCAAATCCATAGTATCCTATTATGGACAAAAATGAATTAACACAGCGTGACCAGTTCTTTGCATGTAAAAAATGCTATTTCCACAGAAAGGGTGAATGGGATGTTACTGGTGGTTCTGTAGGTACGTTCAACTTCATTTTCTAACCAGTAAGTGGATTTTAGCACTTCAGATTTCACTGTCTCTGGTGCTAGAATTATGATATGAAACTAATTCTTAACAAATATTGCAATGGAGAGTTGTACAAAAAATCATAATCATTAATTCACAATGTTTTATTTTGCAATTATTTAATCTTGGAATTCAACACTGAATACAATGTACAGGTATATGCAAAGATACTCTGACTGTTGGTACACCGGTAACAGTATTTTATTTACATTTTTAAAATATTTTTTGTAATTTTGAAATTACAAATATTAGGATCCTGCTGTTTTAACCAATAACAACATACTTTAAACTCAAATTACATATCTCTATACTTTCATGGCAGAAACTTGGGCACTTCAGTGAAGTGCAAAAACGAGAGACTGGAAGAAAATCAAAACCAGTCTCTTCATACACAAAACTCTCAGTAACTACACTTTGGATTTATCTACATGGTACAGCTATAGGATCAGGCTCTGACAGGATATTACCAAAGCTGGCTGACCTAAAATTAGACACCATGAGCTTTACCTTGGGTTCATGGACATGTCACAGAGTATCACCACTGTGCCTGCTGTTGCCTGCCCACAAGACTAAAAGACTGTTTGTCTCAGGGAGAAAAAAAAAAGGAGACATAAAAAATATGAATGAAATCTTAGTGAAACATAAGGAAAAAATAAGCCTCTAGCACAGCTTATGATTCAAGTTAGTTCACCCTTTAATAACGTGTATTTAAAGAAATTGATTGCAGCCATCTTACATCAAAAAGCATCTCAAGCCAACTGTGAGCATTAGCATGACTTCAGACAATCAGTGAAACAGTATAGTTGGAACAAGCAGCTTATTTACTCCTTTTGAAATAAAAATTATGTTAAAAATCCATTATATAGTTATTTGTCTAGTTTTACCCCTTAAAATAAATTCTTCATATAATTCAATATTCACAGCGTAGTTAAAAATAAAGAGTAAGACAAGAGTTCAGGCTTCCTCAATTAACTTGATGGCAGACATTGGTTTAAACAGATGATAAAACTATGTTTAAAGACTAAAATTTAAAATATGGGAAAAAATATCAGCTTGACTCAGCCCTGGTGTCGCAGGGAGATGATGTAGAGAGGCCTCTGAAATCAGACAGCTCTGTGTGCCACAGGAGTTCACCCATTCAGGTTAGAGGCCACAGTTTTTATTATACTGTACACAGCCACTCTGGTGTCTATCAATCTACTTCCAGCCACCTCCACTACACTCAGGAATGAAGATTTTTTTGCAGAAATGTTATTTTCCACCATTTAATGGCAAATTTGAGCTTTATGTCAAGAAAAAGTTTTCCACACTTGTTTTGCATTTTGTATAGATGACGAGGTACTCCTTCACCACTACTGAACTTGCAACTTTACACTGCACTGAAAATCACTGAAAACTTTTTTAGGAATTTAAGAGTTAACTTATTAAGAAATTCCTGCAAAACTGAATCATTACCTCATCTTATAAACTACCTATTTTGCAGCTATATTCTCCCGACTGGCAGATTAAACCCTAGAACAATAACCCAATTATGAGCTAAATTTACATGCAACTGATCAAAAATCATCCAGAACCTGACAAGAACAATCTTTGTTCACAACATTTAGCGCAAGCAACACTGACAGACTAAAATGTATGAGCTATGTAAAAGATGACATACGTTGCACTGCCCAGCTACCAAGGGCACCATGCTCCAAGTACAACGCAAGTACTATGGGAGTGTTCACATCCTGAGACTAAAAACACCCAAAAAAACCCAACACACAAAAAAACATACAGATAAAGAACATGATCTGAGATTAACTCCTAAACAATCAGTACAAGAAGAATGGCTAAAGAAAGCCCTACTACATGGAAGGAAACCCATCCCAATTAATAAAATCACGGGTCAGGATTTGAAAGAAATATACATGTATTTACTGGATAGACAGGGGAAAAAAATTGCTCCAACAATTCTGACGTAACTCTTGCAAAAAACCAAAACTTTACCTTATTAAGGAAGGCAAACTCTTGTATGCCTCTGGCCAGTAATTTTGAACAACTAAGCCTTTTATGAACCAAGTTCATCACTGGTGTGAGACACCTATACCTTGCATAAATTATAGTCTTACTTAGCATTTTTAACAACCTACACTATGGGTAAAAGACTTATTTTACCAACACTTATGCCACACTGGAGCTAGCTAAAAAGCCATTTAAGAAGAAAATTCAGAAGTTTACTGAAGACATCATCATCACCCTTCCCTCTTTCATAACTTTTATACTGGACAGATTCACTGCCTGCAGTCCTTACACACTTCTATACTTAAATGCTCTGAAAGGCTGTGGAAGGCAGTAACTATGAAAGCTTGTTACAGGTATGTCCAAAATTTGTGAACTTTAGTCGACTGAAGTTGGGTACTCAATCCCAAAACAAGTCTCTTAATTCCAAAATTTGCCCTGACTCTCAATTTGCGTGCAATGAGACAACTTTCTAACAGATTAGACAATGCAGACATTTATGGAGAGTTTTAGATGTCTAAAATTAAGAAAACATCTTCAAATGTTGCTTTATTTCTTTTTGAAGTATTTCATCCTAATTCAGAGATTGCAGATAGCACAATTCAGCAGTCCCCAAGCTGTGGTTCACTGGTAGAAATGCACAACAGTCTAGATGTAGCCTAAGCCACTTCAAGGTCAGCTTCAGGCGAAATTTATTGCCCATCCACATAGTTGTCTTCTCCAGGAGCACCACATCACTATGAGCACCCAGTGGGTTATATTCACCTGTGACGTGGAAATGCTGAGCACACTTCCTAGCCTTTCACCATCTCATTTGTTCTTGAGATGATATTAGGCTGAAAAGGTGATGCAGGCTCTTCCCCAGCAGAAGCCTCATGTCTTTCCTAAATAATCCCTTCTACTCTGTGCTACGAGGGCAGGCAGGACTCCCAGGCAATCTGAACACTAGCTGCATACAGACGGCCTATTACCTACAAATAGTACGGACACACAGCATCAAATCACAGCAAACAACCTAGCAGGCACATACTGCATGCACAGCAATTACAGTCATGAAATTCTTGTTGCTTCTGCAGTGTTCAATCTTTCCTGAAAAGTTAAGAAGTACTGCTCTGGCTCACAATGCATATGGATTAAGACAAACTACTAAGAATTTTAGTTCATGGTGAACAAACTCAATTTGGTTTTATGTTTGCGTTTAAAAATAATAGCTGCAGGTGCTTGCTTAGATTAAAAAAAAAAAAATACACTAGTTTAACTGGTATGGAGGGCACTTCCATGTTAAATTAAGTGCTATAAAGCTCCAAACTGTGGAAGAAGAGTATCTTCTAGCAAATCGTCAAAGTTTTAAGACCCCTACCCAACATCCGCGCACTCACAACTCCCCTTACATAGCTGACTTCATCACTAGTAACTTCCATCACAGTGCCCAGCTCATGAGGAGTGATTTTTCTCACTCAGTCCTTTGGTGCTGAACCCGATACCAAGGATCGGTTGCAGATGCCACTTCTTGAGGGCAGAGACCACCATCCATAGCACTATCAAAGAGTCACCAACACAATAACTTTTTTTCCCCCACTCGTTAAAACCAAACTCACTATCAGAAAGATAAAGTACTTTGTTACACTACCTAGCCCATGAACCATTCCCTTCCTAATACAAATATCTGGTCAAAAGCAAAGAGGGTTTGTTTAGGCATGGAAAAGCTGGCATTAAACATAAATCTGTACTTGTAACTATTTTGTGAGTACTTCCAGTTTCATACAAAACAGCAGTCAACAAATGGTCTACTTCCCTAAAGACTTTCCGTAGTGCACTAAGAAGGGTTGATAATAAAATAATAATAAAAAAAAGTAAAAAAAATGTGGAGAGATGCCAGGTCCTTCACGCTGAAGGATGAGGGACTAGAAAAACCCAAGGGACTGCAACCTGAACCACAAACTGGCATTTCCACTCCCACTCTTCCCACCTCCCGACACCTGTCTCAGTGATAACCCCTAAAGAAATAAACAATTTCCTACAAAGGATAGCAACAGAAGTGGAAATAAAATAAAATAAAAAAAAATATTCAGCATTTCTAGGAGAAGAAAGCATTCTCTGCTTTTCATCCTTTCCACTGAATAGGATCTTCTCAAAACTACAACAAATATTATTACTCCTACAATACAGTGACCATGGCAGATGATTCCAGGGTGTTAAAATGTCAAATTATACAATTATAAGACCAACCAACACCAAATTAAAACAGTTTTTCATCCCTTTTCCTCTTCTCAAGCCACCCCAGCTCTAGCTTATGTAAAGTTGTTTGCCATATTCGCAGAAGACAAATAACTCCCGAAGTCTGCCATATTCAGGATGAGCCCCAAAGGACACACAAAGTTTCCCAAGTCCTTAACATCAGGATTTTACAGGGGGGATGGTTTCTGAAACGCACGGCAGGCCAGGACAGCGCGCAGCAGCTCCCTACCATCCTCGCCATAGGAAACCCCACACCCACGCGTGCATCCCTGCCCGTGATGGAGAGGAGAGGAGGCAGACAGGCCTCTGGACAACCCCTGAGGCGGAGGCAAGGAAAACACCTCACGAAGTGAGCCGGGGGAGTTATCTGGAGACGCGGTTTGGGGGACGGGCGCACACACACACACACACACACACCCCTCCCGGAACACCACAAGCAAGCCCCTCCACAGTTCACATTCACACCCGACCGCGAGTGCGGCGGGGCTGCGGGCAGGCCCTGCGGGGCCGCGGACGTCGGGTGAGCAGTGCCGGGAGGGCCCCGGCCCGCGGGGCTCCCCGCACCCGCAGCGGGGTGGGGGAGCGGGGAAGGACGGCGGAGAAATTGGCCCCTTCCCTCCCCAACCCGCCCCCGCCCCGCGCCCTACCCCGGTGCAGATAGGGAAGGCGAGGAAGCCCCCGGGGCTGTGCCGGGGGCCGAGGCGCTCCGCCAGCAGGGCGATCCGGGAAGCCAGGGGGCCCCGTCCCCCGCCGGCCCTCTCGGCAGCGCCGGGCGGTAAGGCCGTCCCCGCCGCGGGGGTGGCGCAGCCCGCCTGCAGCCGCCCGGGGGGAGGAGGGATGGGGCTCTAAGTTTACCCCTTTCCCCGTCCCCTCCTCTGCCCCCCCGCGGGGAAGCGGGGCCATGGCCCC
Source organism: Falco rusticolus (assembly GCF_015220075.1). Taxonomy (NCBI): domain Eukaryota; kingdom Metazoa; phylum Chordata; class Aves; order Falconiformes; family Falconidae; genus Falco; species Falco rusticolus. The sequence continues at coordinate 61,721,251 of NC_051190.1, read as the reverse complement.
TCTCCCGCCGCGGCCGGCCTGCGGGGGCCCGACGTCTCTCTCCTGTGGAGACTCGGCGCTGTCGAGCAGCTGCCATTACTCGGGCCAAGACCCGTCCTCCAAGCAGACATCCCCCAGCCCTGCGAGGAAATGCGGGGGCGGCGGGGGTGTGCGTGACAGAAAGGAGGGGAGGGGGGGAGTGGGGAGCAAAGCGGTCGCCCCGCGTGTGGGGAAAGAGCGGGGCCGGGCGGGGGGGCGACGGGGCCGAAGCCAGGCTGCGCCACACCCCGCGCGGCCTCGCCTCTCACGCGAGTCCCCGGCTCCCCCGCTCCCTGCAGGCCCGCGCGGAGCGCTGGAGGCAGCGATTCCCTTGTGCGCCCCTCTGCCCACCCCACCGCCCCCCGCCCCGGCCCCGGGGCTGGCTGCAACTCGGCGCGGGGGGCCCGCCGCCGCCTCCCAGCCGAAATCCGACCGGGGAAGATGTGGGGACAAAAATAATCGCCGTTAATAATCACACGCGCTCTGCCGCCGTCCCCTTCTCCTCCTCGGTTTCCAAGCGGGCTGCCAGATAATCCTGCCCACTCCGAAAAATGAAATAATAATAATAATAATAATAATAATAAAATCCCGCCTTCCATCCCCCCCCTTCCCCGCAGCCCCACACATTTTATTATCAAGTATAATTGCTCCCCCCTCCCCATATGGCACCCCGCGGGGCAGGATTGCCCCCTCCTCTGGTGCCCAGCCCTTCCCCTGTCCCCTCTCCCCCATCTCCTTGGAACAGTGTGTACATGATTTTGTAGTTTTTTTAAGGCGCCATGTTTATAATCCTCCATCATATTAAAAAAAAATCCACCCAGCATGAGACACGGCGTCTCTCGCACCCCAAAGCCACGGAGGCAGACACAGAAATATCCACAGGGCTGTAAATTCACCCCCACCCCACCCCCCTCCCGCACACACACCCCTCCTCCCCAGACTTAAAAGTCTCTCTCACCTTGTGCTGCAGGCGCTGCTTCTGCTGCTGCAGGGGGGGAGAAGTTAAGCCAGGGGAAACTTTTCAATCCCTTCCCCAGGCCGCTGCTGCCTCCTCCTTCCACATATTTTTCCCCTCAGAGTTTTATTGTGTCTGAATTTTCTCTCTCTCTCTCCTCTTCTGTCTGTCCACAGTTCAGGTTTCTGGGGTAAACAGGGTTTAGGATGGTGCTAGGGATATTTGGGAGAAGGAGAACTCTAGTGGTGTCTGCTGGAGTTGCTGTTTGTTTCTTTTTTTTTTTTCTTTCTTTTTTTTTTTCTTAATAATACATTTGAAACGGATCTTTAACTATTTCTTATATAGGTATTTTATCATACTTTTAGGTCTGGACCCTATCTTATTGCAGAGGAAAAACGTGCTGCTGCTTTGGCCCTCATACATGCAAATTCCTCCTACCATGAAGTCAACTTGGAGACATTCTGGTTAACGTCTTTGAAAGTAGATAGTCACACTGAGCAACAAACTGAAACATACAGAATCAGTGATCTGTTTCAGAGTTGGCTATGTGTTGCAACCTGTAGATCACAGAAACATAGAATCATTTAGGTTGGAAAAGACCTTTAAGATCATCAAGTCCAACCATTAACCATCCTTTCACTGCAGGATTGGGAAATACACGGTAATGTGAAATACATAACTTTACAGGCACATATATATGTAAGCAGCAAGAAAACATGTACATTTTATCCTGTTTTTATATGGAATGTGAGATAAATATTATTACTAATAAATGTCTAGGCAAATACATTCTGAAGTTTCTGAAGTTCTTCAGGAATTATTTAATAAAAAAGTAACATACTTCACAATTAATTAATCTTGAATAGAAATGTGACATACTTTATTAAAATACACTGTAAGCTTAGTTCTATAAACATTTATGCATGCAAATAGTTTTAGTCATGTGAGGAATCGTTAGTATTGCTAAAATAGTTTTGGACTGCTAATGCTGAAAAAGATGCATCCATTGTGCCCGGTCAGTGAAAGATTTAACAGAGTTTGTGCACTGAACAGCGAAAGTTTCTCCAGTGTCTTCAGTAAATAAGATTTCTAGTAGTGTCTAAAACCACATTTTGTTTGAGACTGCTGCATGAGGACTTTATGTCCTCTTTTAACAAATAAAATGCAAGTAACATAGTTGCATGAAAGAACATCTTACATGATCTAAAATAAATAGATAGGAAAGAAAGTGCTGGTAATCTGCTTTCAAAAGGTGCTTGAGGAGTTGGGCAGATACCAAGCAGTGGTACTATCATTTATTAACTGCATTATATTTCTTGTATTAATAAAAAGCAAATGTAATTTACAAGCAATTCCTTAAGGAAGAAGGGATTTACCATCAGTATAATTACAGAAAGGCTACCTTATGTTGAGCATTTAGTTGTGATGTTTGGCTCTGGTTTCGTTAAGGCATGTAATTTTCAAAAGAAGTTTGATAGAAATATATGCCAAGTTTCCATGGGATATTACTGGCTTGGCTGTCTTAGGTTTCTTTGAAACCTTCTCTGTACAAATTGCATCTGAGCTATATTTATGTAAGAAAAAAAAGTCCCTATGGTTTCTACTGTTTCTGCCATGAAGTCAAGCTATCAATTCTGCTCAGGCTGGCGTGGTGAAGGCACGCCGCTTTTTGCATCCAGAAGCAAACGGAGGAGAAGCATAGCTGGCAGCACACATAACCATCTTTAATTCTTCAGCTGGAACAGCCAGGTACCCCCTACAAATAGGTCAGCTGGGGGAATTTGCCATAACTCCAAAACAAAGCTCCAATTCCAGTCCCAAGTTCTTTAGCACAAAGATTTACTGCTCTGCCACAGTGCCTTCTCCTTACCTTTGTAAATATTTATTTAAGGCAGAAGTTCAGCTATCTTCAGTATAAAAAGGTTTTAGCTCTTTATCTCTTTAGGTCTCGTAGAGAGCTGTCAAATAAATATTTAGGCCACAGTTTCACCAATGCGGAAGCATATTCAGGGTTGAAGCTTTATGGTTTGCCTACCTTACAGGTTTTTACCTGGTGTCTACTGCTTGCCGACAATTTGCTGTACTTAACATATTTGTAAAGGCTAGTCTGCACCATCTCCAAATATTTGTTTCAGGATACAAATATTTGATTTTGGCAAGAACAAGGTATCCTAAAGCAAACATGTAGGGAGTGTCTGCCACGTTACCTTGTCTGAGCTGGTGGGCAGTAAATCAAGTTAAGTGTAGAAAGACAGGCATATAGTTTATATATGGGTGTTTGTGGGCTTTGTTGGAATACATTTTGTTACCCTCATTAGGGCCCCTGGGTAACAGTTCGCATTATGTAGCCTTCAGGGTACACATTTAAGAATAAAAAAGATGCATATTTTTTTTGTCGTTTTGACTTATTTTTATCTGCATTGGAAAGACTTTTGAACGCTCGTCAATATACAGGTTTGCAGCCCTGCTAGCAGGTCTTGGGGAGCCCCGATCCCTGCATTTGTCTGTTCAGTTTGACACCGAACGGGGGCCCTTCGCGGATCCCTTTTGGCCATTAACTTCCTCATGGAGCTGGCGCTGGGAGCGCTAAACAGTTAACCGGGAGGGCCGAGCCCGGCAGACAATGGGAAGGAAATCCCACCCTCCCCCGGCCCTGGGCAGCCGCGGGTTTCCTTATAGGCAGGGGGAAATGTTTGTTAAAACAAAAAGCGGGCTCAGGGCCGTCCCTTCCCCGGGCGAGGGCTGGGGGCGGTGCGGGGGGTGCACTCCGGCATTCCTCCCCTGCCCGGCCGGGAAGGTCCCGGGAAGGTCGGGCGGGGAGCCGGGTGCCTGGCGTAGGACGGGCACCTCGGCCTGGAGTAGCGCTGCCGGGAGGGGGGAACAACGAGTTTGCTTGGCAAAGACGCCTGTAGAGCTGCAGCCGGTAGCTCGGGGGGTGGGGGTAATGGCGAGGGGTCCGGCCATCTGCTTCCTTACGTGGTTGTGGGGAAAGAAACCGCACCACTAATGCAGCATTAGTAAGAAAACGTGATAAAGTTACTTCCTTTGGAGCAGAAAGTACTTGCCCTAGGAATACATCAGGCTGCGTGTGTGCTATATGCTTTTGCCAGCGTTGCTGCACGGGCGTGTAAGCAGTAGGTTTGTCGGTGCCGTTTGATTGCCTGGGAAAGGGGCTGGGAGGGCAGGAGAAGAAGCTGCACAAGCAGAAGCACAGTTCTGCCAGAATAAGTGGCATCCAAACTAAGAACATAATCTACTGCCATGAATTAAAGGGGCTATCAGGTGGGTTCACAGGAAGGAAATCCCCTTGCAGGTTGGAGACACACAAACCATGACTCAGGGAATCCCTGAGCTGAAAGCAGTCGGAGGCTGGGACACAAATACCCCAAGTGCCTCACTGTTACCGCGTTTCCCAAGGTATGGAGAGTACTATGTCCACTATACTTTTTTTTTTTTGTGTGTGTGAGAAGACTGCCTGCCTGTTAACATGCAGGCTGGTAAATACACCTCCATTTCACATTTAAATGATACTCTTCCCCTCCTCCTTTACAAAAGATAATTTTAATTCCAATGCTGAATAGCACAGTCCTGTGCGGATATGCCCTTCTATTCTTGCCATGATCTTTTCATTCTCTTGGTTCAGTGGTACAACCGTCAAACGTGCAGATGAAGAAGTACATCATTGCTGGCAGGTTGTAGGGACCAGACTCAGGACTGTGAAAGTATCAGTTGAATGCTGCCCTTAGCAGAGCTAGGAGCATTGTGTCCTCTCCATGGTGGGACTTGTGTTAGGCTAATGAATGCACAGCCCAGCCTTCTTCTCCAGGACTTTCTACCGTCTTCCTGGCTGAACCAAACCCACCCACTAAGTGCTCAAGTCTTTATCTGGCTTTGTAACATAGCTGTCTCTTGTTGTTAGTGCCAACCCACTTTACTGTGTGCTCTGCTCCCAGCCTCACTGAAACAAAAATAATTTGGATGCGTTTCCTGAGAGGCAGGTCTGCTGTGTTGTGATCATAGAAGTATTAATGCAGAAAATTAGTGTAAATTTTTCATCAGAAGCAAATTTTATCAACATAGTTTTCTTTGCAGTAAAAATCTCAGCAATGCATTTAATTTAGGAAGCTGGGGGGAAGGGAACAAAGCCTTAATAGCAACAGGCTCAGGAAATCCACGGAGCTGAAAACAGTTGGAGGAGGGGAGAGTCTTAGGGAGAAACTTATGCCGTTCCTTTTTTCCCCCCTCAGGCACTGAACAGAAAATACCAAACTTAAGAGGGGGACACAGAGCAGAGAACTCCCAGTAATGTTTGCTGCTCTATGAAGCTAAGGAACAAGTTCATGCCACCCAGAGGTGCTGTCCTTGCAGGCTTGATCTGATGAGGACTGAAGCAGACCCTGCAGCAGTCAGGTTTGCTTCCTTCCCACTATGGCCCTGGCCATGCAGACTGGCCGTCCAGTGCTGGTTAGCCACAATGCTCTGATGCTCTGAGGAGCTTGATGAGGAGTTCTGTGACGTGGTGGGGCTTGAGAAAGTAAGGGTGTAAATAAAAAGGTAGAAGGAAAAGTACAGGCAGAATTTCTAAAGATGTTCCTTGAAAACAGTACATCGTGAGGAGGTGGGTCTTTGGTCTGACCCTCTATGGCCAGTACTCACATGTGGGTGTAATAACTGGCAGTAATGAAACCAGAAAAGCCTGTCAAATATAAATGTAGGCTAAGATACAAAACACATCTTTTTCTCACTGTGTTCTCTCTTTACATTTTCATGCACAACTGGGAATAGAGGTTTATCCTAAAAAGTTTACCTGTGAGTAAACTGACATATGTTTGTGACATATGACATGTGTTTACGCCAGCATTATGCTTCATGAAAACTGTATGCCTGATTCAGCACAGAGTCTGTCAAAGGAAACTGAGCTCCATATTTTTTTATCTAATTCAAAACAACAGAATGAGCTTGTACCGGTTTCAGACTTTGTGTTGTGTCATTGGCTACTATATTTTCAATACAAGAGGAGATGCTGTAACATGAAAAAAAGTTTTAACATCTGCTTTCAAGTATACACCGAATTTGCCGCACGCAGGTTTGTCCAGTCTTGATGTAATACCTAAAATAATTTAAATCTATGCACAATAAATCCACAAACCTTAAATTTGCATTTAGACTGACATAGGATCTGTTGTTATTTTATGACGATGCAGTGACTGGAGATACATAGTTTACCAGGATTATGAGAAAACAAGTAGTACCTTTTTGTTATTAAAATAATTATAAAACTAGAGTTTTTACTTAAGGAGACATTGTCGCAGCACTCTCCAAACTAATAAGCTGCAACAAGGTCTTTTACTATCACGTACCAGCACACTCTTCATGTCAGTCCCTCTGCTGTCTTCTCCTCGTCTCACCTCATCCAGGGCATGCTCTTTCTTCTCTTGCTTCTTGCTCATGCTCTTTCTTCCTCAGCTGCTCTCTCTTCATTGGCTCTCAACCACTTAACAGAACCAGCCACACCGGCACCTTATCTACATTGGCCAACCTGACACCCCTGAAGCCAGCCCACAGTTGTATATTATCAATGCTAATTAACCCAGCTTCATCCTTCTACAGAGACATTATGAATGTCATAATTGCAGGGAAATACTAATTAAATAGTACATCATATTAAACGCCATATAGCCAATAATAAGAAAAAAACCCCTATATTTAAAGTAAGTGGAGCCCATCATCCCAGGACAGTGGAAATATATGGGTAACGGAGGTATCACAGCATGCACTAGGAGCATGCAGAGATGTCCAAGTGCTTTTGCTCTGAGTCGGTTCGTGACAAGCCAGGCTTGACCAGCTTTGGTCCAGCACTGGCTCTGAGCTAATTATTGCAGAAATACTCTGTCTCTGCCCTGTGCTTCAAAGCCTCCTGTGGTCAAAGTTTGCTCGTTAGCTCTGATGTAATGCTGGACCCAGGCTTGTTCCGTGCATTCATGTGGCACTTGTCTGGGATTAACAAGTCTTTCCAGTAAACAGACTTCTGTCATGTGTAGAGCAGAGACATCCAAATGTTTCTGAAAGAGTTAATGCGTTATCCCTAGTACTTACCTGAAGCTACTAAGCCTTGGTGGACCTGAGTTGGTTATATGCAGAGCTACCCAGCTGTGGCTCTGCACAGCTTTTTCCCAGGCTCCAGTTTCCAGGAACACAGTGTTTTGCATGGCATTAGATCCAGTCTTACACAGATTATTATGCCAGTTGTGATGTTACACAAAATTGTTTCTGGAACAGAGTTGCTCTCAAATCTAACACATTGCCAGAGCTATGAATCCCCACCAGACTGAAGCTGGGCTGGCATGAAGCCATTTTGATGTGCTTGCAGCTTTGTTGTCTTCTGATGTCATCTGCAGCTTGAATAAACCTCCTAGAGATGTCACCAATTGGCTGTACAGGATAGGTGTAAACAACAGCAACATTTGTGTCAGTTTTGAACTATTATGGCCAAGATGAAAGCTAATCTAGGAAAAAAATAAACCCCACATCTGCCATTCTGTGGTTCTGACCCCTTATTTAAAGCATCTTCTATTATCCAGAGCTGAAGATAACATGTTGGGTAAGATAAATTAGTTTTGATCCAGCATCACCAATTTAATTTTCGTTGCATTCTGTAAGGAATCATCTGCTCAAAACTAATTGTAATATTCAAGTGTAATTGTCCTACCACTAACAACCTTCTTACACTGACAACATTGGAAGAGAATGCCATGAGAAGCTAAGCAAAGTGGAACTTATGCACTGGCACTATTTGAAATGATGGGATTTGAAAAGAGTGCTGGGACAAATAGATTGTATATTGTCATGTATATGTCATGTAGGATATGTATTATGTATAATTCACAAGCAATAGATATTATTTATATGTCTATTTATCTTATCTAATAGCTGCATTATGTTCAGTGGATGGCAATGCAATCACTTAAAAGATTTCTCATTAAAAAAAAATTATAAACACCCTATTAACTTTAATAAGAATAATTTGGGGTTTTGACATATTTCCTAAATTTAGCAGGCATACTATTCAAAAGTCATGGATAGCTATTAGCAGAATAACTAAAATACGGTTACCATTGAAACAGTAACTTTGAACATCCCAAACTGCTGAACTGAAAAAGTTCCACCGAATTTCCTCAGTCCTGAACACAAAAAGAAAAAAATCACATTATAACATGCTGAACTGTATCCACGCATCACTTAGGGCAATCTTGATAATATGTTTTGTGTTTGATACCTGCACTTACTAAATTTTTTACACTGAGAAATAAATCCACATATTTTATTTCTAGTATTTGCATGGTTTATAGCCTCTTCTTCATGCTGAACTGGTGCTAATTTTGTTCATTTGTTAACATAGAAAGGAAGATTTATCATACCCATATTTCAGTTCTTATCTGTAGGTCATGCTACTTTTCATCTCAGTTATTTATGTGAACATTTTCCCTTTTAGATGACAACTTTATTGCATTCACTTTGGAAATAGTGTTGCCTTTGAATGGTTTAACACAGCACCAAAGTGTTGGGACAGAGTGAGTCACATTTTAACTCTCCCATAAGTCTCTAGAGATCTAGGGAGTCCTGCTCAAGTGCCAGTTAAATAAATGTTGTGTTTCTTTTCTCTCTCTCTCTCTCTTTTTTTTTTTTTTTTAAAAAAAAAAGCACTGCCTTTAGTTGGGGATTATGCAAATTTCTTCTCTAAAGACTGTTTGTGACTCAAAAGCAGGTCCATATATTTAAGTTTCCTTGGACCATGTCAGCCATTTAGTATGTCCCTCAGCAAATACAGACATTTGAAGGGAGTAGGATGCAGCCAACAATACTGCAAGCACTCTTTCATGCTTGCAGTGTAAAAACTGTTGTTAAAACTATTAAGCTTCATGTGAATAAAATGCTCCTGTTTCCTTTATTTGAGCTCTGAAGCCTGTTGTATGCAAAACTGCAAATAGAGGAGCAGAGGCTGGGCAGAGCCTATGAAGGTCACTGAAGTCTCTGGAAAGATTCCCATTGACTTTGGTAACCCTGGGTTCAGAACATAGGTAACTTTCTTTATTCTGGACCAAGCAGGATTTCCAAATCATTGGAATGCCAAATATTTATTCTTCTGATTCCTTCCTGTCTCCATTCTGTGAGATGCAGTTGCACAGGACTTAAGACATTTTATGCTTTAGCTCAACTCCTCAAAAAGATGCAGCGACGCTGGTTTTGGACTAGTAGAAGTATTCTGCATTATGTAAGATCAAGGTAAACATGAAGTGTTGGTACCTTTTTAAAGTCTAAGCAGTTTCTGTGTGACTTTTTAAACAAAAATAAAGCAGAGTGTTAATTCTGAAATCTGTGGGTGAAGTAAGTAGAAAAATTGCAAAATATCAGAAATAGAAAGAATTGTATTTAGAAAATGAATCAATAGAACTGATGTTATACAATCACACTACGCTTACATTTAACACTATTTTTCCAATGCTATTCAGAAAAGTTGCAAAATGGTAGGTGTACACCTGGTAGAGACCAACACAGTAACACAGTTCTGCCAATAAAAACTCAGGAAATTGCAAGAAGTTTACAAAAATTTTCAAAGGGGATCCTGTAATAAACATCAAGCAGCAAAGCATTGTAATCATTTATTATATTATTATTGGAAAAGTGATATGAATTGCCAAATGGATTCTTGATTTGAAAAGGGGGCAGAGTTCCTTCCAATTCTCTTATTTAATATGCTTCATTTCAGAATCAAACTCTTAACTTGATTATATGAAAACAGGAAAAATTGACTCACAGAAAAACCTGTGGTTGAATTATTTTCCTGGACTCATTTTGTCCATAAGAAAACTTTGCAGAGGTTTTATACAAAACATTGTATCAATTAGTTTCCTGAGAACATGAGAATTTACTTATGAAGTTGTATTTGCCTCCTAGTACTGAACTGTGAGCATATAAGGTGGTAGTGCACACTGTACATATGAGCAATAAAAAAGATAGTATGTGTCTTCTGGAAATCATAGGACTCAAGATTATTCCAACAGATGTTCAAAAAATTAGAAGAGGCAAAAAACCCCAACCCCAAACCCCTTTAAGACCAAGACAAAAATATTTTTTTGTTGCGAACAGCCAGAAGACAGACTGAACCGTTTCAAAATATTTTATATACATGTAAGCATACATGAAGAGACAAATTAACCCTTTCTGTCAGGTTGGAAGTACTGTCCAATGAGTAAGAATATCATGTTGAAGCAAGGATTATAAAAGTAAAATCTTTCCTCCCCCAGGAATTTAGTGACTGGAGAATAAACTCAAAGTATATTTGTGGTAGCAGATTGGCTTCTCTCCACCTTAACGTATGTGACTTCTGGAGTCAAGTGTCCCAAATTTGTATCCACATTTGTGTTTTACTGGTTAGTATGGCCACCTAGATGACAGGTGACAATAATGCTAGCAGTGTACTTCTCTTACCTTTTCATTACCACAGTAAATGAACTCAAGTCCCCCTGATGGTAAAAAAGATAAACCAAAACAGATTTATGCACAGTGTTTTATAACATGATGTCCATAAGGAAAAAAATATAATCTACAACCCCCTTGTGGAACATTAATTGAATTGTTAAATTGTGCTATTTGCAAGAATTTTCACTCAGTCCTGCAGAACTCCCAGGCTCAGGGAACGTGGGCAAGTATGAGCTATTTTGTAAGCAATTAACTTGCCACAAAGTAATGGCGGCAGTTCGTTTGAATGCCTTCATGAGAACAAAGTGTGATAAGGAGACATACCTTTGGAGTATTGGAGTCTCGATGTTTTTTGTCTCAGTTACTAAGTTTACATGGCACAATACAGACCTACAAAAATCTGCACTTGAGTTCTAGCTTACTGTTCCTGGAAGTGTAAAAGTCAAATCTGAACTCATTATATGTGACAGCAATTTAATTACAGTATCTTTATGGGAATACCCGATCAAATATGATACTGAAAAATATATAAAAGAAGACTTTAAAAATTGGGAAGCTCATGAGCTGCCAAAAGTGTTACAAAGAGATGTTTCCAACCATTCTCAAAGGTGAGCCCTTCTCTTAAACAGAATAAAAATCATTCTTCCTTCCAGAAATGAAGAATATAGACCAGTGGTATAAGGCTAGAGAACATATGACATGACTCGGTAGTTTAGTAACTCTGAAAGGAGCTGATGGTCATGCCAGGTAATTAGTTGAACCTGAACTTGTGTAGTTAATGAAAGGAGGATATTGTTGCAATAAGTAAGGTAAAGTAGAATGGATTAGAGGAGGAATAAAGAGTTGAAGACCAAATTAAAAATAAAAAGCCTTTGCTCTATTTCTACACCAGGAAGTCTACAGGAAAGTTGTTATGCCAATGACTTAAGATTAAAATCATGTATGTGAACACCATTGAGAAGTTAAATGAATTTGTCATAGCTGAGGCTTCAAAAAGAGGTAGTAAAGAATAAAATGCCAGAATAAAATGCCCTCTGTAAAATTTTTCAATAGAAGCTTGGATTACTATTTTGATCATAAGCAGCAACACTGATTAGTAAATAAAACATGTTCCTGCCTGTTGTCTAGCCCTGACACTAGCCTGTACAACATGGCTTACATTCAGGTGGCTTAATTCTGTTACCTCTGAAATACAATGTTCTCATTTAACAGCCTATTGGGAATAGTGTGTGGCTTGTACTGCCCCTTAAGTCGTGCTTAACCTTTTTTTTTTTCTTCTCCAGAAACGATGTCAACCATTTAACAAAATTGGTGACCTAGTGCCAGTGCCTATGCTTAGGCCATAGAACTGCTTATTTTATCATACAGACATCACTTCTTCATTTATACTACCTGCATACTGCAATTTATAGAAAAATATGTGAATCCAGTATGCTTAAAAAAAAATCATCTTCAGACAACCCTGAAATCAAAACAAAATTCCCATAACCGTTGCCCTAGACAAATAATTTTGTTACTATTAACGTGAGCAAACTGTTTGCAAAGCAACAAGCCTAGCAAGCAATGAGAGATGGATTTGAATGTGCATTTATGGAAATACAGTTTACAATTACTAGATTTAGGTACATTATGTCTAGTGCCTATTTGTATGTGAAAGACATTAATTTGATTGTTTACTATTTAGTTCTCAACATATATTCAAAAAATAGAAACACATAGGTGCTGTGTATTGAAGGCCCATGATTTTCAAGCATTTAGGAACTTCTTAAACAGCTTTTTCAACTTGTCAAGACATGTTTGAGTTAGCAAGCACAATAATAACTGAATAATTTATTTAAACATACATGTACATGCTATCATAACTAACAACATTAGAAATGTTGAACATAAATGTATAAAAATCAGTTTTGTAAGTCAGAAAAGTTAAGACAACCTTAAGCTTCTTATGTCCTAGTTTTCACAAGAAAACAATAAAAGTTAGAAGCTGAAAAAGTAGGGCCTGTAGTAATAGCAACAGCTGTCACATATTCATTTTTGTCTCTCTTGGATATTGAAATGGCTAAACAGAATTGATTAAACTTTTCCTTAGACCTGCCCTGGAAAGGAAGCAGCTATGACAGATTTCATCCAACAAATTACTTATTTTTTAAATTGAGGCTTATAATGAAAAATCTTGGCATTATTAAATAATATTCCTCCTGTGGTACTATGAAGTAGAGAGGGGATAGTGGAACTCCACTGCTGTTTGTCTTACTAGAACCATAGAAGCTGTCTGAACTCCAAAAGACTTGCTCAGTATGCCTGTGGTTTACAGGAGCATATGTGTGAATCTTCTAATTCAACAGCAGAAGACACATCATACTGATTATTTCTGTTACACAGAGTTATTGCTGATCTCTTCCTATTCTGCAGTTTATTATTGGTAAATAATGCTTATTTTCAGACAGTCTACGTATTCCTTGTGCTACTATTTAGAAGGCACAACAAGTTGTAAGTTAACATCACTGGAATTCAGGGAAGGGGAAATGGGAAGAAAAGTGTTCTGATCCCCAGCACCTTGTTCTGAACAGATCAAGTAATAGTGCATCCAACTCTCATTTATTAAGGCCATGAAGAGTGTAGTAGTTAGGTATCTGATCAGAGGTATAACAGTATACATTTAAAAAAATCACATAGCATTTTTTTTTGGCCACAAAAAAATGTTAAATCTTTAAACATGATACACAGGCAAAGAGACACTGAGAAAATTCCAGTTATGATGCCATTTTAAAATACTTTCTGTTACCCGCTGAGAACCATTTGTAAATACTTAGACTTTTGAATGTTCTTTGTAAAATATAGTAAGAGTCCCTGCAATGCCAAAATTTGTAAGTGTAACTCTGAGAGCCAAAAAAACATGATCAGGAATGATTCCTTATGCTTTCATATTTCCATTGCATCTGTGCTGTTGGACCCTCTGTTAAACCACACTCTACACCTCCGAGTTCAGAGGGAATTTAAAGCCCCTTAGAAGTCAAGAACATTTAGCTTGAGTGAGGCCTTTAGTGTTGTCCAGTTCTTCTGTTTACATTGAAATCTAGCAAAGTAATCTCATAGTTTTTGAGGTTGTTTTTACAGGCATGCATACAAAAGAGAAATAGGAGCCCACTTTTGATACTTTACAACAGTGATTTAGCCAGGCAGAAGAGGAAACTCCATTCTGTCTTTCTAGTAAACTCAATAAATCTGTCATGTTCCACTGAGTTTCAAAGCCTGCTGAAGTTCTGAGTTGTAGATGAGCCAGGGCCTGCTTCTTACCATGGGAAGTTTTTGTAAATGCTTAAATGAATGTGAGAAGAAATAAAACTCTATGATACAGTAACAGCCTAATCTGGATTCCAGTGAAACTGTGTGGAGAGAGTCCTCTGCCTTACACAACAGGGAAGAGGTAACAGATCACACTTACACATCACTTACACAACTCATGCTGTACCTGACAGGAGACTGATTCTTAAAGCAGAAACAAGCATATGCCCATGTACTTGGGGATAGTCATATTCATTTTCTGTCTGTCATGGAGTAGCATTGGTGACAGTCCGGAAAGCGAGGAAGCACCTGAGACCCTGCTCCGCTGGAGAGGTCAGCAACTGCAGAGTCAACAGAGACGCACCAGAGAAAAGAGAGGACGGGAGAGTAATTTTTTTTTCACCAACCTTGTTGTCTTGCTTATTTTTTTCTCATTTTATCTCTTTTCCTTACTGCTTTTCATATTGCTCCCTTAACTTCACTGATTGAATCTTCCATCGCAGAGAAGGACTTAACTTACGTGAACTTCAAAGGAGGAAGGCAGGCAGTGGAGGCACAAACCTTTACATCTGAGTGTGCATTGCTCAGGAGGGGATCAGCATTATGCTGGTGTGGCCTTGACTGAATCTATAATTTCCAATACTAGAAACATATGTGTGCACCTGGGTCAGTATTCTATTTTCTAAGATATTTCCTTCAAAATATTTTGTAAGCTATCAGTTTGTGGTTTTGTTTTTTGTTTTTGGTTTGGTTTTTTTGGGGGGGGGGTTGGGGGGGGCGGTGTTAAGCCTTTGCACAAAACACTCAGCCCTGTATATTTGTGCAAAATGTAAAATAGATGCCTGGCAGGCAAATGTAGAGTACGTACTGCCACAGTAAACTGGTGATTGCTTTCAAACCATCGCTTTCTACTTCATTGCACAGAAATATGATTCTCTTAACCCCTTTGCTTGAGTTTGATGGGAAGATCACGAGACTTTCAAACAAGAACAGCTAACAGCAAAATAAGAAGGAGCATCTTAGAGAAAAAGGGCAGCTCAAGCTCACTGCCATAGCTATGGGCCTTAAAGCACTGGTGCTTCTAGTGTGCACTGTCTAAGGTATCATTCTCGTGGGCCAGCTCCTAAGTATGAATAGCTATAGCCAGGTCTTCATTTGAAAGAACTGTATGCTATGTACTGATGAGGCACTGAAAATAGAAAGCTGACCTGATTATACTGTCTGTGAATGGCGGCATGCTTTTCTATCATAATGAGTGATTTTGTCATTTTGAGATGTTGTGGGTTAACACCATCAGGCAGCTCAGCCCCACACAGCCGCTCCCTTGCTCACTACCCCACTGGAAAGGAGGGGAGAATCAGGTGAGTGAAAGTGAGAAAACTCGTGGGTTAAGATAAAGATGACTTAATAGGTAAAGCCAAAGTTGCACACTCAAATAAAGCAAAGTAAGAAATTCATTCACCACTTCCCATTGTCAGGCAGATGTTCAGCCATCTCCAGGAAAGCCGGGCTCCGTCACATGTAACAGGGACTTGGGATGACAAATGCCATAACTCCAAGTGTCCCCTTTCCTCCTTCCTCTCCCAGCTGTCATTGCTGAGCACGATGCCGTATGGTGTGGGATATCCCTTTGATCAGGTGGGGTCAGCTGTCCTGGCTGTGACCCCTCCCAGCTCCTTGTGCACCCCCAGCCTCCTTGCTGGTGGGGCAGCATGAGGAGCAGAGAAGGCTGTGCTGCTGTGTAAACACTGCTCAGTGATTGCTAAAGCATCCCTGTGTTAACACTGTTTTGGCCACAAATCTGAAGAGCATCCTATGGGCTGCTATGAAGAAAATTAACTTCATCCCAGCCAAAACCAGTACCTGAGATTATGTTATTACAATTCATCATGTAACTCAAATCTGTTGAGAAGGGGCGTCAATAGCATCTTTGCTAGATGAAGTATTTACCATAAGCACCAGGCGCTTGTGCTCCTCCGATCTCTTTGACAAAGATCAGTGTTGACCTCTTCATCTGTGCAGATGGTCACTCTAGGACTAGTTTGCTAACCAAGGTAATCAGATTCTCATGATGTTCTAAACTCTTTAAAAATACTTTCAAAAAGATGTCTTTTAGTAGTTGCTTCTATTTGTTACTACCCAGGGCATAGTCACCATTTTATTTTTCAGCTCCTATTTAGCTTGGCAATGCGAAGCTGCGAACAATGTGATTTAATTTTGCTGGTTGGAGATTCAAATATTGGAGAAAATTGCTTCTCATCTAGTTTTAAAACAACTTCAACCAATGGCAATACATTAATTTTGAGGTGGATCTTCTTTTAAATGGTCTTATCTAAGATATTTTTTAAAAAGTATTCCAGAAACAAAGCAGGTGAAAAAAGATGAAATTCTGTTGTGGGAAGAGTGAAGCCTTTAGTAACAGTGTTCATATAAAAATGATAATGTAATAAGAGATTGCAGGAGTTGATGAAGGAGAATGTTAGGAGGAGGTGAGAAAGGAGACATACCTAACTGCTGTTATGAAAGCTTTGTAAGAGAGAAGGACTTCAGACTTGGCACATACCAGAGGCAGAAACAGCACATAAATTTTTAAATAGGCTGAGACATTGCTGCATGTGTACTCCATCCACTTCAGTACGTATATCAAAATGTAAATGAGAAGGAAATCAAGTCTTGCTATGGATACTAACACCTGTACATCAGGAGGTATGAGTTTGCCATCTATGAACATATCATTCAATGCTAAAATACCTAGCTGTACCTTATTTGCATAGGCATCTTAGAAGACTGCTAGGTTTTCCTACTAAGTTCCATTACAAACGCAGTTATAAAAATAAGGTATAAAAATCCATTCACTATGTGGTTTTAAGATTTATTTCTGATATCTTGTGGGGATAGTTATACAGTCTTGGATTCTTTTTCTGCTCTTTGAGAGAACATGAGAAAACTGAGGTGTATTTGCAGTTCCTTCTCAGGTCTATAGATTGCTTATCCTACAAGGATAAGTGCCACGTCAGTGGCAGTCCCGATGTGTTGAAAATGTTTTTTTCTCTGTTTCTTCCAGACACTCCAAATGCTGTATTACATCGGTTGCTGACAGTACGGATGGGAGTAAAGTCATCAGGGTCAGTCTGAAAAAAATAGCAGTGATGGTGACAACATGAAAACAGCTACTGGATTTGCCAGCATGGTTTGCAGAGTTTGAATTGCCCCGGGTCTGGCCATCTGAAAGATCACTCACTGCTCATCTTGTGTTCTTTCACAGCAATCATGCCTGTTTGGTTTGGTGGTCCAGCATGTTGCCAGTGTTGCACCCCTCAAGAATTCAGAGCTTGTTCAGTAGAGGGTCTGTACTTCTGCAGCCTGCTTCTGACAGGGTGGGATGCCAAATTTTTGAAAGTCCAATGTTGCAATGTAAGAATTTCTTTGTATCTGATTATTTGGAGAGGGAATGGGGTGAATAGTTAGGGTTTACTTGGTTAATTTATTTGTGAATTACTATTCTGTAATTATTTTGGATTCCCAGATGCCAAACTTATTGGACATGCTAGGACATTACAAAGTAATGGAGCTTTTTACTTTAAATAGTGATTTGGAACATTTAAAAAAATAAGGAGAGAGTACAGAAATGGATAAATGATTCACACACTCTGTTTTCCAGTCCGAGATAAACGTCAGTTAACAAACTGAAGCCCAAAGGGTATAAGTTGGCAATCAATTCTGCTCCACCAGACATTCATAAATATGATTTATTTAAATTATGTGCTGTTCAATAAACATCTGAATCTTTATTTATACCTCTTGATTTGCCAAAATGTTTTGCTAGAAATCTAAGAGGATGAGGAAATATGGTAAGAACTACTTTCACCATCTGTTAAAGGGAAAAACTTGACATATTTTTTGGAAGAAACATGCATATTTTCTTCTGAAAAAATATTGTGAAAGACTGCTTATGGCATGGTCAAGGGGCAAAAGGAACATAAAAAATATTTTAACCTACTCTTTATAGGCAAGTAGCTAAAATAGTTGTTTTGATAATGTAACAGGGTTATAGAGGAGTAACAATGAATTTCAGTAATCTACTACCTTTCCTTAGACAAACATTGCAGTTGGAAGACAGTCTTCCTGGCCTTTCATTTCTTTACCATGGCAGTTTGTTATCACAAAAGCAGGCTAGTCTGTGCATGAAAGGGATATGTCATTTTAGAATATTATGGGGGAAAAACCCAATGGAAGTAATTTTGCATTAAGCAAACTATAAACAAGCAGGAACATGAACTTTTGGCACGTATTAGCAGGTAGAACTCCAAGAAACTTGTTGATTCCTATTTGCAGTGGTCCCTGTAGATATTCTTGGCTTTTCTTTGGCTTCAGTTCACTTTACTACTGTGACAGCTAGGAGTTATGTGTTATTTTAACTCTCAAAAGCCATAAAGGGATTAGGCCCACATTGTGCTAAATTCTGCAAGGATAAATAGAAAAATGCTTTTCCTCCCTGAAGATCTTACTCTGTTTTCTTTAGGGACAGTGACAGAAAAGGCAGGGAGAAGAGATGCAGTATGTATGTAGAAATATTAATTCAGCGTGCAACTTTAGTTTTGGATTTTGTTTGGGTTATATGTAAACTATTATTATAATTTCATTATTTTATTCTACAATGTCTTTCTTCCCAAACCCTCTTTGGGTACTTCCTCACGCCTTTTACTCTTATGTTCCTTTAAAAAATTGAATCCCAACTTTTCTTTTTATCCTTCTTTATGAAGGAAACACGCCGTCGTATTTTGTTTGTGTGAGAGAGAGGAAGAGAGAGAAAAAATTATTACAAGTTTTGTGAAAATATGTAGTATGATGGATAGAGGAGAGTCTGCAGAACCCTTTATTAGATGATCCAGACCCACACTTCTACAAAAAGCCATATGTAGAACTGCTTGTGTCTACTGGTGAACTTCCTCTCTGCTGGCACTTTGTTTCAGCGTGTAACGTGGATTTGTAGATCAGTCATGCACCTGTCTGGGAGATGCAGTTTCATGTCTGCACAAAGAACTGTGGTACCTAGATAAGCACTAGGGCATCTGGGCACTTGATTTTTTAAAAACATTCTTTAAAATTCAGAACACACTGTTTTCCTTAACAAACACTGTTGCAAGAGGTTAATCACAAATGAAGGATGAAGCATAGTAACTGATAAATATTACATGTTGAATATCACCGGGAGATAACCAGATAACCCAGCTGGTCACATGCAATCCAAGGAATTGCAACAGGCATATTGTTAGGACTGTTAGTAATAGTTAATTGTGATTGCCTACAGGCATATATTACACCCTTCTGTGTCACCTTCAGCTGTTCACTCTGTTGTGTCTGCAAACAATATGAATGCCGTTGTCCTGAAGAGATAAGAATCTGAGAAGTACCTCTTTGTGGGCACTTTGGTGAGCTTGGAAATAATAACAGCTTCTGAGAAGACACATCTATCACCACTATTTTGTTCACGTTTGACTATCTGGAATGCAAAAAATATTGAAAGATAATAAGATATTTTATAGGATGATTATAGATGAGATATATAGTGTCTGACTTGGCTTAGCTTAGAGGAATTATAATCAATTTTTCAGTGAAGACATTTCAGTGTTACACTTCTGAGAAGCTCATATTAACAGTAAACCCTTGAGCACATCTGATATGAAGGTTCGGCATGAAGCAGTATGCTTTCAGCTACACCTGTGCATTTCAGCTGAGTCCAGCGTGAAATGCTTTTCTCATCTCTCTCTCACATAAGTATGTTTATAGAACTGAAAGCACAACTGAGGACAGTGAAATGGGGCGTTGATGGAAACAGAGCACAAAGACTTGACATTTTTCTTCTTGAGAAAGTGCAATGCCTGGACAACCACACTGAGCAGCACCTTTGGTGTGGTCAGCATATGAAATGCTTTAATTTCAAAAAAATATCTGATAAAGATCAATTCCTATTTAGACTCTTAGCCATAGGATTAATAAGATGTGTACAGTCAGCGTTCTGCTGGTAGATTAGATGGTCTCTTCTTTCCAAAGTGACAGGAGATAATAGTGCCTTGAGATTTTTATTGGCTGAACTTTGTAGTCTGCTGAATGTTAAACCCCTTCAAAGGGTTACAAAAGGGGCATCTGAAAACTGGGAAACCCCAGTCAGTGTCCATTTTTTAAAAAATGCGTTCTAAATAATGAAGAGGTCACATGGCTTAAAACCTGCTTTGGTTCCCATTTAAATCAATGATAAATATCTTACAGAAACAGGAACAACATAGTTGAGTTATGCTCATAGGAGCTATTTTTCAAATATAAGAAAATATACAGTCCAAAGCTTTCTTTCAAATCTTAGTCTGCATATTACTAGGGATTTTAATGCTATCTCTTTTTAGTAAGTTAATGTATACATTTGTAAGGAACTCAACATAAAAACCTCAGGATCTAGACATGTATTTACATGTTGTCTAATACGAGATGCATCTATATATATCTAGAAAACTGAGATACACCAGATTTGTTATTTATAATTTAAGTCCTATGAAGCACTTTTTCAGAGGAAACTCATTAATGATCTGAAGAAAGGCTCAGCTGGCATGGATTTGCTATTGGTTATTAGGATTAAGAGTAAAATTAAAATAGTGAATCCTCTTATAATAGGGCCAGATCCTCAGAAGCTATAAATCACAACAGCTCAATGTAAGTAAAGTAAGCTCTGACAATTTACATCAGTTTAGGTTTTGACCTTCTCTCCAGAAAATGATTTCTCCGAAGATCATACTTCCTATATTTGTCTTACTTTGTGTCTGGCAGAGAATTAATGAACACGTAATTGCTTTGGTGAACTCAGGATAAAACTTCTCTGTTCAAGAACTCTATTCTTTTACTGATTAACTTGCTTCATGGCTGAGTTAGTTCTGCAGGGTCAAGCTGTACTAATGACCAGAGCACAGGAACATCGTCAAACCAATGAGGGCAAGGTAGGCTTGGAAGTATTCCAGTTTCTGTTCAATTAATCACTGAAATCTCAGGAGCTTTGGGGACAGAGTTGAAAAGTAAGTTGAAGAGAAAGTACATAAAGAATTAGATTCATATTCCAGGCGGTGGGGAGTGGGAGGGAGACCTTACTGGATGGGATGCAAATAAAGATGGATCAAACAAAAATGTGAAGAAATAAATATTTTTTAAAAAATCATTAAACATGTTACTGATGATTTTTCAGAGGGTTGTGATTATTTCTTCTTTACTGTAATTTATTTTTGGTTTTTTTCTCTCTAACACTGCCTGATAGTGCAATCTTTATGTCAGTGTGACTTACTTGTATACGTACAGACCATGCTTGCATAAAGGTTCAAAAGATCTAACTCAGATATCTTTTAAAAAAAGTTTCCACTTTCTTTTTCACAGTCCAGATTTTCTGCCACAACACACTGCTATATGTAACCTAAAAAAAATTGCTGTGTTTAAAACCCCAAACTTGCCCCGTTTAAGGTCAATGAGAATTGCAAATGCTCAATATCTCTCAGAGAGGTCCCAGAGACAGACATGGTCTCTAGACACATGGTTCCAAATCCCATTAGCACTACTGAGATAATGGCATGTGCGCTGGAAGGAAAATAGGCTGCTCAAAGATTAGAGGAGACCACGTTTTTCTCATAATCAGCAGTTCAGTTATTGATTTTTTTTTAAAAATAGCACTCAGCTGAAAACTTTCAGCAGGTGCAGTACTGTGCCAGCTTCACACAGGTTAGGGGAAAAACTGGATTTCAGGAAATTGGACGGAATCTTCCTAATTGTGTCTTAGGTTTTCAGCTAATCTTTTTATGAGCACTATTGTATCAGGTGATTTGAACTTGAATTGTAGATAATAAACACATCACAAATGTCATTTTTTAAACAACTCTGGCTGCATTTTTTTCTGGGAAAAATTGATTTCAGCCATACTTAATTGAATCAACTCAGATACAATTAAATTCTATTGAAAGCTAAACTCTATTTTTAGTTTTCACATCGGTTAGTAGATGAAGTAAAAACTGTTACTATGAGCTTATTTTGACCTGCCAACTCATGTCAAGGTTGCAAACTGCATGGACTTCAGTGTTACCTTGCATTATTTAACTTCCTAACTCAGTATGAAGACTCAAGTTTTTTTCTTGTAAAGATGAGACACTAGTACTTCAGTTTCTCACTCTCTAGAATATGGTCAGTATTTTGGTTGCAAGTGAGAAGTTAGACTAAATTCATTAAGTTTGCTTAACTTTCAGAGTGTTGATCAAAAAGTACCATAAAGAAAATCAATAAAGGTAGGTGTTGTTAGTAAACTGAATTTCAGCACTGGATGTCTGTGTAAAGACAATACAACTACCATTGGGCTGTACAAATTGTGAGGATGATTTTGATAATTTTTTAGATAAGGATCATAATATTGCAACAGTTTTAGCTTAATTACAATGGTAGATGAAGGTTGGTGTATTTTTTTAAAGTGAAGTAAGTTTCCAGAAAAACAAAACAAAACAAACTGTTTCTGGGGTTGAAATTTTTCAAGTGTTTTATTTTTTTTTTTTTTTTTTTATCATTCAGTAAATTCTAAGTATTGTATTCCTATAAATCCACTGTATTCCACAGCTGGAGTCTGATATTCTGGTTATTATGGCGGAACTTTTCTGTAGGAATTTCTAGATACTTCTCTGTGAACCAGTGAATACGGTTGAAAACCCTGCCAAATTCTATCTAACAATATTTGTAGTATGCTCAAGATCTCATAGTAGATCAAAAGGAGATTCGACCATTTTTCCATCATTTATCTGCTTGAATCTTTCTCTCCAAAGAATGAGGAAAAGATTCCCTTACCCCTTCCCCTCCCACCGTAGGAGACAGAGTTCTTCGCTAAGAAACAGAAATCTTTGGTAGATTTTCCACCTGCTCTACTGAAGCCAGTATCATACCATGCAAACAACTTTCTAAGTTAGCTGAGATGCAGGCAAATGTTATAGACTGTGCAGTGACTGTTGTTAACCTTTGTAGATTACAGAATTAAGCTTTAGGGAAGGCTTTGAGAGGGTGGCTGTGCTGTATATCAGACTCCAATCAATGCAGATAATATAAACCCTGCAACAAACCCTGAGAAAATGGAATGATGTTACCATAATACAACATTGACTAAAAAGTCTGAGAACAGTTCTTTAAATTGATAGTTATTAATGCATTGTAATTGTCTTTTTACAGCAGGGTTGGCATTAATCTAACCAAAGATGGGTTTACATTTGAGCTAGTTACCCTAGTCAGTGGAGGAGCAGTTGCTTTTGTCAGTACAACCTAGGTAATAAATTCAGCTTCTCCAGGTAGATGGCTAAAGAAGATCAGAAGAACATCATCCCAAAACATATTTTAACTCCCTATAAAGAGACACTGGACTGACTTCTTTAGCTGTAAATATCTATGCTGTTGATGTCCGAAGTTAGATGAGGTGAATGCCATACATCAAGGCTGAATAAAATTTTCTTATTCAGAAGTATTCTCTATTGAAAGTTTAGGACTTTGTATGTGACAACGTATTCCCTATTTTGCAGTGAAATGACATCAAGTAACCAAAAATTTTCTAAATGTCCAGAAGCGTGGGAAGAGACAAATACAAAATTCTGCTGTAGCAGATATTAAATTTTATGACGAGTCACATATCAGGGAAAGGTGGATGTTGTCAGTAAAAATATAGATGACTTTACAAGTTATTTATATCAATAAAGTGTGCTGAAAATTTTAAAGCATAGATGTGGGCTTGCTTGTTTACTTAATGTTGGAACTATATGTCAAACCCAAGCATAGAAGAAAACAGCTAAGAAATCACACTTGTGATGTATTATACAAGTAAACATCAGTAACACAAAAAAGTTAACCAGGGATATTGAAATTTATATTACCGGAGATATGTAAATGCAGAGATAAGTAAATCTTTTGTTTCTTCCTTTAAATTTATATTTTCCACAGTGTTAGGTCTCAAAATAAAGATGTCTCAAATCATTACAATACAGACGAAACAATTTTCTAGTTGAAAAATAGAAAGGGAGCAAGATCTCTAGATTAAATTATCCAGACTGGGCTTCCAAATGGGACTGTGAACAAGTGGTAGACATTCAGCCCTCACCAGTCTGGGCTTTACATCAGCGCCTTTCACAAGGGTGTTTGAGCTCCGTAGTTCCCCTCTGCGTCCCTCCGCAATTCCATTTAGCAGTCTGCACTCCCTCCACTTGCGTTTGTGGGGCAGAGGCAGCACACTTTTGCATCACTGTCTTTCTCACTGTGTATCACCTCTAGGTCTTTTTGGCAATGGACAAAAAGAAGATCTTTGGAGGAAGCAGGAGCAGCTGTAGAAAGCTACCAGCTGGAGATCTCTGAAAACTCAGAGAATCCAGGTGCATTGATCCCTGATGAGCGGAACTGGTTTCTTGAGTGTATCTGTTTACCTTTGCAGGTCATTTGTCTAATTCAGAATAGAAGCACAGAGTCCTATATGACAAAATAGTTTGGAAGTCAGCATCTGCTCCATGAAACCGTATCTTTTTCACTTCAGTAATCTCATGAACTGCCTTTTATCATTGCTATTCTACAGACTCTAATTTTTAACCTAAAGTGTCTCAAATCTCAGCCTTGCTGATGTTTTGATGAAAAAAATTGAAACAGGCTACTCGTGTTTGAACCATTTTGAGAAGCTGGTACAGAGCGTCTCCCATCGCTTGGCTTAGGTCAAGTAAGAACAGTAGCCCCAGGTTACAGCCCCTCTTTTGGCTTCCAGCCAACGCCGGTTTAAGGTTTTAGTGTTACTTTTCAATACGGTCAGACTAAGACTCGTGGCCCCACCTTCTCGAAGTAGGAGTTCTTCATATTTTTATTATACCAGGAATGTGCCATCAGAACAACACAGACTGTGGGACTAGTATCTGAGAGCTGGAAGTAAAGCACTGGCCACTAGAAAGGTCCAGATAAACTTCCAAGAGATTGGTTGAATGTAGTGGACTGATTCTTTCTGAGAAACACTGCATTCTGAAAGATCCTTTTCAGCAAATGAAGGGCATTCAAAGTCGTCAAACTCTGCCAGCTTTCCACCCTCAAAGGCAAAACAAACAAAAAAAAGTTAAACGGCTTTTTTAATTGACACGGCTTTTTCAAAATGTATCCATTGTTCCCAGACTTGATCCTTGTCCAAAATGGGATACAGATGCTTGTGGAGACTCTATGACTTTGTTATTGCCATTGAATTTGTTTGAAAAAATGTTCAAAATTATGGTGCATGGATTTTCAAAATTTCAGATGAATAAACTAAAAGTAATGCATGACCTGTAGCTAATTAGAAGACTGATTGCATGCATCCGTTTTCAGTAGTATGTTATTGGAAATTGCAAATTGCTTACAAGTTCCATGTAAAAATAGTTATAAAAAATCTATTTGTCAATTCTGAGTGCACAGATTTTACTTTTGGGTGTCACAAGATGGCACTGTAAGAACATATATTGCATTTGTTTACTGAGTGCTTTCATTGTCACCAAAACCTGCCACACTTACCTACACACCCAGGCAAACAGTCTCATTACGATCTGCCTGAGGGGGTTATGCTGGCAGCTGAGTGTGGTGTATGGTCAGACACCTCTGCAGACCCCTCTACTTATGTGGCATTAGTGGTAGGGCAGGGCAGGTGTGCAGAGATCTGCTCCATCCTCACAACATATCCCGCATGGGTACAGAGTTTGCTGATCATCCCAGGAGACTGAGGGATACTGTAACGCATGTACACGGAGCCTTTATGAAATTCAGAATTCAGAGCTTTGTAACAGGGAACCCGCCTGGCACATCGTCCCTCGTTTCTTGAAGTCAGACCTTTAGGAAGCTCTCTGGAGGTAACGGTCTGTTAGCTACAGAGAAGTATCTTCATACCAGGGTAGGGATGGCCATGACACAGGATGCCTGTGGCTGCAGATAAGTCATAAAAGAGGCAGATGGAGCAGGCAGGAGCAAGTGAAAAGTGCTGTGTGAAAGCCCCCATGCTACACAGGGCTTTACTGGTGTGTATCTGCAATCTCTGACGTATAGTGACAGGCTTGAGAACCTCCTTCTACCTCAGACACACCGTTGGAGACTTCTAAAAGCAATGATTAATGTCATCACATGCTATTGCTCATGTGCACTGTGGTGTTTCCAGCACCATATGTGTTGTCAGGACTGGTCTAATCACTCTGGGCTCTCCTCCCCACCTGCCCACCCCTGAGCAGCTGCCTTGGGGAAATTACACCTGTATCTCCTGTACTGTGAGGTGAACAGGGGGAACACCTGAGGCCGGCTACAAGAAGAGGCCTCAACCTATCATCTCTGGAGATTGCCTCAAGTGACTGCAAGTGGCAACCTTCACCTGGTCATGTCCATGGGCTCCCTGGGCTGAGGGCACAGCTGCCTCACCATGTGCTTCACCACAGGCTGCTGGGGAACTTCTGCTCCGGGGCCCGGAGCCCCCCCGCCTCCTCCTGCACCCACCTGGGGGGCTGCAGGGCTGTTCCTCTGACATACTCTCACTCCCTTCTCCAGCTGCAGTTGTGGTTGCCCAGGTTTTCTTCCCCCTTCTTAAATACATTATCCCAGAGGTGCTACCACCGTCACAGATGGGCTGACCCTCGGTTAGCTCCCTACGCTGATCACATTAAATGTTATGTGCCTCACAAAGGTTTTGTGATTCTATTTCATGTTGTTAAGGTTTGGGTAAGAGGATGGTAGAAATGCCTGTAAATGATGGGCTCACAGCCCACATCTTTCAGTGAGAACAGAATCTGGATAAAAATCTGCAGCTTTTAAACTCCAAATATGTATCACAGTTCTAAAAGAGCTCGACATTTGAATTGCTCCTTTCTCTCTCTGAGTTTTGAAATTCTAACGTGAGCTGTAAACAGCCTGCAATGTTGTCATTGTCAGGACTGGAACGTTGTTTGATTGAATTTAGTTTTTCCTTATACTGTCAATGTTGGCTCTGCTTGTCCTGAACATCCTCCTTACCACTGACATTGTGCCAAAACCCCAATTTTGTGCTTTTTACAATCAGAACAAATTCGTAAGGGTTTTGGTCCTCTATGTGCATACAAGAAGTACCAGATATTTTTAGGAAGGACAAGTGGCAATAACAGATAATAACTCTTGTAAAGATTTCCATCAAGGTTCAACTCATGGGAGAATAAACCCGTAGTTTTGAGAAACAGCCCTGGTTTTGTCTTGATGCCTGGCATGACAAATCCTCAGTGTTCTATAAAATGTTTTGCTGTCATTTGTTTCTATTTAAACCCAAGTTCACTTGGTAGAGACACTCCACCATAAGGTCCACCATAAGTATGTATGAATACTGTTGGAATTAGTGAATGTTTGAAAATGTAAAATTCATAACCTTACTGCAATCATTATGTATACTATAAATTTTAATTTTTATTGCAGTGTATATAAAGCCATTCTGGAGAACAGTGAAGTTAATGGCACTGTCATATCAGAGTTATTTTTCTAAATGGATATGAAAAATATTAGAGTGTTTGCACAATCCATCTCTAAAAAAATCACTTATCTTTCATGTAATATATATAAGAAATTAGACAAGTTTACACCTATGAACTTCCTTTACATAAAATGAACAACAATAATTTTTCCAGTAATCTATTTCATAAATATTCTGCTAAAATCTCTTAGGAATGTTCTTCTTCTGGAACTTATTCTGGGGCTATATAAGCTTGCACCTTGGAAGGAGCTGAGAGTTTGTGAATTCAAGTGATCATGACTGCCACTTTTTTCAGGATCCAAAATACTTTCTCGTAATCATGACATCACAGAATCATTTAGGTTGGAAAAGACTTTTGAGATCACCAGGTCCAATCATTAACCCCGGCCTGCCAGGTCCATCACTGAACCATGTCACTAAGCACCACAGCTACCCAGTTTTTAAGTACTTCCAGGGATGCTGATTCTACCATCTCCTTGGGCAGCCTGTTTCAATGCTTGACCACCCTTGCAGTGAAGAAATATTTCCTAATACCCAATCTAAAGCTCCCCTGGTGCAACTTGAGGCTGTTTCATATTGTCCTGTCACTTGTTACTTGGAAGAAGAGACTGACCCCCCACCTCGCTACACCCTCCTTTCAGGTAGCTGTAGGGAGTGATAAGGTGTCACCTGTGTCTCCTTTTCTCCAGACCAAACCACCCCAGTTCCCTCCGCTGCTTCTCATCAGACTTGTGCCCCAGACCCTTCACCAGCTCCGTTGCCCGTCTCTGGACACGCTCCAGCCCCTCTGCGTCCCTCTTGCAGTGAGGGGCCCAGAACTGAACACAGGGTTCAAGGTGCGGCCTCACCAGTGCTGAGTGCAGGGGGACGATCACTGCCCTTGTCCTGCTGGCCACACTATAATACATCAGGTCAACTAATCAGATTTTATTTGTGTTTTAAGCAGTTGCTGCTTGGGTGATTTATTCCAGCTGTTCTAGAAGTCAGAATAAAACCAACATGTGACAAAGAACTAATGTCGGTTAAAACACAGCTTTGGTAGTATAAGGTCATTAGCTCATATCTTCAGGTTTTGGTTTTGCTGGAAGAAATTTTGCTAATTTTTTTTTCCTTTTTTTTCCCCTCATGATTCTTTAATTCCTGGCTTGGGTCAGTGCAAAAAGCACCATTTTATGGAGTACATAGCAACAGCTATTTTTGTGGCATTTCCTGTCCTGATTGCCCTCATTATCATGAAATTTCATGAGAAAAAAAGTGATCCTAGTAATTCTGGACTTTTCCCATCCATACTGCTTCTTTGGAAGATAATTGCTGTCTATTTCAAACTGTCTCACTGGCAGAATAAGGCATGCTCCTGTAGCAGCTCCTCTCCCACTTTGCTCCCGGCCATGCACCATTTACCTTACTAGAAGTCTCATATATGTGCTGTCTCAAGATACCTTGCCTTCTGCAGTTTCTGCAAACTCTGGTGTCTGCTTCTTATTGCAGGCTTCTCTGACAATGGCTCTGCTGTATCCTATGTTCCTCTTCCATGCTCTTATCAAACCATGAAGAATATATCTGGGAAACTTGGATTAATTTTGTTTGTTTGTTTACATATTTGAAATAAGAAAGAAAAAGGGTCTAAAAGCAAGAGTGTTGTAGTCATTACTCCTATATGTATTAATGCCACTAGTAATGTCACTGAGGATAGTTTCTCATTCCATTGCTCACTGCCAGGCAGTTCAGAGA
The DNA here is from genome assembly GCF_015220075.1 of Falco rusticolus. Classification (NCBI taxonomy): domain Eukaryota; kingdom Metazoa; phylum Chordata; class Aves; order Falconiformes; family Falconidae; genus Falco; species Falco rusticolus. The sequence goes on along the minus strand of NC_051190.1, from coordinate 61,692,260 downwards.
GACTGGAGGAACTCTGATTTCAACTCTGTTAGTCTACTAGACTCTAGACAATCTATCATATATTTTTAAGCAATTATTATACCTATATCTATATTTACATATAATCTGGGAAGGCAGAAGCCTTATAAACAAACCAGTGAGAGCAATATACAGAAAATAATAACATATATGTTCTGATCCTTCATTTATTCCCTCCTGGTTCCCCATGAGCCCTGCAACTAATGTGGATGGAGACTGAAAGGGCTGCTTAAGTTGCACAAGAAAGAAACAGCTTTCTTCTGGGCTTTCAGCGGGTCAACGCATATGTCTTAAATTATTGTTCTGAAATACATAGAGCACGAAAAAAACGCCTGGATTTGTCCCAGAGCCTGGGATCTATCAGGACCCCTTGGGATGAAGAGTCCAAATTTGTAAGCAGAACATTCGCTGTTTCCCATCACATCAGCAACCCGAGTTTGGAAGCCGAAGAGCACAGCGCTGTCCGCCTTCGCCAGGGTGGGAACCGTGAGCTTTAAACACACTGACAGCAAGGGAATTGCTCTGTGTACATTCCAAACACCTGCTCCTCAGCTCAGCCTCATTGTATCTGATAAAAATGTATTCTTTATTCTTCTTTAATGAATCCCTAAAAAAAAAATAAGGCTCTTGAAATCTAGATGTCTATACTGTCTTGTTAAACAAGAAGTATGCACACAAATGAAAAGGCTATTTAAATGGGATGTAAGTTCAAAGCTAGCGGTACACCTGCACCACTAGAAAAACAGGGAAATTGAGATCTGGATATAGATGTTGTGATCTAGGCTCATCTTTCAGATAAATAGTGAGGTTATCAGCTGTGCTCATTTTTTTATTATTATTAGTGCACATGTATTGCAATTTTAGGGTGCTGAATTATTGTTAATACTCAGCTAGCAAACATAAATATGAAAGTTACACAACAGAGAATCTTAGTTACTTTAAATGTAAAATGCAAGAAGAAAACCTAGTAAAGCTATTTTCAGATTCAGAACTGCTGTATTATTGTGTCCCTCCAGCAAAGTGTGTACAAATCCAGACACTGAGAATAAACTCAAACCACCAGAATCTCAGAGCTACAAATTCAGATGTTGTGACATGTGTGAAGGATGTAGATTATACTTCAGCATGCTAATACCTTAACACCGTCTCCGTAGCATTGCTGCCAAATTTGTTCTAAGCCAGAATATCTATAGATAGAAACAAAAATACTATATTCATAAACAGACAGACATAAACAGAGGCAAAAACACTGGTATCTGCAAAATGAAACAAAACACGTTTTTCTTAATAACGCAAACCTGAAGATTCAATATCTTTTTGAAGGATTCAAAGAGCACATAGGACATAGGAAGATAGAAAGATACATCAGTGTCCCAGTAAGGAAACCTCATGGTTAAGTGTGGTTGTGTGTAGAGCTTGTGAAAGGCAAAGCTGAAGTAATAGTCTCCTTTTCAAAAACATTTGAAGAGTTTCTGAAAACTGCGACCTGGATAGACAGAACTTGCCCCTTCTATTACAGATAAAGGAAAAAAACCCAACAAAACAGCTTGAAGACTTATATCCTGATGCAAGGACTTATATTTTGGCCACCCAGTATTCCTGGACCATCTTGTTCATCCCATTTGCAGGACCTACATTTTTGTGGACTCCAATTTTTCCCTTTCTGATACAGATAGATCCAGAAGAGAAGGTGTAGAGGAATTTTTTATTGTATTCAAGGTGTTTACTGTATGATTTACATGGTGATTTGCCATGCTGCATTGCTGCATTTAGGTTCTCAGCTGGGTTGTTTTCATGTTACTAAAAGTTTTAATGAAATCAACTGAATTGTTACTGAGATGGATGTTCAGTGAGAATTATGTGATTAATTTTTTGCTACAGTGTATGACAGCATTTTTTTCTTGATTTCTGAATAATTTTTATTTTTTTTTTCAATCTCATTGTGGGTGTCTAAAAAAGGTGGACTATTTCACAAAGAGCTGAACCAAATGTTTTTTATTTCTGCCTGCAACTCAACCAACAGGATTTAATACCTTCTTACATGTGTACATTTAATTTTAATCATCTGTCTGAAGACTGCCCATCTAGTGCCTGACACTTCACTCATTTGCAGTATGTGGGCAAACTTTTTTGGTTTTGGCAAGTGTGGCAATACTTAGTTCACCTCTGTGTAACCGAGTCATATTCTCCTCTTGGTCAAATACTTAGGCAATTTTGAAAAGGAAATTGTGAAGCTTTGTAAAGTTTTAATTCTGTCATTAAATCACGCTTCAGGGTCCTTGGTCCCTGCTAGTATGATATAAAAGAATGTGATGTCCCCAGCATTGTTAATTCCCTGCAGCTCTTCAGCTGCCTGTCAGGAACGCAGCCTGTGATTCCTAATCCTTTCCAACGTGTCATCCTTTTTGACAACTACAGTTACTACAATATCTATCCTTATTTAAAGTATAAATGAATACATGACTCCCAGGAATGGAAAAGAGCTATTTTTCATTTTAATGAATTTCAGAATGTCTGGGAAGATAAAATTCCATTAAAAGTGTGAGTCTTTTAAGATGAACCAGGGCACATAGTCTTCCTAGGACTTGCTGTACTCCCATGGTTTATGATAATACTGTGTTGAAATTAAGTCTCTGGGCCAAACTCTTGCCTTTGTGCTGAATTTTGGAAATATTAATCTGACAGAGGAGCCCCTGGAAAGGGCACGTTGAATGTCTGGGTATGCAATGGTGGTAGTGATAACTGCTGTAAGAATCCCAGTCATGACTCAAGCACTGCATAAATCCAAAGCAGAAATGCAGTCACTGCCTTACAGCACTGAAAATGAAAAATATTAGACAAGAGGCAAAAGGCAGATTCAGAGCTAAATATTAAATGGAATTACCTTTAGGAAAAGGTAACGGTCGTGTACTGTGAGGTGCATCTGCAGGGATGTTGCTAGTCTGCACTACTTTACAACCACCCATCCCTAACGGAGAAAGAAGCAACAAGGTGTTAGTTTTCACTGTCTCTTCCATTTGAAAAATGGTGATTGTCACTTTTTTGGTAAAATGTCTGCTCATAACTACTTGTTATAACTATGTAAAGTTATACAATATATAATATAGAGCAACTATATATATATAATATACAAACAGCTGTAGTTACTTATGATAACTTCAGCCTTTTTCTATCTTCTTCTGGGAAAAGTGTCCAGCTGAGGTGATGCTGGGACTCTAATTCAAGTACTTGTTTGAAGTTTGAAGTTTAAACACATATATGAAATAAAATGAACCAACTAACACTGCCATGGTTAGAAAAATCACCGGTATTTAGTTCTTGGCTACCTGGGGAAATACAGCTCCATATCCATTCCCACTGGCATATGTTAACTTGTCTTTTCATTTTAAACTGTTTTCATTAGATGAAATAGAGTGTGTCAGGCCTTAAAGCTTGTAGATAACAGGACATGGCAGTTTGTCATTTAGGACAGAAATAACTACTGCTTCACCGTCAGAGTTCATTACTGTCAGCTGGAGTAGATCCCGGCTTTGGTTACCATGTACCTGTCTGACAACATGCTATGTCCTCATTGTATTTGTGAAGGGTTGTATGTATGTTATAAATACACTTAAGGTAAGCACTGCATGCCCAGTCCCTTCAGGGTTACTGCCCAGGGTGAAAAGACAGGGAAACTCTGAAATGAAGTTTATGGCTGAGGGCTGAAACATCCATAGTTGCCAGTTTAAACTCAGACTAAATCCTTTTTTTAATCTGTATATTTAGTGAGATGACTGAAGTCATTGCTTTTCCAGGTATTTAATAAATTAAAGAAGAGTTAGGATAGGAACCTGTAGTTGAACTCGGTCTGTTTTCAAATACACTTCAGAATTTTGCTGGATTTTGAGATACCTGGTGATTTCAGATAAGGGAGATGACCTCAGCTGATCTATGCCAATATTCTTCCAGATGTTTTCTTGTAAATACACTGTCAGTGGAATGGAAAATTCCTAATCAACAACTGGAACCACAGAAGGTAAGTGTTAACTTATTTTTACCAACTGAATTAATGAATACTTGTATGTACAAGTCCAATATGCTTTGACATCCAGGCCCAGAACAGCAGCCCACAAATATGTCAACATTACATTATAAAGAACAAAATACACTTGTAGAGATCTGATGAGAAATTTTCTCATTAGTGTATTGTATTGAAAGATTACTAACAGCCTTGTGCTCTGCATGAGTTGTCAGAAGTCTCCATAGCTCTGGGAACGTGAGAAATAGTAATAATAATAATAATGTAACATTAGCAAGTTTGACTTATTTATTCAGTCCTGGAATGAGGAGATCAGCAGAGCAGCTTCCCTGCAATCTGTTGACATCATGGAAAACTAAACTTGAGTAAGAAAATTGAAGACGTAAGTAAGCAAAGGAAGATAATGACATTCAGGAGCCATCCAAACTCAACGTTAAATCCTACAGACAAGGACAAATCACTGAAGGTGGGAACAAAAGAGTCTGCCCACAGCAGTTCTTGTCTGAAATCCACAAAACATTCAAGTAACCTATGTTTCAGAGACCCTCAAATGTCTTGGGTTCTCACATTTTGGATTGCAGAGTCAGACGTGTCAGTAATTGCAGAAATAGTCCTCTGGGTAAATAAGTGACTTGCTCAGAGCTAAAACCCTGCTGCAATTCCAGTTGGGAGGTGCCTACATTTTTCCATCAAAGACCAGGTCTCCAAGTCTTACGCATAGCATCGTAACACACTGTAGGGTGCCTGAATCCAATGCAACACACGGAAGCTGCTGCTGATTTCTCTCCGCAGGAGGTGCAGAGGAGGCACCTCTGCCTGCCTTTTCATAATGACCTTGTGGGTTTGCAGTGCCACAGACGAGCCAAGCAAGCCAAAACGCCAGTCTTTCTCCATGCAGCGGGGATTGCAGGAGCCTACCCAAACCACCAAATTGTGGAAGAGGCTTCACAGGGCAACTAAAAATTGAGCCATGGTGTAACTTCAAACACAAGGAATGTGAAGTAAAAGGACAAAAATGAATGAACTGTCTCTAGCCTCCTTTTGATGGAAGGTTTGGCCCTATGTTCCTTCTTGCAATAATTGTTTTCGTGTTTCTTAGTCACCGTACTTTTTATATAATGCTGATTGCATGTAAAATGCATGAGCTAAGATGCTGGCAGCAAACAGGGCCCAAGTGTTCTCTCTCCAGTGAGGCTGCTTCTGGCTTCCTGTGGAGCTTTAGAGTCTGCTGAGATTACACGTGGACTAATTAACCCTTATTAATATTTCTTGGTTTGTCTCTCACCGGAGATGAAAGGAAGTCACAACCTTGCTTAGAAAACGTGGTAGAGCGAGCATTATTTATGCTAAAACAGGCAAAGCATTTTTTGCTAAGTAAACCCTGGCAACAGTTTAAGCATTCCCTCTTAAACATTCCACCTATTTGGCATAACAAGATGATGAAGAGGTGTAATATCTACCAGTTTGGTGAAAGCTCTAAAAAAAACCAAACCTATTTTTAATCCAAACTGTTTTACGTACTTATTTGTATGTACACGGTACACATGGAATAGTTTTGCTTCTGGCTTCCAATTACATTTTGCTGTATTTCTAATATCATTTAGGTCTTTGATAATAGCTTTTCAAAATAGTGTGCTCTAATAAAGTCTTCCTGAAACTTCATGATCACCTAAATTGAGCTATTACATTCTAACGAACCATTCTTGCTTTCTCCAAAGTAATCCCTACTTCTGTTACAACCCTCTAGACCATGCAGAGGCCAAATTATTTCCTAGCTACACTTCTCCAATTAACACAATCTTTGCACTCCTTATCTTGTTTTTCTTCCATTTCCTATTTTCTAGCTGTAAGCAATTTCTGTTGGACACCCCTTAGAGGGACCTAATTCTTTTCAGTCATTGAACACTGGCCTTTGGAAGGACTTGACTCTTCCCATTGAGTGTACAGAGCAGCCTTTGGCTCTCTTAAATTATCCTCTGACCCCAACCACTGAATTTTTAGGCACTGCAGTTCCCAAATTGGAAATGCATAAGCTTCCAAGAGTCTTCTTGTCCTTAATAGATATAAGATGGTGATTATACACCTGTGTAATTTTATGGGCTGTTCAAATGCTAACATGTTTATAAAATCAAAGTTAATGTTTACAAAGTGCTTGCAGGTATGTAAGAATAGATACAGAGGGCTCTGCTATATTCTGTGAGAATTTTGCTGCAAATTTTTTAGCATTAAAATATGCACTTATTATATTGAACAATCTAGATTATGAAAAGCAGTCTTTGTAACGGAGAGAGCTATTACTTCAAATTGTATTTACCACCCTGAACAAAAGTTGTACAGTTTTTACTATTTGATTCAGATACTCAGTGAAGGAGGAAAACTCTGAAGATGGAGTGTTTACTACTGGAGTGAAACGCCCTGACAAGACATTTGCTTTTAGAAGTGAAGTTAGTGTACTTTTTCATGGTTTACACTTGGCTGAAGCAAGTAAGCAGAATCCATTTAGTCCTGAGTAACGTACATATATCTCTGTGATTTTGTGTCATTTTTTGCTTTGTAACTATGCAGAAGTTTTGGTTACATGGGAAGCTATGAGAAAAAACAGCTGTCTGGCGCACATGATGACTTATCTTAAAGTGGGTGAATCAAAGTAAAACTTGCAGTGTTTGACATGCAGATGTATGAAGCCTGCTGTTATCCAGAGGTCAAAAAGATATTTATAGATTAACTGGTGTTAAAAAAAATAATACAAACTATTTACAAACTTAGGATACACCCAGGGGAAAAAACCCCACACGTCTGTAGCACATTTCTAAGGCATTACTTTATCCTTTGTTTAATGAAAAGACATGAGTTTACTTTTCTCTCTTTTGTTATTTTCAATAGAAAGACAAAATATTCACTTACTCAGAGTATCTATCGGTGTTTATGCGAGGGTGAAATCCCCACACACTGACTCTTCAAATGCAGTATTTAAAAGCTACCATGTACTGCATTAACACTCCTTCAGCATCATCCAAAAGATGCATCAGTTTCGTTTCCTGCTAATTATGGGGGGAACTATAGCAACCTGAATGCCATTAGATGGGAATTCTGGAGAGATGGTGACTTTTAAATGATTTTGTAGTAATGGAAATATTAATAGAATTATATTATCACTTTTAGGCCTTTACTAAGAGGAGCAAGAACTTGCAGAACACCCTTGAGTCAGGAGCTAGATGGATAATTCTTTGTTCAACTCTATTTGAAGTAGCTGTATTGTATACATCTTACAACTGATATATTTTGTTGCAGCATAATCACAGGGAGATAGGATTGAATACACTAAACTGAAAGAAGTGTATTTAGAATATATCCATATAACAGCTCCATAGTCTCTGGTGGTGTGTGAAACAGGAGCAGCACTGGAGAAGTGGATGGTCCCTGAGAACAAGCAGAAAACAGTCCAGAGGGGTTCAGCTCCTGGCTTCCTTAGGATAAACACCCGGAATATCACAATTATCCCAAACGGTGTTTCATTCCAATAAAACAGCTTTGCAGGAAAGTGAATGAAATTTTTATTTTATTTTATTTTATTTTATTTTTTAGATTTATTTTTTTTAGGGTTGTGGTGGTTTTTTTTGGTTTTTTTTTTTTTTTTTTTTTTTTTTAGTTTGTAGACTTCTAGATGGTAAAACTGCTGAAGGTATGGAGGGCATTATGCATCTTGCTGGACAGTTTTGAAGTGAAAAGGCAGCCACAGCAGTTTGCCCAAGGTACTCGGAGGCTGAGGGGCATCCTCTCCCAACAGCTACTGTATTTCTGCACTTCAGTAATATCCGCATGATGGCAGAAGAGAACAGCCAGTTGCAGACATAACCTGACAGCTGGACTTAAGAGAATCAGTAAGTTAATTTCTGATCTTTTGTAAAGTACTTTCTATATTTGTCTATTAAAATATGCAAACATCTAGAAGTGTTTAAATATAAATATATAGTATAAATGCATATGTGCATAGTGTGTGTGTATATCTATATAGTATGCATTTATAAATATAGTCATCTTATAAGTATGAGGAAAAAAATTTTGGTTTTAGTTTTGGATGGGCCTTACTGTTCCTAGGAATCAGAGAATAACAAGGATACCAATATAGTTGACTTAAATCCCCTTCTTACTTTCATTACCAGAAGTTTGTTTTATCTTTACTGTTAACAGGTTAAAATCCATCATTAAAGGAGACTAGGATCAGACTCTGAAAGGGAAAAGACCATAATTTTAAGGACTTCCATGGTCAGTGAAACTCCAGTTTTACTAACGGAGCAGGCTGCACTCAGTAACTGGAAGGAGCAACAAGTTATAGCCACAAGCAAGAGGAAAAAAGTGAACTTTGTTATTCCGAATCTACATAGTTAAACCAAATACATTGCACATGCCAATGTTTAAAATCTCCCAGCCTCACTAATTCAATGTGATCTCAGACATGCAATGTATTTTTACAGGCAGCCTTGTAAAAATAATCTTTCTTGGTTATATGTTTGGAAACTGTTGACTACATTGCAGACACTAAATCAGTTAATAGTAATTATGGGGGGGGGGGGGGGAGGGGGGGGAAGAAAAAGAACTGGGAGCACAATTAGCAAGTGAATTATATGTGGAAAGTTAATAGAAACTATGAATTAAGCACAAGGCTAAGAATCACTTCCCCAGAAATCCTACTCACAGCTCTGTGGTCTGATTCATTGTACAATCACAAATAAATTTAACGTTTCTGTTTCTCATTGTTATGAGGATTAATTAGTGAGTGGTTGCACAACACTTGGGAAAAAAACAAACCAAAGCAAAACAGAAAATGCTGAACATCATTATGACGAATTTGAAGCTCCTTGGTTTGACATGGGTGCACAAGTAGATGGCCTTTTAATTGCAAATTACATAAAAGTGGTACTTTCAGAGTAGCTGATTTCTGATTGCAATTGTATATCTAAGCTAAGGAAAAAATTGTAATTTTTAAAATTAAGTTTTAATTAAAAGTAAGATGCACAGGTTACGACACCCTTGCTTTGTAGAGCATGCTACTATTTCAGAGCATATTACTGCAAGGCAGCTGCAACAAGAAAGGACAAGAACTCATCCCTGTATTTTAGATACTATGGTACCTACACTGCGGAGTAAGTAATAGTGGTTGGATCGCCACAAATGCTTACTTATGCAAAAGAAGGAAAAAGAATATGGTGTGATGAGCAGCAGCCTGTGTTTTCTGCAGTGCTTTCTGGAAGAGATACTAGCATGAGATGACTGTGCCACACTTTTGGATGCAGTAGTGTCTGAGCCTCCAGCCTGGAGGACACATGGAGGCACAGCGTCGTGCCCCAGCCCCATGCCTCTCCTTGTCCCCTGGTTTCCATGGGCAGAAAACCAGGACTCCTGGCTGGCTCCAGTAATATCCAGACCAGGGAATCGGGAAAGCAAGGGGATGTCCTCAAACACTTCCTACGCTGAACCTAGATGCAGGCTGCAGTATTCAAAGTAACCCACCAAAGAGTTTGCTTTTACTTTGTTTTTCTACGTTCCACTGTTCATAAGCATAGAGGATACATTGCTAAGCCACTTTTGCCGGAGACTAGCAGCTTTATGCAAGAGATGCATCTTTCTCTCCCTCTTACTTTCTGCACCAAGTGTTTTCACGTGTTTGTATGCTCATCTGTTGCTTTCTTATGTATTTTTCAGGGTTAAAAAGCAAATTTACATGCTTTGGTACTAGGAACTCATGTGTTACAATGTAATACGGTGATTTCTTCCTGACTCCCTGACCCAGTGCAGAGATTGAGGGAGTTGGAGGACACTGCTGGAGCACTGAGTCCATCCTTCTTGCAGTGCCCAGACTGTAGCTGAAGGTGAGCAGCCCTTGCATCATCCTGGATGCAGGATGACGCATGTGTACCAAAAGGTGGCTGTTTAGAAGCAGAGGGAAAAGTGGCATGTGAATAAGGGGAAAAGGAGATAAAGAAGACTAGGTGTAGCATATGTTGGCATGAAAGTTAGAAATTAAGAAATACATCTGTCTTATCCTGAAAAGAAAATGAGGTGAGTACACCCAGTGGTGTGCAACATCAGGACTTGTTCTGAAAGATCCATGTGTCATGTTGAATAGGAGCTAAAGACAAAGATATCCAGAAAGTACTTTTTTTTTTCTTAATGCCTCCAAGCTACTCTATATCAGACCTCCTACCATGATGACTTCGCTACACTATGACAAGACTTAAAAACACGTGTAACCCAGTGCTGCCATTCCTTCTCCTGCCCTCCTGAGATATTCTAGGGTGAGATTAATGAGCAAAACCTCATGCAAATGGCCCCACTAAACCCTGCACAACTGTTTTTGTGAATAACTGGTTGGTCACCTTTGTTAGAAACTCACAGTCTGGCCTCTGGCTGTTGTGTATCACAGGATAGTATTGCTGGTGCTGTGGCTTCGATTTCCATTGCAGTCTTTAACAAAGGCTACTGAATTGGAAGAAAAAACATGATTTTCAGAAACAACTGAGATGAATTACCATGCAGCCGCTATCTAAAGTGATCTCTCACAAGCTCACTGGAGCTGCTAACTACAGTACGGGTAGAAATACTATTTCTTCATTCTAAAAAATCCATAATAAATACTAATTTACCAACTTTGCCTGCACACCACCACCTCATCCGTGGCTAAGTAGAATTTGCCTCAGTGGAGTCAGGAACAAGAGTTATTTTGTAATCTGGTTGTTCAGCACTAGCTGAAAAGGAGTATCCAACTGGATTTTTCTGTTTAAAGAATCTGATTCCCAGAACAAATCTAATCACCTCTGGGGGGAAAATGCCTGTCTTTAGTTGCATGGTATGTGTTCTTTCAAATAGTAGCTACCTGTAGCACCACTGGCAAACTTGACACAGTTGGACCTTTTGGCAGATTATTTTTGGAAGTCTGTCAGCAGGATTGAATTGCTTTAATTTTATGCAGCAAGAGATGTTCTGTGCCAAACTCCAGCATTACCTGAGCATTTAATTATCTTAGTGACAAAACTGTTGGCATTTGTAATGTAAGAGCTCTTATTAAAATAGAATTGTAACATATAGTCTGAAAAAGTTTATGAACACAAAATAAAGGGAAGTTGGATGCTGGAAGGTTACTTTAGTTCACAGAGCAACCTAAATGAATCTGTGATTCTATGATTCTAAGAAGCTTTAGGCAATTGCCAAGGTGGCTAGACATCTTTGAGTTGTGAGATGACTGAGCAGAAGAAAGAATATGATTTGGGTTCAAAGTCTGATTTTACTTTCATGCTAAGAGACATACAAGACTGGGTAGGGAAGATTTGTCTCTAAAATTAACCAATGAATTGATGAGTCAATCCCTAAAAGGAAATATGGTGTGAATTGCTTGTTTCTTTGTTTAAAAAAATCACCATACTTCTTCCGATGCTCATCAGTACTACAGTATTCTTAATTAAAAATGACATTCTGAATTATTGGCAGGTCATATATTATGGACATTGAGGAAAATTATATATATATAAAAATCAGGATAGAAGTGGTTTTCTGAAATTTGATGACAGCAATCACATTTACTTTGAACAGCCATTTCTTTGCTGCTAACATGGGACGTGGTAGCTGCTTTCTTTCTGATGGCACAAGATTAAAGAAAGCATTCACTATCGCTGACCAAAACATTAAGTTTGACAGCTTCTGTAAAGATCCCCTGTCAGAACGTCTCAGTAACTGGAGAAGATGTTCTAGGGTACAACCCAGTATGTGAGAGAAAGATAAAAGTGGTAAGCAAAAGGTTAAAATCAGGCTGAGTCCTGACATCTAGAAGACTGTCTTTATGGACATAATATTGCAATTATGCCTGAGTGCAATTTATCTGCCTGTTAAAAGCAGGCATTATTTTTATCAACTTTAATATCTCAATAGATATGCAGATCAAGTTGTTTTCTGTCTTTTTATTTAAGAATTTAAGAATTATTTAACATATTTAGCTGTTTCTCAACGTTTCTATGCATTCATTTTCTCCTGTTAGTGAAGTGACACAGCCTCTACATTTAATTTGATTTTATAGCCCTTCTAACTTTCAGCTAATGCTACTATTTTATTTAAAAAAAAAATAATCCAAATTTGGCTTCAAGAAATCTAGTTTTTGCTCAGAATCAATACGTTTTATACAAATGTTCTGTGAAAATTAGTTTCCATCTACAAAGATCTTGAAGAACAACTCACGGTCATGCTCTTCCTGGTGGAGTCTGGCAGTGATGGGAAAGCCAGATGTTCAGTGTTGGTTTTGGTACATACTTCTGGATATGTGCTTAACTCAGCAGACTAAAGTGTTTAAAGACTACATGCCTGACCTTCTTGCTTCAGTTGGACCAGACCTTTGAAAGCATCCGAGTGTGCATTATCATACCACTTCATATCTTTGAAATACAATCAAATTCAGCTTCCCACATAACCAACCTGGGAATCCAAAGGGGGAAATAAGAACTTAAGACCCAGACAACAGCTGATTTTTGAAGCAGATTCTTCTTCTCCCTTTCCCAAGCCTGCAATGGCAGAGGGGAGACTCCCAGAAGGGTCATTGCCCTCCTGGGAAGCAGATCAGGAGACTGTTCAAAGGAGTGTGCCTGCTAGTGAGTGTGTTTTACACCCAACAAAATGCCTGTGCTTGTACAAAAATATGGTTTGGCCTTTGCCGATTTTTTGCTTGTTGTGGGCCAAATGTTAGTCTTGGTTGCAATTAAGAATTAAGTAAATTGGTTCATGAGGCCAGTGAAGCTGCCCTCAGCTCAGTTCTCTGTCCTCTGGGAGACCAGAAGTTGGACCTCTAATTTTTAAAAGATTTAGCTTTTCTTAGTTGAAAATTGCTCAGGACAGACTGATATGGTTAAAACAGTACTTTTTGCATAAGTGTACTGAGAAGAATGACTGAAATGAAGATGTTCACTGCTAGGCTGTAAGTTTGGCCAATTTTGTAGTGTTACTTTGTGTTAACTTTTGCTTGAATAAGCAGTTGTGCATGATGGATTTTGACAGAATCAGGGAGGATATTCTGAAAGGCAAAAATTATTTACATTTCACAGCTGACTGACTAATGGTCTTTCTCTCCATGCTGAATTCAGCAGCATGAGTTCTGTTTCCAGTCCTTCTCAACTAACTGGGAATCAAAACAACGTGACTTTCAGCCCAAGCTATTTGGGTGGAGAACTCTTCGCAAGGGCTTCCTGTGGGAAATCCATTGCCCCCTCAGCAAGCCTATTTGGCAGGAGTGAAGTCAGTGCCATGATCTACTTTTCCTGCCATATCACCACGCCACGAAAGGGAGATCTCAGGAATGTCACTTTTGAAAACAACATGGATGTAATCTATTTAATAAAGAAAGGTGATAATTTTAGTGCCATTTTAAAGACATATAGTACACCAGTATTTTCATATAAAGTTTCCTGTTAAGCTGAAATCTTCAAAATCCAGGTCAGTGAAGTTACATAAATCTGAGTGTCTGGCACTGCTGGTTCCCAAGAAGATAATTGTTGATACCACTGCTAAACTGTTTTCACTAGTTTCTTGGTGAAGTAGGCATCCTGGCCTGGAATATGCTAGTTATTCTACTGGTATAAACGTTGGATGCCTGAAGCTACTTTGCAAGGAATTAATTTAGAGGAGTCTACAGAGTATAACATGATACCTTTACAGGATGAATTTAATCAATGTAGAGTTGTTAAAACAAAAAGGGCTGGGAGGGGTTTCTTTAGATCATTCCATGTGAAGTTTGTTGACATTTCAAATTGAAAATTATTCCTCTGAAAGCAACCACTGTAAAGCCCCCTAAAATCGCCGTGTGGCTTCTTCTCATTTTTACCACCTCAGGATTACACTAACGTGTACCTGACACCATTACTCACAGAGCAGAATCAAATCTGGCTTCCCTGAAACAATATTGATATTATAGTAAGATAGAACTATTCTTACATAGCCTTTAACAGCCAATAAAAGCTACTTGATTGTATTATCTATTTTTAAATACTTAAGTGTTTCTACCTAAGAAAGAAAACCAGCTGACATTCCTTCCATATATCCATTACTGCATACTATGGATTGTCTTTATTCATAGCAACTTGAGATCACTTTGTTTTCATGTGATTTAAATGAAAAGAAATGCCTAAATGTAGCCCTTGGAGTCAGTCCAGACTGACACTTTCTGTGTGGTATCTTTTTGAGATCCAGATTTATGTGATGTATGAGCCAGAAAATAGACAGCAGTTTGGCCACAATTTTTCAAAAGGCCATCAGTAACGTGAGATTCTTCAGGGTCTGAGCAATCTCATGTTGCTTTAATGGGACCTGCTTTCTCAGAGCTTGTGTTTGGTTGTCTTCAGTGATGAAAAAGTGCCCAGCTCCTCACATCCAAAATTCTGAGTACCCCTCAACACTTTTCAGGCTGCCTAAATGATGGAAGAACTTGGACCTTGTTTTCAAACCTTGTCTTGAAGACAAAACTTGAGCTCCTAAGCTGCACAGTGATTTTGAAAATTTTCAAGCCCTGCTCTTCTGCAAGGAAGTGGACCAGTGGAGTCACATCACTGCCAATCCAAATGGATCTTCATACAGAGGAAGGCAGGCGTCTGAGCCTCACTTGGGCTGAACTGGCTTGTGCTGAAGACTGCTTCCCAAATGACCACCATAAATTGCTTTTAGCTATTAGGGCTGGAGATGTCCTCCATATGGTATTTGCTAGTTGCATCATTTCCTTGTGCTCTGCTGGCTGTTGGGATGTTGCAGCACTACAGGTGATGCTCTGACTTTTTAATGACACTCTGCATTATATGTGGTGTCATCTTCATCTTTCTCATTTGTTTCAGCCTGTCAAATCTGCACAGGAGGAAGCTGGAAGAAACAAAGCTTTTGAGACCTGGGTCTAATGCACTTGTTTCTCCTAAAAAATAAGTATTTGTGTAATAATCTACAGGACCCCTAAAGCAGCTGTGAAATGATCAAACCATAAGATCTCATGAAAGGATCTGGGATGTAGGAAAACAGCTAGCAAAATCTTGTTTACTTCACTCTGGGAATACTAAAACTGGAATTATGGATAAAACATCTGTCTGAGAGGATACTGCCAAATCTGAAACAGCTGCAGAGTATAGAGCTGTACCTGTTGTGCTGGTGTAAGAAGAGGCTTTCCAAGGGACATGGTGACAAAGGGGTGCTGGGGAACCGTCATCTTCCCTCCTGTGAACAGCTCATTCCTGATGCCAGTATTGTGCTCCTGTGTTTATTCAAATTCATCTCTTTGTAGTTTGCAGAGTCTGGCCTTTTCTCAGCCTCAATCCTTCCCTTGGATGTCTCCCACTGGTTTCTGACCCCCAGCTACCTTTTCTATGCTATTTATGGCACGACAGCTGGGGAACATTAATGTACATATCTGTTGTATTTATATTTTGAAGAGTGACTTTGGTTTTTATTTACATTCACATTAGTTCAATAAGTCATCTGGCATCATTTGGACTTTTCTAGTCAGGCTGCCTTTGCACTGCATTTATCACATTGCCTACTCTAGTTTTATTTTCCTTTTTCTTTCCCCTGCCATAACTGATTCACTCTGTCCTCCAGCTTTCTATTCAGCTGTCTCCTTTGTTTGGAAAAGTGTAACCCAGGGTATATTCTTTCTTTCTTGAAAGGTTCATTTGTTACTAGGAAATAAACATACAGATTAGGTGGAAAGTAGACCCCAGTCTCAGTATGCTCATCTGATTTCTTCTGACCTCCTGCACACAGGATATCTTTCTTGTAGATGCTGTGTGGTAGCTTATTTCAACACCTCAACCATTGTACACTGCTCATCACCAATTCATTTCCAACCAAATTGTTCTGCTTTGTTTTCATTTCTCTGCACCTCCTGCACTTTCATCTGCCCTTTCACATAGAGCCTTTCAATTGGATCAGATTTTATCTTTTGACTATTCCATCTTCTCAGACATAAGCTCAAGTAACCTGGGTCCAGACTGTGAATACTGTATGTGCATAGATGGGGAAATACTCAAAGGATTAGATGATCTGCGAAGGGAGTAAAGGATTTAAGGTCTATCTCAGTTATTTTTACTTTTTTTTCCTGCTTAGAAATAAAGAATAATACTGTACATCCATGTCATGTTAATAACTGTGCATCATTATCATCTCAAGTGTTATCATGCCCTTATAAAAGAGTATATGCTTCCACTGTGACGTGAGGCAGTATAATAGACTCCATATACAGTTCTTATTTTATAGAGCCTGTGGATAGGACATAACACCTCTCTTCACAGATAGATGTATTCTGTGAGCATTTAGTGTTTGACTAGCAGATTCACTTGTGCCATGCACAGGTGGTATCCTGTTTGTACAGAAATAAAACTCAGTGATGCATTTGCCTTTATTTAGAAAGTCACAAGAGACTATTTAACCACTGTGACTGTCCTTGCTTCTACAGCTGAAACTCCTTGATATTCAAAGAAATTATTTTTCTTCATTCAGTTTACAACTAACTTAGGAAACTGTCAGTTGTTGGCAGCAGATTCTTTGGGTCAGTACAAAACCAACAAGTGCAGCCACTGAAATGAAGGTTACCTATGGGGTGCCTGCTGTGACTTCCTCTGGGGACTTCAAAATGCCATAAAAATCTAAACTCCAAGATTTGTCATTTCAGATGTGCATGACCATTGACAATTCCCTTACTATCCATTTGGTGGGTTTTAAGCATTTTTACTACTATTCAGTGGAAATGTTTGAGTAATGGAGAAATTAGAATGGTGAATACCTGAAGCTCTATGCTTTTTGCACAACTTCACAAACTTCTGCATCATGTATTTCTGCAGAAATTAAATATTACATCATGAGGGTAATCTATATGTCTTACAGATACAGAAGCACTGTACATAAATAGCACTGTACATATACAAACAGGGTATCTGACTAAGCCAAATATGGCTCAGTTAAGTGGAATGCTAGGGCTAAATTTTTGGCAGCTTGCTGGTTGGATGCAATGCCAAATCCATTACTTCAGGCTAAAAAAAAGTATAAACAATACAAACCCCACTATGAATATGAAAGGATTGAATTTTCTTTAGATGTGTTATAGTACAATGCTTGTGGCTTTCTTCTTTCCAAAATTTCAAAATAGCATGTTAAGATTCTGTTCTGCCTCTTTAATCTACTATTATTCAAAATGTTAAAAAGACACTAATAGCTAGGCTATAGACAGAAAGCACTATAGGGTATGCCTACACCATCAAGTAGGGCAGATACAGGGAGCAGATACATATAACATTTGGTCTTAGTGCCTACACCATATGTACTTCAGTGGGTTTTACTCTGTTAGCTGTAGGTGGGCCCCCAGGACTAAACTGCCCCTTGTTTTTGGAGCCCATGAGGAATGTGCCTGGACTTCCAAAGCAAACTCTTTATGCTCTCCGAGACCTTCCCATGAAGTGAATCAAATCATGGGAAATGGAAACAAAACACCCTCCTGACTAAAACCTTAATGTAGACATGATCTTAGATTAATTCACAAAATCTCACTGGCACTTCTTGTAAAATAAAACTTCATAGAGTATTCTTGATGCAGCTTGGCCTTTTTCTCAAAGGATAGTATCTTGCTGTTTAGTAGCTTGGCCAGAAACTCTTCCCTTTGTGAAATTACTGTTTTGTAGAAGACTTAAAATTTGCATGTTTGTTTCCATCCCATCCCTCAGACTGAGTTTTAAATGTTTACTTTCCTTGTGCAAGAGGAACGCTATCTGAAGCGTTTCCCTTCAGCTATGAAAAATATTAATGAGACTTCTTCAAAGTTTGCAGAACCAACATAGTCCTGTCAGCAGGAATCCCTGGGCCATTAGTCTTCCAAGCCTAGGAAAAAACAAACTTGCACACTTACTATATGTGTATTAATACATCATTAGGCCTTGACTGCAGTTGGCACATACTGGTCCATACTGCTAACTCATACCATTGCCTACTCTTTCCTGTGCCCACACCTTGCCTAAGGTGATCCAAAAACATGTTAAGAATTTTTAATGGCTACCTCTTAGCCTTATTAGCTTTGTCTCACTCAAACTAAGCAGGTTCAGGGGACAGGACCCCAGTACTACAATTGTCCCAGCCATTAAGCGTAAAGATTGGCCTGGCATAGCTGCAGCTCACTCCCATTAGTTTTCCACCATGAGATGCCCAGGCACCATGCAGGACATAGTACAGGCTGGGGCATCTTGCTGGAAAAGGGGCTGGATGCAGTTGCCTACTCCGGTGGGTGGCAGGGGACAATTGCACAGATCCCATACAGCTTCACAGCCAGCAGTAGTCCATATTATTTACCACTGTGGATGGTTAGCTGACTAATATGGAAATAACCTCAATGACCTGTTGTTGCATCCTCATCAGCTTGCCTCACATGGGGCACCATTTGTTGCAATTTAAGTTCCAGCAGTCAGGAAATATCGCAACACACATAAACTACCAAACGGCAAAAAAAATTACCACCAGCCAAACTCCACTGTCCGTGCTATTTCTCCATCCTCCAGAGGCCAGCCCACACTGCTCCTTGTCTCTGCTTCATCCAAATTTTCCTCTCCAGACTCCTCCTCCCTTCCCACACTCCTCAGAGCTATTTAACCACTTTGCGGGATGAGCTACAGCTGCACATCGTCAAAGCAAGGTCACAGCTACATATCATCCATGTCAATCAACCCACTACCTGTCCTGTTTAATATTTACTGGAAGTCCACTATGGGATGGCAAGTCAGCCATGAAAATGGAAATTTTTCATAATGAGAAAGCATCCTTCTTCCCACCCAGGCAAGAAAAACATCCTAAGATGTGTTGCATCCATATTGGCTCCTCTGGTTCATCTGTCTTCCTTTAACTGCCTCTTTCCCACCACCACAGGACTTCACTCTCTTCTTCAGATTTCAGCCCACCACAGGACTGTTTTGCCATCATTACAACCACCATTTTGGGGTATGTTGATACCAGCACAGACTCTCCTGGTCCAGACATGAAGATGGATGTGAGCTGGGATGCACAGAGGAGCACACAGCTTGGCTGCGGAGGAGTGTGGATGCAGAGGGCACTTCTTTGACTATAAAGCTACTACAGGTAGGGGCAGGGCTACTACAGCCTACCGCATGAAATTACTGTCCAGGAACAGCCCCTAATTACTGGTTGTAATGTTCATGCCTGCCAGGGAGTTATGTTTTCCAGCCAGAAGTTCCTTCGCAAGGAGGTGAGAAGGGGCAGTAGAAGGGAGAACATATGCTTGCACCTGCACCAGCAGTGATAATCTCTTCTTTTCCCTTTGGCTGGGACCGGAATGGCTGCAAGCTTTTATTAGCAGACCTTAATCTTCTTTAGATTTTATTATAGCTCCCTCAGTCATTGTACCTCAGGGGATGAAAAACACCAATTTGTACTACTAAATATTTATTTAGTAGATCAACCCCTCCTTCCACCATGGAGCCTGCCTTTTCCCTCTTATCTCAGAAAGAAAAGGCGATCAGGAAAATCCAGGAAAATACAATGTGGCTGAAATTTCCCAGATTTCCTAGGAAAAATATATATAATTCCACACTCTGTTTGAGATATTATTTATCTTTCTAGAAATCTGCAATTGATGAACTCTCAAGTTCCATCATCTTTAAAGTGTATTGCTCAATTCCCCAGGGCTGACAGTAAATGGACAGAACATGAGGCGTGTTGAAAAGCTAGCACAGCATGTGTACTTCCCAAAGAGTACATAAAGTGCCCAACACTCACGGCTTCAGAGGGAGAAAACTCCTTTTTAATCATGTCACATTCCTGACTTGCTGGAAGTTTCTTGGAAAGCAAGAGGGCAACATTTCCAGTTCTGTTTGTCCACAAAAGTGATCATTATGCAACATGCTGGCAACAGCATTTATAACCCATTTCTTTAATATTTTTATTTCCATGCTGTTTTCTCTATTATCCTTCCTTCAGTTTTTTTTTTACTTTTTCCTCATCCTTCAAAATGAGGACATATGGTTCTTAGTTTTCTTTTGAGTGTATTTATTTCTGTTCTCTGTATGGAAAGTGTGACTGTTGTTCCAATTTGCTTTTCTGACCAGCTATAGTGTTTCTATTCATCTTCACTGCTATGCATTAAAATAATTGTTTGCATTAAAATAATTTTCTTCTATTTTATGCCTGGATTTGTGTTTCAGATCTAACATTAAAGCCTACTTTTATCTCATTATAGGACTTCTGCACCTTCAGTTAAACCCAGTTCTGGTGACTAAAATACAGTTTTACATCTAAACTTCAGTAAAAATTTAACTGAGAACAGTTAGTTTGGGTTTTTTTCTCTTCATTTTCCTCTTCCATTTAGCTCAGCACATGCCCCACAACTGACTTTGAGGTATCTGTTATTCCTGTCTTCTGCTGTATCTGAACCAAGGTGACAGCTCCTCTGAAATAGTACGGTTTTATTTTACAACAGAACATGGTCTAGAGTGAACCAAATTTTTGTTTTCTTTTCACCTCTGCTTGAAGCTTAAATTTGATTCACAGAGGTCTATAGCTAACTCCCAGGGCTATCAATATGAGGTGTAGCTACCTTACAGGATTACTTTAGTATTTTAATGCTTTGCCTGTGGCAAAAGAAATGTGTTTATATGAAGCTGAAATATTTTCTGTGATTGGTTGGTTGTTGTTTTTTCCCTGCATCAGGCTGAAGTAGTTGATCACTTTGGCAGAGATGCTGGTGCTTTAACTCTAGATTTGGGACAGATTCACTGAATCAAATGTTCTTGACAAACTCTTTGGGGGAAGTGTCAGGCCAATTTACAATCAATTGCTACAGACAGTAGAAACATCTGCTTCCCATCCTCTTCCTTTCATTCACCGTTAGAGACAATTCTGGCTAAAGTGGAAGAAATTGTAGGATATCCATTAACATGCATTACTTTATTTAGCATCTGCATTTCACTCCTCTTTCATTTGTTTCTAAACTAATCTTCATCTGCTGAGCCAAGAACAAATGACAAAAAGTACAAAATCTGGCAAGGCAGCAAAGATCAGCAAGTGACTGCAGGGGACAAGAGAAGGAATTAGTTTCACTAAGATGTTCAGTTGACATCAGACAAAGCCTCCAAGACTCTTAAGTGCATGACTTAGAAAAAAATATTTTGCAACTACATTTTTAAAAATAAAACCTATTTTAGTTTTTGATTATATCTAAAGCAGTGGCAGTCAGTGTTCAGTTCGGCTGCCTACATATAGGTGTGTAGCAATGTCTGAGATGCCCCATGACTACGGGCCCCCTTGGCTCCAGAAGGGCATGGGTAGGCCACTGGTCCTTCCAGCCCCACACAGATGACTTGGGTGCCCTGGAGCATCTCGGATCCCATGACAAAATGTCTACTGGTCAGATGAGTGTGGACATTCACTATCAGTATCTAGGGATGGAGCCAATGTTAACATGCCTTAACACCTGATGATAATACAGTAGAAGTGTAACATTCATGTACAGCTTTTATATATAATTTTAAATTTATACTTAATTTACATAAACGTTTAAATTTTAAATATGAGGTTTAGGCACAGTATCATGGCGACTTTGCCATCTTGTTAGACCATGAGATGTCACCTGGATTTCCTGGACTCCCCCATGCCCTAATTTCCCCATGTTTCCAGCCAGGAGCTACCCACTGCCCTGGGGTTGTTCAGGTACGGAGGCTTTGGGTGGGTGGGGGAGGGAACAGGGGATGCCACTTCACCCATGCCTAAATGGTGTCTGTGAGATCCAGATTGGTCCAGCAAAGGCAAATGCACAATCCCATGCCACCCTTGCAGCTGGCTCTCAGGGTTGAGAGGCTCCCACCATGTGCACTGTGTGATGTACACAGCTACAGATTTCAGCTGTGTCCTGAATTTAGACTAGGAAAACGGTAACTGGGCATAGGGTTGGGGATTTTTTTCTGACATTAGAAGATTCAGTACAACACTGGTGCTGCTCAGGAACACTTTGGCCCAGAGATTGTCAAAGCATTTTTGACAGTACCCATCACATTCAATGGAAGATGTCCTGAAGGCTGTAAAGCCTGACTGTGTAAACACCCTCCTCTGTGTAAAGCAGCACAGTCCCTTTTAGAGGGCTTCCTCTGGGACTGTGGTGCACCTCCCTGGTGGATGCAGTGGTTTTTCTGGAGAAGATGGCCTCACTGTCTCCCCTTCCTAATCACTTATGAGTTAACTATGCTAACATGGATGTTAGGGACGATCAGCACATATCCTAGGAAAAAACTGTAACAGTGGTACTTTTATTTGCAATACGAAGTGAAAAGATGAGAAAATTGTGACTTTTTTCTTGGTTGCAAGCATCCAAGGTTTAAGCATCTTCTATTCTCTGTCCCTATCTCCTGCACAGCTAAGGGAGGATTCTCAAAGAAGGCACAAAAGCCTCATCATGAACCAAATCCTCGTCCTCTTTCTGACTGTTGAAAAGGTGAGTTTGCTTATTCTTCCAAAATTGCATTATTTAATGAGAAGTAAAAAAATATTAATTGCTTAATGCCTACACCTGGAAAGAAATCTCTTGACTCTATACTTTACACTGAATGTGATCCTTTTTCAAAGCCCATGTCAATACTGGCCTATGACATCTGAAATTTTTAGCATTCTTTCCAAAGAGGTCTAGCTTTATGAATGATTTCATGTAATAACAGCCAGAAATAGTTCCATTTCTTTTGAAGTTAACACAGCGCTCCCAAAACTGCAGTGAATCTCCCCCACCAAAATATTTGACTAACAAAGATCCACTTTTTCTGCTGGAGACTAATGTATGCATTTGTTAGGCTGACTATTTTCTAGACCACACGTTTTTATTATTGATCAAAACTTAGAATCTGCGTTTATTTTAGTCTTTCACATAAAAATGCTAAAAGCTCTAGATCATTAGTTCTTTCTGCTTTTATTTACTGGAAAATATTTCATACCACTTTTAGAGATTAAGATTTGGTAACACTTTATTTTAGCTGTCATATTATTTTAATTTATGCAGTCTCAGGAATAACAGAGATCATAACAAATTCCTTTGGTATTAAAGGTTGGTATGTGCACACTGATGGAGAGTCAGCTACAGACATTTCTTTTACTTTCCTTTAGAATCTATTATGCTGATTTTGAAGGCTCAGGCAACAAATGAATCCTGAGATGTTTATTTTTTGATGATCAGCCAAACTGGCCATTTTAAAACTACACTGTAATATTTAAAAAAAAAAAAAAAAAAAAAAAGAAAAAAGCTGAAATGGAAGGAAATTTTAGGTCTAAGGATAAATAAAATATTGGCAGGATGCTGATTCTTAAACTATCTTGAGAAATACAGGTCATGCTTAAATATCAAATGATTTTTCATGTTCTCTACCCTCCATAGTCTTCATGCAGGCTGGCAGTGAGTCTGCAATCTGTATCTCACACTGTAGAGTAAGTCTACAACAGCAGAAAGATTGAACTCGGCACAGTTTGCTGTTTAGAAAAGTTGTAGACTGGTTTTTCAAAGGAGGCTGGAGGAATGAGGTGCTCAGTTTTCCGCAAATTTCAGTGATATCTGTCATGAGCCAAACGTCTCTGCCCTGAGCGGGTCTTCAGAAGGTTCCCAGAGCCTCCTCCTTTTCCTGGGTACATACCCTGTCAGCAGTAACTGTTCAACAGGCAGGACAAAAGAAACAAAGGGAAATGTTCTTGTCTAAATGAGAAAGATACGGTGAGAAAGTCTACCCTGAGGTTAAATATTCTGAATCTCTGGCCTCAAAGGAGAGGTAAAAGAAAGAAAAACTGGCTAAAAACATCACAGGAACCCTTGTCTAGGCAACTTGCTACATAACCATAATTCCTGGCAATGAAGAGTGAGCAAGCACAGCATACTGCTAAAGCACTGGGAGCACTCTGAATATGAAGAGTAACCTACTCCCATTCATCCCCAGGTGTAATATTGTCATCCTTGGTACCAGAAACGAGAATAAAGAGATCTATCCTGCATTTACCTGGACTTCCATGGGTGAATGGCAGTTCACAGGAACTGAGGGAATTTCTCCAGAAATTGTTCCTTACTTTAACAATAGATCACTGTAACTGAAGGTGAGCTCTGTTCTTTGTATATTTTTCAAACTGTGGTGATCCAGGAATCTATATAAAACCTTTTCTGGGACTGTGAATGCTGGGGATGGTGAATTATTGCTTGGAGGGCAGTGGGAGTCACCTGGGATGTACCTGCATGGTGGGAGACTCTCTGGGACACACAAGCTGGTTACTTCCAGATTGACCTTGAGTGCAGTTTCTTGATCTGGAAGTAACCATGGGTTTTTTTCCTGTCTTACCCAAGAGGTGTGGACTGTCTACAAGGTAATTTAAGCAGATATGCCCTAGTTGGTTCTCTGTCACTGTAGGCATTTGGGTGTCTTCTGTAATTTCTGTGCCATGCCCTTTACCTACAGTTGATTTCATTCCTCAATAGGTCAAGTCTTTAACAAAAGGCACTATACAAGAAGTCAGACCAACTGATACCATAGTTTCTTCTAGTCTGAAACTGCAAGAAATTCTATGAGATTTTAAACTGAAGGATAAGCAGCAGAGTGAGCACCTTAGAGTTCAGAATTATGTAGCACAGGAATTAATGTGGATTAAAACTTAATCATTTTAAGAGAAACTTTTCCTCTTAGCCACATGTTAGTCATCCCTAGTCCAAGGCGGTTGGAACAGGCAGGGAGAAGCATCACTGCTCATGCATACGAACAGCAAAACCACAGCAACAACAAAAAAATGGGCACTTTGGATCCAGATTTAGGCAGCTAAATAAGTGACTTCACTTGGAGCTGTGCTGCACACTTGAAGACATGCCCAGTAGTGTAGGACCCACAACAGATGCTGATTATTATTGACATTTGCTTTTAGCCAAACACAAACCGCCCAGCTGACAGCTGCACTGGCAATTTTCTGTTAGCCTCAGAGAGGTCATGGAGCTATACAAAACATTGTAACCACCCCTTTTCTTGATCTGGCATGCGGCCAAGGGGAGTTATAGAGCCCGGTATGCAGTCCTCATAGAGACAACAGTAGGGTCACAGAATCAAAATGGATGATAAAAGCTCAGGCGGACAGTCTGCTGGTCACGTTTTTGTATTAGAGAAACTGATGACTGTGGGAGGACTAATTATGGGACTCCTGATCACATCATTCTGTAGCAAAACAACATTTTCTCTTGGGAAAAGAATCAAAAATCCAATTAAATAGTAAGTGGTCCAACTCCTAAATGTGATCTGTCTGGCATCAAGAATGCACAATGCTTTGATGGACACCTAAATTGCTATGCCTGAAGTATTAAATGGGGCAAAGAAAGGGATTTAGAGCAACTGCAAATTAAATCAACTGGTAGAAAATGCTAAGCTGAGTGCTGCAGATGAAATTATTTCTCCCTTCCACACAGGTTTCCACACAATTCAAGACTTTTCTCAATTGCCTCTGAGTACTTTCATATTGCACAGTGCATGTTTACCTTCTGCTCACTGAAGTTCATGCCTCCCATACCGTGGGTCCTGAATCAGTTCCGCAATGCAGATTATTTATTTTATTTTTTTACTTCTGAATAATAGACCTGTAATGACTCAGACTCCAATAAATCATGATTGCAGATATTCTTATCAGGACACCTGTGATCCAGAGTGCCCTGCGAGGAGACACGTTTTCAAACCAATGTGAAAATTCTTTGCTTGGGACATACACCTCAATATGTTTTAGATAGATAGATAGACACCTTTGTTATAAATGCAGTTATCTAGACAAAGGTAAAATGCATTTCCTTTTTTTTCCAGTGACTGACTGAGTTTTGATGCTTTGTTAACAGGTGCCATATAACATCAAACCAGTGCCAGGCTAGCTTTTTTTTTGCACTCACAGCCTAGAAAGATTCAAAAGTTATCTCCATTTATAACACACTTATAATTTGATACATATCATATAATATAATGTTCCATTTATAATTCGATCATTTTGGTTTTTTAGGAAATAAGTTTATAGGTTCAGCTTGGTGAGACTCATGATACTGTTTTCAGTCATTTATGTAACTGCCTGGAAAATAATTGTATCCTGCATCCAAATGGAGTGGTTACTTGGCAAAAGCAGCACATTTGCTAAGGGAGTAAGTGTAACTTGTTTGAAAGAGTAAGAGCAAGGCACTAGGAATTCAGGAATTCTGAATTGTTTATTGTTTTGGAAAGGGTGATGAGAGGTAAGTAGTTCTGGTACTGAAAATTGTGACTTTTGAATGAGTAATAAGTAGTGAAAACTAGTAGAAACATAGCATGGGCAGGAGGAACTACAGAACTCCTGAGTTGTCTTGACCTTAGAAGTTGCTACTAATAAACCTGTAGAGGTAAGGCTTCTAAACAGAGCATACCTGCTCTATGACACAGATGTAGCAAGTAAGTTGTATTTTTATTATTAAAAAGAAAAACAGGTTAAGTTATCCCCTTGGCTCTCAAGTACTGAATTATTGCAGGGATGGGTGAAAGAAAAATAAGAAAATGTCTGCGGTCAATGGAATGGGACAACCCCACAGGTTTAAAGAGAACATGTGGGTAGAGATTTCTTGACATTTCTACTCCTTTATGTCTATCCAGGGAATTATATCTACAGATACATTTGGAGAACTAATTTCTGGTGTTTATATTAGCAGGTAAGTACATTTTATTCCAAATGCGTGTTTCAAGATATAGTATTACAGTGGTACATATTAATCTAATGTTTAGAGACTGAATTTTCTTCATCATACCTAAAGTATTTTCATATTGAGGCTCAGAATAATAACTAAAAAAGCACAACTGTGAGGTCAAAATAGACATAACAAAAAAGAAACAGTGAACAGCCTTAGGGACAGATGCCTCTGTGTGCTTAATCGAGTAACCCCCGTTAACAGTTTGTATCATGATTTGTGATGTGCTTCAGGATGCTTCAGAACTCGAATAATGGCAAACTGCCATTGAAGAGAATTATGACAAAGCTAACAAGGCAAAGCCTAACACATTCTAAAATGGATAGCTTAGTTCCTTTGGCTAGAAAGGGCTTAAATAACAGAGGCAGAGGGCATGTAGTTTAGAGGAGGGGGATTTATTTGCTTTCTTCTGCACCTGAGTTGACAATTTGACCATTTCAGACATTCAGAGTATTGACAGGTTCACAGTAAGCCAACTTTTTGTTCCTCTGCACAGCCTGAATAATGCTGGATATTGCTTTTGCATGCCTGACTCTACTTCCATGTACACTTAGGTGTCCTAAAGATTTTGCCCCAGAATTAGCATATAACCTAACATGACACTTGCCTAACAGAAACTGTAATGCCTGTGGTCCTCAGTGATTAATGAACTACCTAATGAAGACCAGCATTATTCAGGAAACTCAATCTTTTGGCTTGCTCTTGCTAGTCATGTTGACAAAGGAAAAAGGCAGGAGAGATTTGCCTTTGAGAGAGAAAGAAAACAGTCACTGTTGGATTTGCTTGTGCATGTTGCTAGCAGAAACTTTTAGCAGTGTAGAGTACTTACCAGGAAAAAAAAAATGTTTTCCCCAGTGATTAGTATTTTTATATAGGAAATCCCTTCAAGTCCATAAAATAACACTTAACAAATTTAAATAAATACTTCCAAGTTCCATATTCGTTCTTATCCAATGTATATCTTTGTTTAGTGATGAGAAAATAGTCCAGTTCTCCCCGAGAGTTGCAAATGTGGTCACTTTGTGCAGCTGACAGCATTTATTATACAATATGAAGAATCATTGTGCTACTACATGATTGTGATGAATTTTTCTGGTGCTGACGCATGTTCAGGGGTGGAGATTACCAGAAACTTTATTACGTGGGCCTGACTGCATAATTTTTTTCTTTTGCTTTCCTTCCTTTGCCACGTCTTCTCATCCCGTCCTTTTCTGCTTGACCTGGGCCCTCAAAGGGTGTTCATTCCACTAATGCTGATCATCAATGTACTCAAAGCCATCTCATTGCCTGCCTTCAAATCACTCCTGCTCCCCAGATCTCTCACCAGCACTGAAGCTGTGGGTCTTAGCAGAGCTTGTGCTCCTAAGCTAAATTCCCAGCAGGTTTTTAGACTGCAATCCCTATCCCACCCCCAGCTTCTCATGATGAGGAGTCATTGCATACCTTGCTGGTGAGCACATCATTGCCAGAGATGCCTGTGACTACTGAGGAAGAAACCTAAAAAATAGTGGAGTACTGATACCTTGGTTCAAACTGACGTAAGAGAAAAGGACAGCATACACAGGCAGACAGGTGAATGTATGAAAAATATTCTGGGTGGAAATACTAAAGAAATAAGGTTAAAAAAGAAAGAGAAAAAGGAAAGACAGCATGAGTAAGTCAAATAAATAGGCTTGGAGTTACTGAAGTCCAGTCTTGCTAGTATAAAACAATGGTTATTCTATTTCCTCATTTTGTGGCAAAATGCATCTTTTTCTACTGCCAATAACCTTCATCTACCAAGAGATCCATCTACAAGCTTGAGTAACGAATTATCTCCCCCACTGAGTTTTCTAGTGGACGTAAATGAAATGTGCAAATTCCCTGTGCTTTCAACAGAGAGAGGAAGATGCCTCTAACCCCTCCAGAAGGAGACCCCATGTGCCTCACTTGCTTGTGTGCATATTGTCTATGGGGAGCGGCAGGAGACCCCTGGCCAGGCAGTGCAGCCTGCCTTGAGAGCACACTGCTGCAGCCATCAGCCTGGGTCTCCTCCAGCCCCCACCCAACAGAGTCTCCTCCTGGGGCAGGTTCGGTTTTATTGTGATTTTGAGATTTACAAGAATAAGCTAATTCCTTACCGTGACTGAAAGGCTTTTTTGTATGTTTGCATGTGTAACTACATATATATGTATTTCTGTAATGTAATTAGGGCTAAATATAAGTATTTGAGTTAGGCAAGTAGGATGTCCTTCTGGAGGCTTCAAAGGTGTCTGTCTTTCTCCCTGTATGGAAGGCAATGTGGGCACACACCGTGTCTGATGGACAGATCCAAATTACTATGTCTACTATGGATCATGAGCTACTTATTGCACATCGTTTACCTTGGAACACTTGTAAGCCTCAAATATCAGGGCTAAAGAGGGAGAAAGAAACTTTGATTCTTACATACCAGCTGCAATAAGGATGCAGAAACCGTCGCTCTTTCCCCTTCTTAAACTCAAACCTGCAAAACTCAACTGAGATACAGGTGTGAAGCAAACACCTCTGAGTTTTAAAAATAACATAGTGAGGAGGCTGAAATCCTGATGTGGCCAGCTGTGTGCGAAGCCCCTAGCTCTGCTAATGCAGGAAGGTGTAAGGCTAAAGAAGGCTGCAGAGACAAGGGACAGTGACATATATGATTTAAAAGTTGCATGGTTATTATTTCAGCGGGGACACACCAGCACTATTACAAGCAAATAATTACTAGTAAACACTATTCGTATAGCGGAAGTGTTAACAGCCTTAGATTTCATTTTGTGTAGTACTTGTAGTTCTCCTTTTCAAGAAAAAAAAAAAAGTTCTGTATGAAAGAAAATCTGTCTTACGTTATTTAGTAAGTTCTCGCAAATGCATGAGCTCAATTCTTGTTCAGCTTTCAAACAGATGTTATCTTTTTAAAAAATTATCACACCCCAAATGCAGTAATTTTAAGTGCATATTCACTGTGCAGTCCAACGCTTGTTGGGTTTAAAACCATATTTCATTACAAACTAGAACATCAGTATCTTGAAACAGAATGTGTACATGTTCCTTGGAGCAGGGACTGAATAGCACTCTTGGTCCCAGATGAACCGTAAAGGTGAAAAATCATTTTCCTCTTCCCTCTTTCCCCTTTCTTTCATCATATGCATGATGCACATTTAATTTTCCCACGCAACAAAGCACTTCTTCCACAGGCCAGGTCACAAACCCAGTCTATCTTCCGACATGGTGAATTAGGCCTATCAATTAGAAGAGGTGGGTTGAGATGTCCTGGCAGAGAAGTTCTCCTTCACCTCCCATCCCACAGCATGGCCCTCACTTGCGTACAGCCAAGTGCTGCACGAATCCAGCCAGGCCAGGGTTTACAGAGCAGGACTTCCAAATCAGACCTCAGAAGTGTTTGTGGATATTTGCAAAATTTTGGGATCAGCTAAATGCCTGGTTGCTCAGAACTATTAAGACGTATTGTTTGGGCATGGCCAAAGCACACGTGGGCTTTGAGGCTATGGAGCTTTTGGAAACTAGGAAATTTCATTCCAAATTTTCCTTATTTAGAACTAGGAAACTTAAGGAACACACTGCTTCTTTGGGGATGTGGCATCTGAACAGACATATAAATGTTTTCCATTTCAGCAAGTGGACTGATCCTTTTTATAGACCTGCCTGAGAGACTTAAGTGTGGTGTTCAAATTTAAATTGTGTGTAAGGCTTGAAAGTAACAGCAGCTCCTTCCTTGACGTGCCCTGTCCCAAGGTAGCGTCTGCATTGCCAGGAACGAATGTCTCTCATATAGGGGGTGAGCCTTGCTGTGAGAGAATTTGGCCTGGTGGTAAACACGGAGAGAAGCGGCTTCTCTCTGTTTTTCAGTCTTTTTTTTTTCTTCTTTTTTTCCCCCTTCACTTTGTCATTCATGACTGATAAATCTGGCAGACGGGGAAGAAACTGAATTTTTGTTGTCATCAGCCTGAAAGAATATAAACTTTTGCAATTCACTTGTGTTAATGCGGCACAGCTGTTTGACGGTCTGACTGTAATAGACCAAGAAGATACTTTAAAGTCTGGACTTTTTCAGACAATGTGCTCCTGATTGCTTTTCAGTCAGCTCAGAAGCAGTCTGGTTGCAGAGATAGGCTGACTCTGCTGTTCACGCTGCTTTAAACTGAGACACAATAATCGATGCGGAATGGAAGTCAGTGTTTGGTGAAGAACCCGAGCGCAGGTAGAAGAACCCAAGTGTAAAGAGAGGACTCAGAAACACCAAGAGGTTTACCTTCATGCTAGAAAGGGGTCTTTGTGTTGGTGGTGTAAATTAACGGGGTAACAACTCTCAGAGTCTATAGCAGTAAGATAAATGAAAAAAAAACCTCACCAACAAACCAAACACAAATGAGGTCAACATTAGAAATATTGTAAGGAACAAGGCAGTTCTTGTCAAGTGTGAAAATACCTGAATGAGTTTAAAGACCCTATGTAGTGTTGGAAACATTTGAGTTCATAATTACAGTGTAAACGTTGGTGAAATAGTCTGTTTTAAATAAAAGATGGCAGGGATGTGAAAAGAGTTGACCTGAGAAAGAGATGGTCTAGACTAGCAAGTGATAGAAAGGTCACAACTCACTGGGATAAAAAATGCATCTTAAATAGGGTTATCAGGCTCTAATATATAGTTGATGAGATTTAGAAAATGATCCTAGATTAAATTACCTAGAACCTGTCTCATCCTTCATGAATGCAGGGGTAGATTTTGCTCCCCTCATGTTTCTTCGGTATTGATGGGTTTTCCTGTCCCAAGACTGGGGCCAGGCAGACAGCCCTCACCTGTTTCCCACCCAAATAATCCAAAGAGTCCAACTGTATTTCTCACCTGCCAGAAACCTTTTTTTCAGAGCATACAGCTATCTCCTACACCCCCAGCAATGAGGCACATTACTGATGCAGGCAGCATTAAGAGCTTTTTGAATTGTTAGAGAAAATGCTGATAAGTGAATGGAGGATGTTGCTGTGAGTAGGGAGAATGACATTTATTTAAAAAGAGTATGATTTGTTCAAGTGGATTTACCTCTTGAGGTCATCTGTCACATTTTAAAAATACCTTTTGCAAATTCTTCAAACGATACCTTTGCAGCATAAATACCGTTGTTCTGAGTTTATTACCACTGTGTAGGGAATTAAACAAGCCCTTTGGTTTCATTAGTTTTCCTGGCCTGCTCTTTCTCTAAACCTTTTCCCTGACACAGCGCTGCAATGGAAAATGCTGAAGTTCTGACATTAAAAATTAAACAAAATACTATTAAATTTTATTTATTTTTAATTGGAGGTGAGAGGATAGGGACTGCTGCACGTTGTACCCCATGCTAGCAGTGTCAGAAGAATTATGTCACTTTTCAGCAAAGCAGAATGATTTGGTTTCACAGTGCCAGTTGTAATTAGATCTTCCTTTATAAAAGAAATTCCCAGTGTATGTAAGCAAGATCAGCTGCTTGCTTTGTGTGAATTCTCAGATGGCAGAGCTACTTTCCCTTGGTCTGATTTCCTTTGAAAAGTCCTATTTCTTTAGACTGAATTCATTCATTTCCATTGTAAATGCAGTATAAAACGCAATTACTTTATAAGAGTTGGAAACTCAGAATGGCCTTGTTTGGAGGGCAGAAGCATTGGGATTGCTGTCAATTTGTAAAGAGTTATAACTGTTGTTGTGATATGTCAAACTAGCAAATAGGAATATTGTTACACATGCTTTAAAAAAGAACCATGAGAAACAAATCCTACATTCCATACTGCTCAGGGGTCCTAAATGAGATCAGTAAAAGTGCCTTAACCTTTCCTCTTCATTTTCAGAAGTTACAAAGGTATTTAAAAGGTTTCTATCTGTTAGTGGTGCAGGATAATGTGATGCAGGTGAGGTGAAAAGGGTTTTCTGTTTGTTGTTTCAAATTAGCAAAAATGGCAAGTAAAGGATAGATTTTAAAGATGATAGAAATAGCTGTGCAGCTTCTTGGAAGAGGAGAAAGAAGAGGAAGTTAGAGAGTGATCTGAAGAACTAGAGGAAGAGGGGAACACATAGACACAGCAGTGAGAAGAAAATTGAGGAAGAATCCAGAAAGGTGGAATATATGAGACAAAGAAGAATGAAAGCCTTTTTGTGAGTTTTCTCCACAGATAGAAAAACATCAAAGCATTTGGAAAAAAGAGGGTGAAAAAGAAATGCAAATCAAAGTTTGAAGATGGCAAATCAAGGGAATAATAACTGCATCCCACAGACAGCAGAAAATTTTGTCAGTGGAAGAGACCTTAGCGTGCTGGCAGAAAAGCTGTAGAGGTGGGAGCAACTGCATAGGAGCCAGAGCAAAAGGAAGAATGGTGGGTGGTGAAGACAGAGCGGGGTGACAGCCAGCACTGGCTTGGAAAGAACAAATATTGTCAGACCTTTCAAATTTCCTTCTGCAGCTGTGTGAAAGAAAGAGGAGCGGAAGATACCCTGTGAGGTGTCTGTAATAAGGCTTTTCACGTTGCTTTATAGAGCATTCTCACAAGCAGGTTTTGAAAATTTATTTCTAAATGGAATTACAACAGGCTGAGGTGTAAAACAGGCTGGAAATACGTACTCTGCAGTGATAATCAAGGGGGATGCTTCAGAGCCTGTTTTCATTAACAATGGAAGGATAGAAAAGGAGGATGCTCATTAAACATACAGAAGACATGCAATGGTGAGGAGCTGCCAGGAGATTGTACTATATGATCAGAATCATGCAGGAAGAAAGGAGAGAAAAAGACATCATAGGAGAAGAAGCCTAAAAATTAGGACACTATTCTATGGGAATAAATCCTGGTGCACACTTTTTAGGTAGGTTTAATGAGCTACAATATATGAAAGATCTGATATTCAGAGAGAATCTTAATCTTCTGAATGGTTCTGGCTGGCAAAAATCTTAAATAAGTGTCTGCAAGGAGAAAACCTAGAGATCAAGTCAGTTTTCTTCTCTCTTTTCACAAAATGGACTCCCTTGTACTTCCACTCCTTGATTTTCACCAGCATTTTTAAAATATAATGGTTTTATCATCTATTGATGCGACCTGATACCATCCTGTCTCTCCCTTCACATACTAGAGCTAGAAGGTCTGAAAGCAAGTTTCAGCAATTTGCTCTTGCAAAATTAATTTCCTCTGGAAAACAAAAAAAATTAATCATTAACAATCCAAGAAGCAGCAAAGTCAAACTGTATCCCTAAGAATATGCATTTAATAATTTAAGGGGTTTTGCAAATCTGACCGACAGCTGGACTCACCAGTGTACTTTTTCTTAAAAGTCCAGTCACTTTTTACATGTTAATTTTTATTTCAAAGATCAATAACTGTAATGATGAGAAGGTACCTGACTATCTTTTTCCTGTGAGTCCCAAGGCCCATCCATTTCCTGCAGTTTGTCTTCAACCTCTGCAGACTCTACAGTTTCCATGTTGCCTTGGGCTCCTGGGAAGTCCCTGAACATTTTCATAGGTGCCACTGAAGTATGAAAGTAAGTCGGTATTTCCCTGGCAGTTGGTTAGTACACATACCCACACAAATTAAAAAATCCATAATTATCTGTCATGGAGTTTCATGCCAGCATTTAGCATTTTCAACAATTGGAAGAGAGGAAAGTATGTTTAATGAACCGCTAATCTTACTTGATAGACTAGCTCTTATGTATCTTTATTTTCTGCACGAATGGAACCAGAGAGCAAAGATTTTAGAAAAAAAGAAACAGGAAACAAAACACTGAGTTATTTCCTTCCTACTGAAAGTTACGTAAACCCAGTGATTTAAATGTTGTTCATGGAGCTCTAGGTTGAGGGCTTTTCCCTTGCATGGTGGTACATAATCCTATTTAAGCTTTTAAATAAAACTTGAAAAGAGTTGCATAAAGATTAATGTGTGCATCAGAAATATGATTTTTTTTAGGAAAAGTGCAAGGAAAACACTTAAAATAATCTGCTTGTTTGTTCTTAATAACCTTTTTACATTGTGTTCCCCTACTGATTGCTAAAGAGAAGTTGCTTTACAAGCATGAGCAGTAGGGGAAGGCAGATGAGCTCCCACATACAGATTGCACATGCCTCATCAGTGGGTTTTACAGTTTACAAAGAACAGTGCAAAAAGCACCACTGGGTACAGATGCACATGTATTAAATCCAGGTTCTCTGTTAACAAAATGTCTGTTTAAAGCCCGTTCTTTCCACTGGGCTTTTACTGAGCAAAAAACAGTTGACAACTGTGGACAAAGAGCCCTGAGCACTTTGTGTTTGTCAAATTGCCTCTTTACTGGCTGCATTAGGAAATCAGAAGCACAAGAAAAATTGAAATTGCTTCAGGCTTTTGTTTTGAAAGTTCTTTGACCAGAGGCCTTACTTGACCTTCACATACACACATCTTTCATTAACCTGATGATCTGAAGACATACTGTTGGGTTTGTTTCAGGACAAAGAAACAATAAGAGGAAGGAATTAAGAGCATGTAACCCATTAAGACTCATCTCTAGGTAACATTGAACTGCTTCTGCAGTGACTCATACTCCACTTTTTCACAACCACACAAACATATTCTCTGCAACTTTAATTTAGCATCTATATAGATGGCTTTCTTCTTCTGGTTGTTCTTTATTTTCTCATACTCCATTATCTTTATTAGTTAAAATAATTGCTTTATTGATATAATATGAAGTGCTAAGTTAATAGAAACATTGGTTAAATTCCAGGTTATGATTTAAATCTGTAAGTGAAATGGATGTGATTGAAAAATCTGTAGTGAATAAGCCCTTTTCCTTTTATTCTTTGGGAATTCACTTGTCATTCATGAGTGCTGCAGATGGCTCATTTGAGTATTGATCTCCAGGTTATAGTAGGGCAAAAATCCAGAAATATTGGTTCATTTTTCCCTTGGATGAATGCAAGCTGGAGCAGTGAATAGAGTAGACCCCTATTCCTCCCTCCATCATCAGGAGTCCTTTTGAGCCAAGTTTCTTTAATCTTACAGACAACAGGGAGGAAAGTTCATCACTAGTCCTGAGAAAGACAAACGTATAATACTATACACAATATTGCTATATTGTAATATTGTATAGCACATATATTATGTATGGTATGCATACGTAGATGTTAATATATATAGTGTAATACTACATATAAAAGGGAAGGTTCTCTTGTTTCATCTGAAGAACTTAACATTGGTTTTCATCCAACCAATGAATGAATGTGTGGAAAACAAGAGGCAGGAGTGAGCAAAGGGCCATTAAACACATAAAAATGACAACTAGAAATTTTCACAGGTGTTTAAGGACACAAGAAGTAAGGTTAATCTTACCAAACTTAGATTAAATATCTGAGTTACTCATTTAGATTCAGTAGATAGTCAGTGGAGAGAAGGTGGCATATTTTAAGTTGTTCCAGTAAAGGGATCTTATTTAAGTTGGATTAAATGCTTCCTGGTAGTGCCTGTTTCTTTCTGTTACCTATACAGAGTTATCTGGTGGCCAAATCAGAAACAGATGTAAAGCAGGTGTCCACGGCTGGTGAGATGAATCCACCAGAGGAGCCACAGCTCCCCCAGGGCTGTGGTTATGCTGCTATCAGTAGGTGAGGCTGGGAAGCAATGCTAATGGCTGATCTAATGATGTGTACCTTTGAGTGCCCTTACAAACGCTAGTCTTATAATGAGTGGGCTTTGAAGACTCACCTGATAGCTTTCAGAAAAACTACAAATCAAGAAAGAGATGTTGTCATGTTTTCTCTTCTTCAGGGTCACTCCTGAGAGTTACAGCTGTTGAGGTGGTGTTGTCATTTGAGCTGTTGTCTCAGGCATGTGGACAGTCCCAGTCTGAAAAGGACTTAGAAATGTGATGGGTGTTCAGAGGTGTGGAATGGCCTCAGTACAAGGAGTAAGTAAATAAACTGGGGCTTGTCAGTCTGGAAAAGCATTTCTAAAAAACATCTACAAAATCAGAAAGATCGTGTAGATTAATAGGAATTATTTTCATACCATTCTTAGTTTCATTAACGCCCCCTTATTCTTGTACTATGAGGTGACAGATTCAAAATGTACCGTGTAGGTGTCTGAGGGTTTTTTTTAAGACTCTCTTACAGGATTGGATCCCTAGGGAGAAAAGAATCAATGAGACAATCTGGTAATGCCTGGTGATCACATGGAAAATATCTCTGGGTCAGTACCTTCCAAAACTGTGGAGTGCTGGAAGGCAAGAGAGCACATCACAGGAGCAGGCGATTTATGCTTGCCCCATTCCTATAATGTTTACTTGGTATCTGCTGTCAACAGGTACTGGCACCAAGGTGCTGAGCTAAATGGGTCAATGGAGGCATACCCATGTCCTTACTGTGTGCAAAGAGCGTGCCTTTTTATTTACAGTCTGGTACCTGAGATGTATGCATCCACAGGGTAGATAACTTCTATCCTGAA
The DNA here is from genome assembly GCF_015220075.1 of Falco rusticolus. Taxonomy (NCBI): domain Eukaryota; kingdom Metazoa; phylum Chordata; class Aves; order Falconiformes; family Falconidae; genus Falco; species Falco rusticolus. Next base: position 61,655,019 of record NC_051190.1, on the reverse strand, counting down.
TTTGGAAAGGAACATCTGAAGCATACACGGATTCCAAAAGAAAAAGCTCAGATCTCAGGAGATGGAGGAGCCTAAGTAAGCGAAGGGACCTCACCCCATAAGGGCACTAAGCAGTTCCTTCTCATCCCCTTCCCTACTGTCCTCTCTTCTCTAAAGATGACTTCATGACTTCAGAAAGATCACAAAGGTTGAAGAAAAAGCATTTTCCTAGCCCTTACTGGTGCTTTGCAGTAAATCAGATTCTCCAGAATAAAACTTCTAATGTCAGGATTTATTTAATTAGCTATCCCTGTACTTGAAGCACAGATCATCCAGGGACAGGAGCTCTTGAAGCAGGTGTCCCATGGGAAATTGGAAATAATAAGCTATTTTATTCGGATGACACACAAGCATCTCAGGTCAAGTATGGCTAAAGTTAATTAGTTTAAAATTTAAGATAAAGTATCCAAACCCTTGCACAGGCCATGTGGGAATCACAATAAGGCCAGCTTACTCGGCTCTGGACTAGGCTAAGAGAACATGAACCTCAGCAGTATGGCTCTATATGACTCCTATGGCAATTTCAAAATCAGCACTGATGGAAGTTGAGAAGAAAGACAGACAGTATTCCTCTCTACCAGTGTGACTGCCTCACACGCTGCCTTGAAATGGATGGAAGAGTCTGTGTTCAAAACCAGAGCCATTCCTTTGAGGCAAAGGGCTGGAGGTTTCAAAAGAGGGTAGGCTCTGAGGGTAGGCTCTTTGCCAGCCTGTGTTTCAGAATCTTGTCAGCATCACGAGTTCGGAAGTTGCCACTGTCAGCTGGAAGCAGCTGCCCTGCAACCCAGCCCTGAAGACTGACTGTGTGGAAACTAAGCCAGGTGCAGTGGGAAATAAAAGAATTTTACCGACCATCTTCACTGACGCACTGTAGCCTTCTGCAATGGTTTAAGCAAGAATATTTTAGTTCATATTATGAAAAAACAAGGACCATGTGCAATTACCCCAGCTCTGCTGAGAGAGGCTAACATCACCACATACGCCACTTGGTTTCTTGCAGTTGTATCATCCTTAGAGGCCGGTCTCAGTTTTGCTCCGTTCTGGTTCAACAGTAAGCTTTTCATTCCTTGGAAAAGAGACAACAGAAGAAAAATTACCGGGGAGAAAGTTATCTGGTGGTTAGCTGTACTAGAGTTTCTCTGAGCCTTCTGGCAGGTACCAGCCTCTGGGGCATGTACATCCTAGGGTATAGCACTGGAGTTTATGGACTTATATTCTTGAAAATCATTTACAGTAAAATTTAATTTAAAGTCCAATGAAAAAATCTTTGTAGAAAGCAAATAACTAAGCAATCTTCTTTCTCAAGGTTGCAGCTTAAACCTTTAGTCCATTTGTTTTCTCTTTGAAGAGCTGTGAGCAGACTGAAGGAGCCCCCGTTGGTGCAAGGTGTCCCGTGGGAAGGCAGATCTGGTCAGGGTCTGCAGTGCTGGAACCAGGATTATCTGTCCAGTTTGTGAGAGTAGGGGAGTAAGCAAATAGACTTAGTTTCTTGTCTAAGCAGAGAAACAGCAGAAATAGACAAGTCTTCATGGTCAACACGGTATTTCTGATCTCTGCAGTACCTTGATCATCATCTCCTGCTGTGTCAGCTATGAAAGTGGCTAAGCTGGCTCAGGGTTCCAACAGGCACAGTGTGTAGCAGCCCCGTTGCAGTGAATTTTCTGGTGCTGACCCCCAGCCTGACTGGCTGGGCTGGCACAGGGAAGGTGACACTTGCAATGCTTTAACCTCCCAGAAATATTCGTTATCGGAGTCCTTCCCAACACCTGGCCCAGGAGGGCTATGGACACAGCTAGGCACAAGCCAGGAGGCGATGTCGCTGCTGGGTCTGCGCTCTTCTGCCTCTTCTTTATGGCCCTATCTATTTGCAGTGGCTTGGATCCATGATAGGGACTGAATTGCCAGCACTACAACATGTGGCAGAAGGCAGGCTTGCTTCAGGGCCAGCTACGGAAAGCACCTCAAGCTAGCAGCAAGCCCATGTCACTGAGCAGAGAAGAAAGCTGTGACTGGCACCTGGTGTCCTAGGCTCATCTTCAGCTGGGAGAACTGGAGTCCCTATAGTCCCCAGCCTGTCCCAGCCCCAGGCAGCGGTGTGACAAACCTCTCTCAGTGGGTCACATTTGCTTCAACATCTACTGCCATAGACAGAGACTCTAGGTGGGATATACCCACTTGAGAGGACAGGGCAATTATCTGTTGGCTAATGCACGCAACAAAAAGCCAGGACTTACAACCTACTGGGCTAAACATTAATAAATCTCACCATCTCCAGTGAGAAACCCTGCAAGCCTTCACTGGCAGTGCTGACGTCAGCCCTGTGGGAAGGGTTGGTTGCTGCTGGTCCTTGTGCTGTGGAGCTGCCACCTTCCTATACCCTGCTTTCCGCCCCCACCCCCCCACCCCCCCCGGGGTTTTATACCTTGCTATACTCGTATTTATTCTCTTGGCTCACTGAGCTGCTACTCATGTCCCAGCAATTACACCTCTCTGTTCTTGCTTTTCTTACCTTGCATGGGTTCATCTCACAGCCCTGCTTTCAGCTCGATGGCCGTGCTCATGGTTAAACCGAGACGAGGTCTCAAGGCTGTGTTGCACCAAGGGACGCTGTAAGTGCCTACCAGCTCGTGCCACCACTGAGGGTTGCAGGGGTTTAACTCGTAGGAGAAAATGGTGCCAAACGGAGAGGAGCATGCCAGGTTCCAGCTGCGTGGCCAAGGCAGGCTCCATCGCTACTGGGCAGCCCTTGGTGGCAGCTCTGCGTGAGAGGCTTTGGTGAGAAGCACCCCAGTGCTGGTGTGATGGTGTGAATGAAGGACAATGCATACTGTCTGAGCTAGCTCTGAAGAGCTGCATCATGTACCAGGCTGTGCTCCTGTAAGGGCTCAGCAGTGAAAAATGCAGTTACCTGAACACAGGTCATCCTGAGTCCGTGGACGAGTGCCCTGCTATATGCCTCAGCGTAGAGGGATGAAGGCAGTGGGTTGATCAGCATCGATAACATGCAGCTGTGGCCTTGCCTCAGAGGCAGTGGGTTGATTGACATGGATGATGTGCAGCTGTAGCTCGTTCCTGCTAAGTGGTTAAATAGCCCTCAGGAGTGTGGGAGAGGGGCTTGGATGGGGGAGGAGAAGTGTGGTCTGGTCTCTGGAGGAAGGAGAAGCAGCACAGATGGTAGGGTTTGACCAATGGTAAAGCCTTGTTGTAGCCTATTTGTTTGTGCTGCAGCATCTTGGGGCTGTCTTCAGTTACCCCTGCTTCTTTCTGCCTTGGTGCAGCAGTCCTGATGTGCTTCTCTTCTTCCCAGAGGGCCATCCAGCAGTTCATGGTGTGGGGATGGGAGGGATCAGGGCTCATATGTGCTCCTGGGAGAGGAAACAGCAGGGCTAATACAGCTCTGTAGATGCCTTTTAGGATCAGAGAGTCAAAAAAGTAAGATAACATAAATCATGAAAACTGTTACAAAAACGTTAATCCTTGTCCTCTCCATCAGAACTGTAATTATGTGAAGTGCTATCTGCCTAGATTAAAATCAGAAACTTTGTGCTTCTAAAATGTTGTGAAATCCCTAGTTATGTTATACCCTGAGACCAGTTTATCACTGAGGGAGGGCAGTCCTGTGTGCTCGGAGATGCTGCTGGCAGCTGTGGTACTTCACAGCAAATGCCTTTGAATTCTGCTTTCTCCTAGGAGGGCTTCCCAGTGGGACAGCTGACTTCTACATTTGTTTCACACAGGTTTGAATCTTGGTAAAAACTGCAAAATAGTAAAGTTCCATTTATCAGGTATTTTATAATGCATGTTTTTTGCTAGTCTGTGGGACTGCTTTTTGGTTTTTTGTGAATATAAGGAAAACAGTGGAAAAGATAAAAAAGGAAGTTATGGGGTTTTTGGAGGCTCTTGTTAAAGTATTTTTATTCAAAAAGCAGAAGTTAAAATTGTCATGATTAGGTGGCATTGGGCAGCTGCGCTGTACAAACCTACCTTCACAAAGTTGAATTACTGAGCAATTTATAGCTTCCTTACCATGAATCTGGGAGGCTGAATGCTTTTTGCAAGGTGCTGCATGCACAGCTTGTGACTGCAGAGATTTCGTGGCAGCATTTCTCAGAAACAGCCCTTCTCTTTCTTCCACTCCCTTGTCTCCTGCTAAGTAAACGCTCTCTAATAGTGACTCTGGCACCCTGCTGTGGTTGTGGTACAGCAGTATGTATGGGTCTCTGGCCAAATAAGTATCAAAAGGTGCATAGGTACTACTAGCGGTGAATTTAAAGCAATTTTCCACATGATTAATTGGTAAGCAACATAAAATCCTTTGTATGTATGTAAGTCATACATCCATACACTGATAGATATTCAGCAAAATACTTATTAGAGAATCTTGGCTATAGGAAATTAGGTAAAATTCTAACCCTGTTGGAAATAATTTACAAAAAGAGCTCAATGCCTTTAAGGACAGAGCAAGACTGCAACTGGTCATCGGTATTGGTGCTGTCTGCCACCGCTCTCACAGCTAACACAAGTTTTAAAAGTCTGAAATAGAGGTGCCTAGTAGTGTTTCAAGATCAGTTTAACACCAAAGGTTTTTTTAACTTCTTTCTTCTAACATGAGAGAATCTTCAGCACAAGCCAGAGCAGGTGCCAGAGGACAAGCTCATTCCCCATGGCGCGGGCGGGTGGCACGGTGTGACAGGACCCGGACCCTGACTGATGGGAAGCGGTGGCCAGCGGTCAGAGCACTGCAACAGGGAAACAGAAAATCACGGGTTTGCTAAGGGGTGTGATCTCATTTAACAGAAACCAGACATACCAGTATCAGTCCCCAGATGTAAGAAAAATCTGTGTACCTGAGGATTCCCACGGCACTGAGAAATCATCACTTCCCGTGCTACACCAGAAAAGACTTTCTCGCTTTCTGTGGCGGCAAAATCCTAGAACCCCAAGTCTAATCTGCTGAGATGAACAATTAAATGGAATTACCACGATAATTATGCTCATACAGCAACTGCTAAGCATGACACTGTGCCCAGCAAAGGATTTGTGGTCTAGCAACTTTTATTATAAATTCAAATATTGCATCAAGAATGTAAGTTAATTTATAACGCTGTCTATTGGAGGCACGTTCATCCTTTTAGACAACAAATGTTTAAAAGTAGCTGCTTCATTTTGTCTTGGACAAAGGCTTTCATGTATCAGGGAGTAATATGCAGCCTCTTTCTTTCCAGACCTACGTGTTTAGGTCATTTTACTTAAAAAGTGTGTATTTTTCAAGCCTCTCTAAACAAAAGGCCAGCCTGTGTAAACTGTGGAAGCATTTCTGAATTCGCTGTGCTTATGACCATTTGCCAGGGGCTGGTCCTTGATCTCCAGACTGGAGTTACAAACCTGGAAAATGCTACATCAGAGTTTTGTGGTCATGTTTTTATGCTAATGCTAGACAGAACTACCATGGTCATGACCTTTGTCCTGATCTTCTAAGAGGCATCCAATTTTCTCTTTTCCAGGACAAATCTCTGTGTTATCAGAACAGCAGATGAAACCCACCTCTTTTATCCTTCTGAAAACAACCCACAAGAAATAGGCATCACCTTTGTACAAACTTGCATTGGGTTGTGATTGTTTGGGTTTTTTTTTAAATCTAAATTCCTAAAGGAAATATATCCTAATTTCCAGAGTTATTTCTGCATAGCCAAAAAACAAAAGTAAAATGCAAGAAAAACCACAAGTCGTATGATATCTGCTTTTTATCATCCTCTCTCCCCTTTAGCTCCTTTTCTGAATGGAAACCGGCAGAATGGAAATCAAATGTAAAAGAATATATATAAATGCAGCATGGGAAAAATATTTTACAAATATTTAGAATCATGTTTATTTTATGGCTTTAATACGCGATAAAAATAGCCCCCAAAACTGTGTGCATGTGGAAAAAATGCAAACTGTGCTCTGCGTCTTCAAAATTGTGTTAATGTTACATAGAAAGCCAGAGCAGTACACTGCAAAAATGGATTTCCATGTGTAATCAGAGTGGGTAGCACAAGCCTGTTCCTCAAACTCTTACCATAGAGTAAATGTGGTCATGTCAGGTCCTGCTTTCATATTCTTCTGACACCACCACGTGTTCAACAGTTGTCTGTTGTGTTTACCCACTGATACGATGTTCTCAATTACAGACTATTTGTCACTTCTGCAATTACCGGGGTAATATATTTTGTGAAAACTGCCTTAGATTCTGTTTGTCAAGGCTTTCATATAAACACAAGCATCCACTTATCTATTTTCACTCAGCCATATCTCTAAAGATAATGGTAAACTAAAGATCTCCTTGGAAGAGCTCTCAGATTTGAATGTCTTTGGGGCTGTGAGGACAGATATGCCACAAACGCAGGCTCTGTGTGTAATAACAGTAGTAATCGCCTATCACTTGTGTAAGTAGGCAATAACCACCTTTTTCGCTTTGCTTAACATAATTCTGAACACATGGAAAAGGCCTTAGGAAATTAAAAGCAATCTTCAAAATAACTTGCAAAATAAATCTATCAGTGTGTAACGAGGAGGGAGGAGTTGCCCTCAGCAGAGTGAGCTCTCCCCAGCTTGACTACGATAAGACCTGTAACTACTGATACATGAGAAACATTTTCAAAGGGAAAAGAAACATGCCACTGTTTACTAAAATATTGGTTATATTCTGTTTAATCCTTTCATTGTTCTTTTTTTGGCCATTCTTTTTTCCTTTGCTGCCTTTCCATGGAAACATAACAGTCTATTGTTTTGTTTAATTTTTGTCATTTGTTTTTCTTCTATCGACCTCCTTTAATATGTGTCTGATTCTATTTTTTTTCAGACAAGTTAATGATTCAGGAAGAGGAAAGACATTTTCAGGGCAGCTCAAATATAAATGATAAACTGTAAGTCACATTTGTTTGCACATGGATAGTATTTGTGTTTTCACACTGTTCCAAATCAGCGTCTCTGCTTCCAAGAACTGGCCGGGTAGTTTGCCTGTTATTTATCACACTGTCCCAAGCAGATGACTTCTGGATGATTAACAGAGCTGTCATTGCCCTCTTACTTGCAGGCTGAACTGATCTTTCTGCTTTTTGAATACTTAGTAGTTGTTAGAAAGAAAAAAAATATCCCAGAAATACTCATGTACTAACTACGTTGTTAAAGGTCTTCTAAATGCTAGCAGGTTTTTATCTGTAATTAAAGCGTAGATGAACTTTCCCATCCTTCCCATTCTCCATGGCTTGCAAGTAGTTGCAATCCCAACCTTTCTTTAAATCACAGTGAGGAGATTGCACTAGTGATTATTAACTTCTTAAAATGGGAAAGGATCTCAGAGACAATACTGTCTTCCAAAAAGCATAGGGCAATTTTCCTTCAGCGTCCCAAAGGGATTAATTCAAAAATAGCCTAAACTACATAATAATCCAGGTGGGTTTTTCTCCTTCAGTTTAGAAACTAGATTAGCAGAGCTCTGAGGTAGGGTTGACACTACCAAGGGAGTACTTTCTATGTGCCAGTGGTCCTCTTCTGTTTATGGAAGTGAAGGGCATAATCTGAGGCTGTTCTTGGAAATGCCAATTCATTGGGAAAACCACTGAATTGTGTGCCTTCTTACTGCATGGGTTTAACAAATCCAAATTGCAGCCACTGCTCTGTAGTATTTTGGGGGAGTTATCTGTAGTCTACTTAGGAACATTTTATGATTAAGCAATAGGAAATTATTGTTTTTACTTCATTGGGTTAAACTGCTCACATTGAACTGTGGTAGCAAAGTCTGTGACTTGAGAAAGTGTGCCAAGTTCCATGACACATCTCTCAGTACAAGCAAATCATACATAAACCCATCTCAGGTTACTTCATTTTCCTTTTCTGGGCTGTGGGAAGCTAAAAGAGAACCCGTGAGTGTTATTATTATCGTTACATTCTCTTTCATATCACTGAGCCTGAGCATCAGCCCTGTGGAAACAGAAAAGGTTCAAAAATATTCTTTAAATCCCTTGCCATGGACTCTAAGCTGCATTGAGCTCTACATTTCCAGTTTATTTATGCAATTAATCTATGTAGAGAGGATTCAATCTCAGAGTATGCAAAGAAGTATTTTTGAGTATAGTTAAGTTCCTAAAGATGAACTGGAAACACAATGGATTATTCAAAAGCAGCTAAGCTGCTCTATCAATTTCTTCATAACTTTTTATTGTCTGTAAGAAATATGAGTGCTAGCCCAAGAGACAATAGTCAAGAAATAAGGCTTAATTTTACTAAGAGGTGAACTGGTCAAAGTTAGCCCTCTGTCCCTGAACTAACAGGCTTTGGCCAAGAGGAAAGTGCTATGTTTTAACTGTTTTCCATCTTTAAATACCTCATATGCACTCACCAGCCCAAAACAAAGGGGGGAGGGTGGTGGTGGGAAGCTTGTTTTGCTCAATGAAGGCAATCCTTTTGACTCTTGATTAAATTTGAGATCTAGTTTTTTTAGGAAATTGTTTAATCTAGTTTCTCCTACAAAGAAAAATAAACTCAGTAATTTTCCCCTTCTTTATATAGATAAAACCGTAGCTTTAAAAATGTAGGGAAAGATACTTCATTGTACTACTTCTGTGGTGGAGGGCTATTTTGATTCCATTTTCATAAGAACAAGACTCTTAACCTGACCTGCAGCATTTTTTCCCTTTTTTGCTCTGTTCTCCAGATGCTATCTTCTACCTTGGCCATATGGCCATTTCCTGGCATAGGAGCACAGCAAAAGGAGGAAAACAAATGCAAAATTTCCTATTGAAAGATTCAATTCACCTGGAATAACATTTAAAATAATGAGAGCAGTCTTCCATTAGCGAAGTCCTGCGTACATTATTTAAACTAAAATGTGTGCTATAGAATTGCAGTCCTATCTGCTTGGAAAGGTAAATGAAAACTTTCCAGAAAACTTCAGTTTTCCTGCTTTAGAGGGTACCGAATGCGAAAAAACCAAACCACCCAACAAACCCCAAACAAAAAAAACCCCACCCTGCTCAAAATACCACAGGGATTTATAACACTCATGTCCAACACAAGAAAGTACTAATTTACAGGTTATTCATCAGAAAATTTGCAACACTTTAAGTTTCCATTGTTACTGCATTATGCAGTGTCCTATTCCCCAGGGCCTTGTCACCCATCTGTAGATGGTGATAAATTTTGAATCATGAGGTTTCCATTTGGTTTTGAAAAGCAGTTAAGTTGCCATATTAAGCTTGTGAAGGTCAATGTCCTAAATCAGGTCTTCCTGGACACTTGGTTTGCTCCCAGATCACTGGTTTATGTTCCAAAATTTAATTGGCCATAAGCACATTATTTGGTCAAATATTGTAAGGTCAGTTACATATGCTGTGATCAGTGGCCTGAAAGATAGCAGAGGGTGAACGTGTATTCATTCCCATGCTATTTTCATATAAATTGTCTTAAATAGTCATTCTCATAGCCAACAGTCCCACTGCAACCAGTGGATTAGCTGGTTTAAAATGGTTATGTGTATGACAAGAATCTGATCACCAAAAGATGTTGAATCTGTACTTCTGGGATTCACAATGTTTTCCACTTCAATGTGAAGTGGTACCAACGTCCCTCATGAGGCCTTGAGAGAGGACTCGAGACAACAAGAGGATTGCCAAGCAAAGAGGTGTCTGTTTAAAAGTGTTCTGATGAAAACAGAGTGATGCCTTCCTGGCTCAACGGCTCATTGCAATAGAGGACACGTTTATGGAGTACTGTGGATTTTAAAACTGTTCTGGAGTAAGTCTGATCCTCTAGATTATCACATATGGGACCAGCTCTCCAGTGTGGAACCAGGATGTGTGAAAAAGAGCTTTGCAAACTGATGAGAGGGAGCACCAGGGTGTTTGGTGCCAAACCAGCATTTCTACATGCTTGTTGTAGTCCCTGCTCTGAGTGGAGGAAAGGATGGGCTTATGGTGGAGCTTTCTGTGCCAACGGGCCCAAGATAGATCTTTGTTATTTTGATCCTGTGTTTCTTTCAGGGCTAAAAAGGTATTGCTATTATTGCTTATCAGTTTTGTTGTCTTTATGACATTGAGAATTACAGTGTGATTGACTTCCAAGAGACTATTTTTGATATTTTTTTTTTGGTATCAGTAATAACAGATAAACTGCTGGATTCTTCTAGAGAAAACTTAGTGGTGTAGTGGTAGAGAGAGACCACTCATTCTCTTTCTAGTGTTTAATTACATTTGCTATATTTCAACATTGCTACAATTAAAAAATATTTTGTATGTATAATGAAAGAACATTTTGTGTCTGTGATGTGTATGTCAATGCAGAAGTAGTTGGGAGGTGACAGGCTCATTTTACAATAGTGGGAAGCAAGGTCAGATCTGTTTTATTAGGATGAACCTTGAGAAAACTCTACCATATATCAAGAGTAAGCTCAGTCCTTAGCTAGCCCCACAATTTCAGTTGAGACCTTGGGGAATATGAAATTTCCCTGCCATTTCTTTCCCTTAAAAAAATACTACAGACCTCCATCTAGCAGCCAATGTCTGTTTTTCATTAAGTCTGGTAGCACCTAGAATGTTCAAACATAGCTCAGAAAAGGGTCATTCAGGTGCAACTTGTTATTCTTTAAAATCTGAAATGGATGTGTCTCCATGACGGCTGGGGAGAGTTGTGCTGGGTGATGAGCCGGGATATCGGCACAGTTTATGCAGGGCACTGAATCCTGGCTGCCGTGTACCAGCGTGCGAGACCAGAGCTGGGAAAACCTGTAAGCTGCTGCTCCAGGAATTGCCTTGGAAAAGATTTTGTTACCCTCCAACTTCTTCCTGTTCAGAGCAGATTGAATTGAAATGAAATTCAGGATGGGAGTCAGCCATAATGAAAGAGAATTTTTGTTGTCTGGTGACTGTTCAGCTCGCAGTTAGCTGTAATTAGCTCTATTGTTCCCCTATTAGCAATTGCTGGCCTTCTGCCACTCTGCTTCATAATGATAATATTAAAGAACTGAATTCACGTGTAGCCTGCTACAATCTCAGGGACGCCAGTGTGGGCTCCACTCAGAAGCTGCTTATCTATGTTTTTGTAAAAGAGAAACATTTACATTAAGCAAGAACAGTTGAATGAATGGGGCACAGCAGACTGAGACTTGCTGCCTGCTACATCCTACTGTATATTTTCATATACTTCTATAGCTTCAGACTCTGTTTTTGCATGCAGATCTGTGACTGGGGACTTGACAGTTGGCATTTCATCCAGGCATTGTTTCATCTTTTGGTTGCTTCAGTGCTAATGTATCTGTAAAAGGAGCTTAGGTGCAATTCATGCATCTATGCATTAATGGGTGGTCCACCAAGAAACCATCTAACTCTTCAGTCCTTCTGATTCCTGAAGACATCCTTAATTTTTGCACTCATAAAAAAAGTGTCTTTGCCACAGGAGAGACAAATAGGTGTGTAGGTCTTTCCCTGCTGGGTGCCTGTCTAATCCCTAGGCACCTTGCACACATCTTGGCACCAGGGGGCTTTTGTATATAGCCCCCTCCTGCCTAATCCCCTCAAATTAATGTGAACTTGATCCTGACCTGCAGGAACAAAATGTTATTCAAAAAGAGTTAAGGCTCAAGCTCACAATTTGCATCCTGAGAATCTCCTCAGCTCAAATATTTCCAAAGGGCTGCAAACTGATACACAAGACAAGAAACAGCAATAGCTGAGTGGCATGAGGGTAAGTGATGTTTTCTCTTCATGATTGAGATGTTCTCAAGTTACTGCTGCACTGTGTGGTTCTCCAGATTCAAACCGTTTCTCGGCATCCAGGTAATTTAGTTAGATTTCACTACTTGTACATAAGCACCAAGAAAAACAACAAGGATAGTAAGAAAAAACTGTGGGATAGTAATTACACTATTTTACAAGAATTAAATTAAATCTCAGCCTTTCTTTCCAAACTACTAGATTCAGAAGCTGGTCTTGCATTTCAAATAGCTGTAACAGACTTCCCTCTTTGAAAATTATAGTCATATCAGAAACAAATTAGCTTTCCTAACTAGCTCTCTTTGAACTTGCCCATTATTTACTTTTTTACATCTCTTGTAGGACTCTCAAAGCACTGACGCTCACATTATTACTCATGTTCAAATTACACTTTGAGTGATACTAAACTTGAGAACATGGACCTTGTATGTGTGACAAAAACATTTATCACTATTTAGCTAGGCTTTAAAAGCTCAGAAAGGTAAGAATTACCATGAGGATAAATCCAAACAAGTTTTATTTGAAAACAGCATCTAGTGTACCAGGGCAACTGTAAACCATTGTGACAGCATTCAGTGACCCTATTCTCGGGGCTAAAGCATTTTATAATTCTTACTTCTAAAGTAGCTTGAACGTTTAAAGAGGAGTAGATATTTCCTCTTTGTGATTTCTCTCCCAGGCACATGTATGATTATTTTAATTCTACATTTTTCTGCCTTAATGTTCTGATTTCTTTTAAGAACTTCATTTAATTTCTTCTGTGTAGCAGCCTTTATCTTATAATCATTTTGTTTTATCATCTGTGTTTCATTTGTGGAGGTGAACAGGATGCCGCTTTCTTTTGAATTTATCTTGTTTTGAATAAGTCTTGCGATGAAGTGGAAGTAACGAGGTTGAAAGCATCATTGTACCTGTACAGACATGTTGCAGAACCAAAAGAATATGGTCGACTCAGTCATCAGTTCTTTCCAAGTAGCACAGGAGGAGAAATACACACCAGTTAATAAAGCATAGTGCTTTTGAAGTAGACAGAGGAGGGAATGAAGCACCTTGTCTCCCTTGTGCCAATATGACAGATACATCTTCCTTTTGGTCTCCCACTAATTTTTGTTGATTGTTTAAACCAATAGTTCAAACTTTGGATAGCTGGTGCTATCTAAGCAATGGATGGCTGCATTGGCTACGTCAGGCAGTTCACCTTTAATTAGCACATTTTACTAGCCTTTTCAGCAATTGTTGTTAACACTTATGTAGCACCTTAATGATATTATGTGAGGACTGACTTTATATTTTTCAGAACTAATTGCTGCCTTACAACAGAAGAGGAAAGTGGGACTCCAGATCCCCAAGGTAAAGTTGAATGACAGCTTTTGCACAGTTTCTGATAAATAACATTGAGTCTCTATTGTGTTACAAAGGCCATTTGTCCACTTAAGAAACACTTCAAGAGCATCTGTCACCGTGTTTTGCTTCAGTGCGCTATGCACTAAAACCATTACTTCCACAAGGGAAATTAGAATATCCACCTGCAGTATTATCCCCTTACTTCCAAGTTAACCTGAGATTATTCACAGCAGCTTCTTGTTGTTATTGGATTTGGTTAATCAAGAATGTAAAATAAATCCAAATTAAAATAATTAAATAAACGTGTGGGGGTTTCCTTTCTTTCCTCTATGCCTGACAGTTGCATTAACATTTAAACCTCCTTTCCTTTAATGCCCAATGCCTTAGGACAAATCACCTATACTTTTATAACTGTGCTTTAAATTGATAGTCTTTATGCTCTGTAAGTACAACATATTTTCTGCTGGGGAAAGAAATAAATATAAATAAATCAGTTCTGGCATAGTGTAGATACTGCATGAACCTGTTGGTCAAAATCCTTATGTCTGTTGGATCTTTCCAATATGAAAAGTTTCTGAAATACGGCATATTTGCTGAGCTGGAGGAGATAACGTGGTCTACTTGAACACATGTCCCAGGACCTTGGTGGTTTAGGATCTGTACAGAAAGCCCTGAGAACTCAGGAGTCTAATGTGCCAGAAGAGGCAGCAGAACAACAAAAGTCACATAAGTGCCTGTCAACAGGAGAGAGGACAGTTGTCCCAGGACATTACCAAACTAGCCAAGGGGCAGGTACAAGCTAGCCACATGCTCTGAACAAAGCCTGAAGCTGGCTTCAGAGCCAAATCAGGAAAAAAAAACAACCAAAAAAACCAACAGCTTATTGGCTGGGAAGGTCCTCAAAAGCCTTTTTGTAATATGAGAGAGGGAAGGAATCTCAGAGAGACAGTGAAGGAGACTAATGACATGGATAAAGTAACAGAATTGGAAGATTATCATTGCAAAGGTCTTCTGGGTGTATAGAGGAGACATGGGATTTACTCAGGCCCAAGAAAGCATGACACATGCATGAGATGAGAGCCTGGATAACAGTTGGAGCTGAATGAACGAACCAGAAATGGTGTATTTAAGAGATGTCAGATAGAAAGATGCTTTAAAAATGAGTGTAAGGACTTCAAGAACATGAAGGTCAGGTTATTGTCCAGTGTGATCAGATTCATGATAGTTCTGTCCACAAGAAATAAGCAGAAAAATACTATGGGGGTTATTAGTTTTACATGAGCTATATTGGGCCAAAATGTCTACAAAGAAGTGTTAGAGACTAGGATTTGAGTTTGGACAACAGAGTAGGATTTATCCTGTCTAACTTTATATAGCTACAGTGTAGATATTGCTCTTTATAGTGAAAGGAAAGAAGCACAGTTAGATCATCATTCAGCTGCCTTATTTTAGAGATGTTCTTCAGCAGTTGGTGTAATTGCACTGTACAGTTCTTGAAATATTGGCTTGATTTTCAGAATACACAGAGAGCCTACAATGGGGGGTTTCGAAATAAATACCTACGTTCAGACATATGAATCCCATCCACAGAGACATAATACAAGGGTAGAGGTGAGGCACAAAAGTAGAAGAATTTATGTTTGTAGATAACATTTACTTAGAAAATATGTATACAGAAAAGACAGACCTGTAGCAGATCCCCAAAGAGAGATGGAAAAAGAAAGGGACTCACTGAAGAACATACAGAAGGAACCGTTAGAGAGATAGAAGGGTTTATTTACTGAGGTCAGTAACTAGAGACGGGGGAGAAACACAGGAAAGAGGGCTAAAGATGATGAGTTGAGTATGCATGGAAAACCATACCAGAGTTTTCTCTTGGAATAAATAAATGAGGGGTTTTGGAAAGTGAGAAGCAGAGTCAGGCATGAGGAAGATTCTGAGGGATGGGTCAAGTTGTGAGCAAATTATTTTTGCTCACATTTTTTTCCAGAACTCAGTCTCCATACCTGTAAAATGGGACCACAGCAAATACTGCATCCTGAATCATCGTGCAGGGCATGGAGATACTCTTCCTGGAGGTAAACGACAGCAGGAGCCAGAGCCACTCTGGATCCTCAGCAGAATTCTCTTTTTGCTTCTTATTGCATTTCCCCAGGTGCTCTGTTACAAAGATCCATGTACTCCGTTTCCTCCAAGGCCACACTTTGTAGAGTGTGATGCTTCTTGATGAAGTACGATATGGCAAGACAAAATTTGATTCACTCACTTTATACCATAGTTTGCATACAGTGCACATGAGCAATTGTGTTTCCGTGAAGGTTCTCCTCGCTTTGTTTCTTTTCCATCCTCCCTGTCTCTCGTGTCTTCCATCTCTGTCTTTAGGGCAACAGCCTAAAAAGGGAAAATTGTAAAATATACTATTGCCTAACTATTCATTGGATGCAGTTAAAAAGTCCTGTGAAGTGTGAGCTCGATGGTATTACAGATACATCAGGAATAAAACTGGTTAGGGTGAAATGTTGCCCATATATTACTGTTCTGGAGCATAGACGTCACAAGCAATGAGGAAAGATTTTCCAGTAGGAAAAAGTAAGCTGTTCAGCTCGAAACGGGCAGCATGGATTATGAATCAGGTTTCTCTCTTTTCAGCATAGTAATTAATAAATTGAAATAAAGTTTTACAGAAATGACAGTTGCTGATTCAAAGGAATATCCCACCACTAATATCTGGGTCTCCTGGGGTAAGAGGGATTGATTGTTTTGTTTTGACACACAGCACTAGTATCTCATAACACTGTCATCTTCATCACTGCAAGATGATTAAACCTTTTTGTTTCAGTTTGATCCAGGCACTTAAGTAAACTGGTCTTTTTGTGCTATAGGAAGTATGAAAAATCCAGAGCGAAACTATAGGTATGCCTCAACCTGGGCAAAACTCAGGCTTATGTTGGTTCTTATCTGCTACAAATAATATGTAGTTGGCTGTAAGCCTACCTGACAGGGGACTTGTGAGGGTTTTCAGGTCTGAAACTCTGCTTCAGGCATTGACTGTCATCTGCCACCCTTTTGGCAAAAAATATACATGGAACTTGGATTTTAGGCTAAAGGGGTTTGACAGAATTGCAATAACAGTGCATTTCCTTGCACATGCAGCTCCATTGAAACTTCAGAAAACCATTTAAAAGACTCCTGCTACTTCAGGGGTTACATTTCCAGTGTATTTTAATTCCAATGAGGTTCATGTGTCTCTTAAAATAGAAATACTTGTTTTTCTTCTTTAGTTCAACAGTGAACTCTCTAGTTGGGTTACTGTTAGTAACATGCACACTGATAAGAGAGTTTTTAGGCAACACTAAGACCCAGAGTTTTAGATTTTCTCCTAAAATGGACTAATTGGAAACAAACTTACAAAGTTTTTGAAAACATCAATGAAAACAATAATTTTTTTTTAAAACAAACCTGTTTCTGCCATGCTGGATACACATACCTCAGAGTATCACACAAGTGCATGAGAACTACAGACTGACTTACATCACTTTGTGTTCTAAGATGAGGGCATAATTTGCTTAAAAAGCCAAAATGCATCCATTTTTAGACTCATGACTGCTCATGATATAAAGGAAGCTATTTTCAAAATGCTTTCCTATTTATAAAGGAACAGATTATCCTGCTACACTACAATAGCACTTTCCTCTGAGATTTTTTGTGCAAGCTATTATATAACACCGAATTACTTGTATTGCTAAGACAAATGTTTGAACACTTCTGAATCCAAGTCTGTGGATTTGTAATGCTAATACTTAGCAGAGTAATATTTTTTTTTTATATCTTGTTGTATATTTACATTAATATGCTTTTGGGGATTATAGATACATCATGTTATTATGTGCAATAATGTGTGAGGATAAAACGCCGTAGTAATTTCCATGTTGTGGCTTTTGCTATAAGTAACGTTCTTTATTTTACTCTCTCATGTTCCATTAGTCTGCTTTGGAGTTCTGTGTCGTTTGGCTCCAGTCAGCACTGTGGTCCTCAGGTTTTTAACTGGTTTTTTTTTTCCGTGCTGAAGTAGCAAATTTGAGAGCAGAGCTGATGCAATGGGAATGTGCGCTGTACTTAGATAATACAAACTAGTTCTCTGGCTGTTGCTGCTTATCGCCTCTTTGCACTGAAATAAAAAGAACTTTGGCTAAATTAGTTGGTCACAGAATGACCTGTTGTTATGCGCACCCATCAGAAATGAAACACAGTGGTAGGATTGCTATAGGCTGAGTACTTTCTTTAGAGAAAGAATAGTTTTAATGACCTTGCGCAAGGCACAGCTGGGACCCTGCAGAAATATTGCATGCAAATTTGATCACCTGTGTTCTAGTCTCCATGAAAAAATGCAGGCAACTACCAGGGAGAAAAAGGTCTAAAAGAATCATCATCATTAACTAAGTGAAGCAAAGGCTGAGAGGGAATGTCATGGTTTTGGAAATATGTCAGAGCTGAGGAAAAAAAATAAATGTGCTGTCAGTACTACTTAATCTGACTGACAAGGCAGATAACAGATCCAGACTGTCTAGGAATACAGGTAGGCTGAAAGTCAGGACTTTTACCTGTTAAGCAGTGTAGTCTGAAGCAACTTTCCAGTACCACCAATATAGCAAAAGCTATACCTAGTTTAAATCTTGATGAGTTTTTAAAAAAATCATTGTATGTTCTGAGGTCCTCAAGCGATGTTTTATACAAAGATATGAATCTCAAAAATGTGAGTTGAGGCTGCTACAAAATTGTCATTGCAGACAATGTCTACTAAATTTTTTGGGGGTTGGAAGAATCATCACTGTTTTATCTCAGACTCAGGAAAGCCTGTTCTTTCCAAAGATTAGGAGAAAATGAAATCCTACCACAAGAATAATTACTTAAGATCAATAAGTATGTATCATTATATAGGAGGTTTGGTACCATCCTATGGCTATACGTATTTATACTATCACAGGATTCATAAACATTTTGTGTTAATTTGTTCTGCCATTGAGGCAGAACTCCATTTATAACTTCATTTGTAATTTGAAAATATTTGCCAAACAAATAGTTCTGAAATTAACTGTGTTACTAGAAGTCTCTAAGATTTCTCTTTTCCTTTCGTGGAATACTAGCTTCTAAGTACGATCCATAAATTCTTTCGTCTAACACTTCTTTTTACTCTCAGTATCCAAATGCACACCACTGTTGATATCTTTTTAAAATTTTACTTTCATGCCAAGGTATAACTGACATGAAGATGTGTGGGATCTACAAAACAAGTTGAAATCAGGGTCTCTGAATAAACAGTATGCTTAATGCCATGGTCCACTGAAACCACATGGAGACATCAGCAAACCCACTTATCAATGGCACAAGCGGGATTTTTGGGGAGTTGAAAGGGCCTCTGAATAGTGTCCCGTCAATAATTTCAAGTGAAAGGATGAAGACTCTCTATTAGTGAACACATCTATTCTGTGAAAAACAGTACCACAAATACTGTACAAAAAAATCTTTATTATTTGAATGACATTATCCTGAGCAAACTCCTCTCCTGGCAGCAAAGACAGAGACAGAGGCTCTCCAGCCTTTTAAAGCCATTTACGGTGTCTGAAACCTGCCTTTTGGAGTAAGAAGCCCTCCCACTTTGGGGATGGGGGTGGGGTGTTGGAGTTTCTGGACTGGGTGTTCTGCATTATAACTTTGCATATAAACACCTCTACTTTGCTCAAGTGCCTCTCCCTCTCCCCCCGTAGAGACTTTGCCACCACACTTTGTGTAGCTGCAGTCCCAAACCACCCTCATATGTTTTGCAGTCAGGATGCTCATTCCTTACCATAGCAAAACAGTTTCTCAAGTATGCTTTGCAGCTGACGAAGCCTTGGACATAGTGCTCTCAATACTTTCTGGACCGACTGCTTTAAAACAGGTTACTTCAACTTCTTGATGAGTTTTTCCTAAGCTAATTTTCCCTGCATTACAATTGCATAATAGTCTCAGATTGAAGTCTCTTTAAACTTTCTGCTGCTGCTTTAATTTGAAATAAATAGATTTTATTTACATCTTTCAGTTCCTTAATTTGTTTGATCTCAGGGGAATCAGTTGACATTGGCTCATGTTTAAATTATCTACAAGAAATGCATTATTGAGTATTAGGCTAATAATACAATAATACTCTGATTAAGGTGGTAACTCACTAATATAAATTGTCTTCAGCCTGAGGTTCCATAGGTTAATTTTTGGGAGAATATGTACTTAGCACAGCCAGATTGGTGCCTTAACAAAAAAGGTAATTAGCATATAAAAGATAAAGTGAAAGCTCTAAGTATTTTATAAATAGTATTGATGGGGCTTGCATCCAAGAAGGGTTGTAATGTTAGAACTATTAAGTCTTTACGTTCACTAATGCATATGATTAGACACAAATATCTGCTTATAATAGAATCTTACTGGAGATCTGGGAAAGCATGTTTGTCTGGATGAACAACAACTTAAATAATTAAAGGACAGAAGAAAACAGTTACTTGAATAATAGATAAATTAGCAGACTGTGAGGAAGAGATCTAAAATAAAACTAGTTATCTGAAAAACTGTTCATTGACAGGGGAGATAGTTTTAATGAGAGGTTAAAAATCAGAGGTTGTCTATCTTCAGAAGTTAAGTGAAGTAGCTGTCTCAGAAAATAGTGGCTATTTGAAGATTTCCAATGAAACAGATACTCTGGCTGTTTCACCACATTTTCAAACGTAAACAAGTCTCGACTGCTGGTATATTTATGAATTTAGCGGCTGGTGTTTATTTTAAGTTGAAGTTCGCAGAAGTTGGATGACTTAAATGATTAATAGCAGAGTCAGAGACTGGGTAACTAACATCCCAAATGTTTCTGTGTAGTCCATTTACCTTATTAGCACGGTGCTTTCCACGGTCAAGGTGTCAGCATGGGAGACTAGATGGCAAAAATATTGTTGTTATAAAGAAGGTAAAAGAAAATAATTACCTTTTTCTATGAGAGACACCACTAGCAGGAGCCTAATTTAATCATGCATGTTAACACAGCTGAATAAAGTTGCCACTGTATGTTGAGCTACCTGATGATGGAGAAGGGGTTTGTGGATTCTTCAGTGTGTGGCTGGATACCAGCCCAGGGACCTGCAGCAGTGGGCCGTCTGTTATGCTGCTGCTTGGTGTGGTCGATATTAAAGGTAATACTGGGAAATGTAGCTCTGAATGTGACAAAATGATAAGTGGAGGAATTTTGGGTTGTCCATCCAGTAAAACTAAGGCCCAGTTCTTAGACTATTACTGTGATTCTGCTAGAAGGAGACATGTAAAATCAGGTTTATCTGAAAGTTTCCACAGACAGGTAGAAGCCCAAAGTGTTTGGGTTGTGAAGGCTGAAAAATTTAGTCATGTATTTTCATAAGCACCCACAAACACCTCACAGAAAATAGTGCAGGGATACATACTAGTTATTTTCTACTTTAGTGAAGCAGTCCAAGTTGTCCTGCCTTCTACATTTACCTTGAATAACTCACTACTCTTGATAGAATTTTGTAGATATATTTATCCAAATTTTAAACAGGTAGCCTGATATCAATTCTTGTGGGACATCACCAGCCAATTTCTCTCTCCCTAATGAATTATTTATAATTTTCCATTGTCAGTTGCTCACAAGCCAGCTTTTGGTTGGACTAATTGTATTGTGGTCTAAGCCAAATTGATTTAATTTTCTCCCTAATCTATCCTGCGCCTCCTTATCAAATGCTTGTCTAAAATCTAAGTATATCCATGACGCTCCCTCACTTCGGTTTTCTGCCTAGAAACTATCAAGCTTGTTGGGCCAGCTTTATTTTTAGTATTTCCATGTAGTTTTGTTTCCATGACAACAGTCCCATCTATGGACTAGAGTGTGACAGCCCATCATCTGGCACATGGGAACTATGGGGGCTTTGGGACACCTGATGAAACTTCTGAGCCTCACCTATGTGTTCACCCAGGCCATGAGAGTGGGCTCAAGGACTGCTCTCCCCAAAGTCTTCTGAAAGAGAAGGGCCAGGAATAAACAAAAAGCAGCATTGGCTATTGCCCACGCTCCAGCCTGCAAGCCTAAATGGACAGTAAATGGTTCCACTGAAACAGGCACAAAAAGAGATTCACATTAAACATGGGGAAAGCAGTGAGAGAATTAGGATTGGGAATATCAGAGGCACGAAGTACCCACCTGGCACGTACCACCCAGCACGTGTCTTCTGTCAGGAGCTAAGGGATCCTCTGGGAGTAGGACACAACCCACAGCAAGCAGGTTACATTAGCCCTGCTGCAGTCCAAGGTGATCTCACCATGTGATGCTTCCTTCAAGATGATCTGCAACTTTACCTGAAACCCAGGATGCATGAGAGGCTGGATCATTTAATCTTGTTTTTCAAGGAATTCAGGTTTGGCTTGTGTTAAAGCAAAGGTTCCTTCATGAGATGTTATGCATTTGGGAAAAATAATGAATACGTTTGTGGTACACTTGCTATCATGAGTGCTAAAATACAGTAAGTTGTCACTCTACAGGAAGGGAGGATTTGGCTATCAGGTTAGTACAAAGTAAATTGAAATTATATTCTGGTATATTTTCTGAGTTTCAAATCTGACTTGGTCTTTCTGACAAAAGCTTTTAAAAAGGAACCAAACGTTGCATGAATGACATTCAAAGAGTGTGTTATGTGTATGGAAGCATGTTAATACTTCCTGGGTTAAATGATTAGATATAATGAACTTGTTTTCTTATCGAAATAACTTCAAATTTTCCCTTTACCTGTCCCATCAACATCATTCTGAAACTGTCAAACACACATACTGAAATGAAATTTAAAATAACAATGACAACGATAGATAAATAAAATATAAGATGCTTTTAAAACAGCTTGAAGAGCTCCTGCTACATCACCCAAGGAAGAATGAAGAGACATTTTTTAGCACAGACTAGAGAAATATGCTTTTCTCTCGAGACCCTTAATGCCCAACTCTAGCCATTTGAGCATGGACCATTACATTTTAGTGGGTTTTATTCTCAAATTGTTGAGGCCTTGAGGGAATTTTAGATGCAGTGTTGACTTAATTTGAGTATTTCATAGTCATGTGCCACCCGGTACACAATAAGGGCAACTTTACCAGTGCAGTGGACAAGGGTAACTTACCTGTTCGTTGAAAGGACCAATTATAAGAGGAAAAAAATACTTGGGCTCAGTACAGCCTCAAACATTTAGTATCAACAGCATTGTAAGTGGAGGGGGAAGAAGTCCCAGGAGAGCAAAAAGATCGTTGGATTTCAACCCAAAGTGAGGCAGAAGCTAAGCCCTGTGTCTTCTGGCCCATGTATGCGTCCTTACCCTCCATGGTTTTCAAGTGCTCTCTGACCAGCAGTTATTTTGGTGTTTTGCATAAGAACAGTTTCAGTGGGACAGAACCGAATATATCAGTGGTTATGGTACGCACCTGCAAGGTGGGAGACAACGGTTCAAGTTTCTATTCCAGCCAAGATAAGGGAGACAGCTAACTCAGAACTCCAGTTTCTCGACAGGGTATCTGTCCCCCTGTGCCAGCCTCACCATCAGGTGAGGGTCTGTCTTAGAGAAAGAACTGAACAGATACAGCTGGTTAACTGTGGGAGACAGGTGCTGGCTGTGAACCCCAAAGTAGCTACGATGCTTCGCACTGTTGGGGAGCAGCACAGGCCAACTGCTCCACAGGGGAGCTTGGTCTGTGCATTGTATAGGCAATCCTGAATTTTTAATTCCCCTGTAATCAGGGTCCTTGCAAGATTAATTCTCTGTACTTTTTCATACCTGAATAATGGATAAACAAGTTTTGTGACCTCCATGTAATATCTCATCATACACTGCTGTACTGCTGTTTATACATTTCTGTTTCATTGCCTTCGTGTTTTAGAAGGCGGCAATGTTTGTACTAGAAGAGAGATTCTCTTGGATATGTTCAAGCAGTAACACTGAGAATTCTTACTACTAAGATTTCTTCAGCTGGACTACTGGTTTCCACTGACCTCCAGTCAATGAGAGGGTCTGCTCTCTCGACACTTCATCTATCTCATTACTTTCTTCCAAATCTGTAATACTTGAATAGTAGAGGCAAAAGTGAATCACATTACATTTCTTATCTTCCACCGAGACATCTGAGATACATCAGACTTCTATGCAAATGAAATATTTGATATGCAGAATAATCCAGCAAGAGTTAACTTGCATGTTTACAAGAATTATTGCCACTGAAGAGTAATCAGGTATGCTCTCATAATCCTCCTCTAACTCAGCTTCTATTTAGCCAATCTGTTGTATCCAAGTCGTATTTTTATCTGTACTTGCTGCTATTAGCTCTGCTGTGACTTCTACCTTTTTATTATGTTTGAAAGCTACTTTTTTTCAGGCTACTAGTTAGAAGCCATGGGTCAGACACATTTATATACAAAACCACCACGTGTGGGATGGATAATGGCAAAGAAATTACCATGAAAATCATTTAGTCTAAAAGAGTGAAATTACATCTATTGTGCTCCCAAGGAGACAATACATGAAGTGCTAAGGGAAGGGTTATAATCAGATACTTTGATTAAGCTTGTCAAGAGAAACACAAAAAGCTGCTATTATGAGTACCCATTCCCACAGTCATTGGCAATTTTCATATTTAAGTTTTCAAACAAGCAAACAAAACAAAATAGCAACCCCCCCAGTTCCTCCCCTAAATTACGTGAACAAGTAGTACCAGTTTAGGTCCAAGATAATGTTTGTATCCAATACTTGTAGTGAGTTAAGTATCAAAATTTCGGCTATTAATTTGGTCTTAGACTAACCATCCAAAATCTCAGTGGCTTTTACTGAACTTCAATCTATAAAGCAGATCTAAACAGACTGAAAGAAAATGAAGGTATTCATGGTTTTGTTTTTTTCAAACCTGCAATTCTGTCTCTTTCTACTCAAACTGACAATGTAGCTATGTCAAAGAGGTTTATCTAACTCTTCAGCTATACTTACCTTTCTCTTTTTTGTTTTGATGTGAAAGACCTTATTCCCAACCTGCCCCAAAGTGCCTCTGAGTTATTTCAAAAGCAAACCCTCTTGTTTCTGAAAACTATTTTCTCTCCAAAAAGTATGAAACCGTATTGTCTCTCGGGTCCATTAAATTTCTTTCTGGGTGAAAGCTTAGGAACTAAGTCAGATTTTTTTGTCCTTTACATTTTTTCAACATGTCCATAGAATGAGTACAGCTTGGTGGTCCCAGTGAAAATGGCAGCACTAATTTCTGGAGCGCAGCAGGCTCTCTTCTGAATGTTATGGAACATGAGAAACCTCTGCCTTGCACCAAAAAGTCAATTTTTCCTTGAAATTGAAAATCTGGAGCTGAGCAGTCAGGACCAAAGAGGAAGTTGCATGCTGAATTCTGTAGTTTTAAGATTTATGGGAGTTGTGTATTATAAACAGGGTGCATTTCCCTTCTAAATTCTGTTTTGGTATCTGGCTGCTAAGTAAACATTTGTGTAATTCGTCTGATAATCCAGCCTTACCCCCACCCACCCCGAACCCCCTCTTTGGAAAAGTCAAGTCCCCCAGGTAAGCTGTCTTCAAGATAAAATGAGAGAGTACAAACTTTCTAATAACTTCTAATACTGTATTTTAATGCTATTTTTGTGTAACTCAGAAAAAGTGAACTTTCCTGCTTTTGTGCTGTATAGGATAAAACTACTTGCCAGTATATTGCAGATCTGACTCTAACCTATTCTGTAATTAGGATTTTTAAATTATGTTATTTTATTTCTTGTATGTATAATACCCAGCTGATCTCAGTAAAGCTGTTTTCCAGGTAATGTAGTCCTCTGTTCTGCCTTTTAGAAGAACGCACATATTGGAGCACAGTAAGGTATAATTACATTGAACAGGTTGATTGCAAAGAGGCCGTCAGTCCACAGCTCTCTGTTTTGTGAGACCATTTACTGCTGGGAGCCTACAACCAAAGTTAGATGTTAAAAACGTTCGGTAAGTACCAGATGAAATTTCAGCAACAATGGGCTGGTTCTTCCTTTGCAGGTCCTTCCACACTACAGCTGGAAAGTCACATTAGCAATATATAGATAACATTCTTACATACATTATGCTAAAACTAAGGCCTGCTTGGCTCAACTGTTTGCTGCAATAGACTAATGTGGCTTAATATAGAACTAATCAAGGCTCCGTCTTGATGTGACCCAAGAAAATAACTATCTTCTAACAATCAACTCCACTGGCAGTAGACAATTATGCCTTCTCTCTTGCAAAAATGTGTATTTATAGTGTAGCAGATAACTGCACTGGATATATTCTTGGAAGCCAAGATAAAGCCCTTACTCTTCTGTACAAATAATCTGGTTTTGAAAAGCATTCCAATATAAAAATTATGTTAATAAGTATGCTGCAGTAACCTCCAGTGGCAATAACATTGCGATTTATCAAGTAGGAGTTTAAAATGCTTGCATCCACATTTTTGTGATTTTCAAAAGGTTCATTTTGACCTCAAAGTATTACTCTTGACTAAAATAACAACTTATCCATGAGTTTTGCTGAGTCTTCAGAAACTGATGAAAATTTTCATCTGAACTGAGACAGCCTTCTCAAGTCATGCATCTGGTTTATCTGTCTATTCCCTACAAACAGATGATCTCTGCAAATGTTCATAATCTAGACTGGAAACCAAAGTGTCCATAGGCTCTGCAGTTGATTTCAGTTGCCAGGAGATCAAAAGAACTGAAAGGTTTGCTGCTTTGAGAATTTTATTCCCTTTCAGGCTTCTTTAAAGAACAAACTTACAAAATCTCCTTGCTGGTAGGAAAAATTACTTAACCTATGAATTTTTTTTTCATACTGTTATTACAGTGCTGCAATATTCAGGAGCTAACTATGGATATATGTGTTACTAAGCCCTCATTCATATGAACAATATAGTATTCAAAATTTTGAAATGTTTGAAAATAACATGGTTACAGCAATGGTTTTGTTTTTCTTCCTGACAGTGGAGCTATGTTTTGCTTAAAAGCCTGATTTTCTTATGCAGGAGAGAATTTCTCCAGGGAAAATCACACACATTAGTTAGAGGGAAGGAAAAATTTGTACTCATAAATTTTAATGCGTAATTTATTTGCTTGTTTCTGCAGATTGGTCTGAAGAAAAATGTGAAGGGCAAAAGCCAGCATGGCTTGATTAATGGCCCAAAAGGCCTTTCAGGGATTAGGAATCTGGATGAATTGTTTAAAAGCATCTAGAGTTTTAAGAGGGCCCTTCTAAATGTTTTAACTGAAAACAATACCTTTATAAATTGCATAATAATAATTCTTACCATATGGTGAACATAACTGTATTCCAAAGGCCTCATTCTAACTCACTTGCTCTGGTTTAACTCTCTGTTCAATACATAGCAGTATATTCTTGCCATGTACATCAATATATGAAATACAAATTGGTCACTAGAGACAAGAGGAACAAAACCATGTGCTACTAACCCCTAGTTCATATCAACAATAGGATAGTAAAAAAAAAGATATAAAATATTTGAAACTAACATGGTTATGGTAATGGCACCTCTGCTCCCTACCTCTGGTTATAACAACTAGCTAGATGCCTAAGAGGTCACTAGCTGGAAGGAAAGTAAGATCTACTTCTAAATTCAAACCAGATTACATTTTAGTTAAAGAACTGGCAACATTGGTTACTCCTATCAAGTAGAGATTAAAGTTTATTTTGCAGGCTTACTCCCAACTCAGGGTGAAAATACACAGTATCAGAGGCTTTATTGGAAACAAACCCCAGAGAGCTGGTGCACCTAACGAGGCACGCTACCTCTTATTGTGTATTGTGATATGACGACCTCCTGACTGCAAAAATTATGTTTTTTCTAGTTATATTTTAAAAAACTCTATAGATAAATATACTGTCAAAGACATGGTGAGATAATAATTAAAGAAATATTTACTGACTGACTGTGTCTCATTCCATTCCTGTAATAGTACCTAAATCTAACTGTGGGGAGCTTTATTTATATTAGAAAAAAAGAAATTAACAAACAAATAAAACAAATCTGCACTAAACAGAAAAATCTAGGCAAGAACTTTTCCTGTTTTCACATAAACTTCAACCCCACTTTATTTTCATAAGCCTACAGCAAAGAGGTTAATGAGGAACTTCAGACCCGGTGGCTGGGAAAACATCTCAGAATAAATGTACAAATATAGCATGAGTTTCCAGACTAGAATGATGCATAGATGTTTGAATTGTTTCTGGCACGGGAGCTTGTGAATTATATTTCCTCATGAAGAAATCCATGAAGTACTTTGGAATTCTCCCAACCAAGCTATCAGGTACCATATATGTATTGGAAAAAAACTTAGATGAATATCTGGATATGCCATGATCATAATCCTCAGTACCAAAGATAACAAACTATATGAGATAAGAAAGCAGATGAAACATAAGAAAACAAACCTCTGAAAACTAAAAGAGAAAGTTGACCACAATGGACTAAGAGTAGTGCTATTTACTACAGCATTTTCAAACTGAAGTAAAGATTTCACATGGAGCAAGGCTTGACTCATCAGAAGACATCAATGCTAACATGTTGAGTCCCTTTCTGTTTCACAGTATCATAAATTCTGGAAAAAATCCAGTTTTCAGAGCAGCAGTCCTTCAGCATGGGTAAATGAGAAAATACAGAGCTCGATCAACAAAAGGAAATCAGCCAAAATAAACTTTTTCAAAAAAACATTTTCGAAAACTCCAACAAGCCCACAACTCTTCCATGTGAAGCAAAATAAATAAAAATCACATCAAGAAAAGCAGTACAGAAAAATCCAGGAGGGTTTACATGAACAGTAAGGAAATCGATACAAATGTTGAAAAAGATGGTAGTAAATCACAAGGCCTACTACCTTAATCTATAATGTTCTTAAGTAATTGGGGCTAAACAAATTATGAAGCTCAACCTGAGAAAAGTTCAACAACGGAATTAACAGGCCAACTATGCTTTTTATGAAGCATTTTAATGCTTCTATGAGGCATTTTAAAGGGAATAAAGACAAAGCTTAGCAAGAACAGAGTAGATCTTAACCAGTTTTCAACCACAAGTTTAGCCATAGAAGACTATACCAAAGATGCCTCAAACAACGAATACTTAAAATATGCACTACAGATTTTAAGGGAGTATTTGGTAGTCTCCTTCTTGGAAGGCTATATAAGCAAAAAGAAAGTAAATACAATATGATGGTTTTATATCAGCATATAGCTTGCACAGATGAAGTAGACACAAGCAATGACAAGGCAACATCAGCGCTGATGTCGGAGACATTCTCAACATGGTGTTTAGCACTGAATTTATAAGTTTTTAAGATGGAGTTGTACAGGTAAAGTGAGAAAAAAGTGATCCAGGAGCAGAACATTACTTGGGTTTTGCTAATGATACAGCTCTTATACAAGACAATCACCTAACAGGCAAGCAAATCAGAACACTATAAAAAAGAGATGGGTTAACAAGCAGTCATAAAAACAATATGTAGCAATGAGTATTGCTTTCATGTAGATCCAAGAAATAATTGGATGGAAACTCTATTATGAATTGGGAAGTCAGCTGCATCATTCACTAAAATGAAATTTGGCCACTGCAAATTTTGAAACTCAAGACCAAACTAATCTTTGTCTTGAATATAATTTCCAATTTACATCTGGATGTTGCAGTAATTTTAAAAGCAAGCGCACTGAGAAAATAGTGAATATTCAGCAGAAATTAATTTATAAGTCCATAGATTTATCCTAAAATTCAATAATTCCAGTATGTGATAAGAATGAAGCCTCAGGGTGTCTCACTGCCAGACAGGAAAACATGGAAAAGGACCAATGAAGGTAACTTGCAGTGCAGTAAGGTTTGGGCAAACTTCGAGAATGTAAATGGGATGATGAAATGGGAATACCAAAGCATTATTTTTTTTCCTTTCTTTTTGCTCTTGTTTGACTCTATGGGAGAGCCCAGATTCAGACAAAAACCAAACCATTGACTATTTTGACACTCAGATCTCTGCAGTTGTTGTTACCTTTCATGCCTTGGGGAAAACTCATTTTTGAAAGAAGCAGCAAGATCCTCTGTTACAATTCCAAAGCTACTGCTGATTTTCATGATTTATAGCTGAGAAATATTGACCTTGGGTATTTTGAACCTGCATTTATAAAGATGATGATGCTGAAGGAATGAATCACACACGCTTGCATTTCCATTTCATTCATATGTCTTTTGAATTAGGTCTTTTTTGCAAATCATATCCTGAATTTAGACCTTGGAAAATTGAATTGCTAGTTGAATTATAGTGCTAAGTGGCACTTTGGAATGCCTATTGAAAGTTCTTAGCTTTCTCTATTTGCCATATGCAGTACTGATTTTTGAAAGTCATTAGGGTTAGCTTATCCTTCTGAAGAACTATTTTTGGAAGCGAAGAACTCATCCTCCCTCCCCTCTGCCCACGTGCAGCCCAGAAGTGCTGTTTGTGCTGGTACAGCGATAGATGTTGCACGTGGCTGCCCAAGCTCCGCAGCGACACTCAGCTGGTGGACAGGGCCAGCCAGGCACCGCAGAGCAGCTCGTTACAGAGCTGCCCTGGCAGGTGACCTGGTGGGCAGGGTAATTTCTAGGCACAGGTAAAGCACGCAGTTTCTAAAGCCACTGTGGAACCACAGCTTATTTCTTTTGCCTCTGAGACCTGAAAACCTACAGTCATTGCTGCCTTGGCAGGAGACCGCTGGGCACCCGTCAGGAGGAGCGGGTGCTGGTAACCCCTTCTCCTTCCACCAGGAGCAGAGCCAATGCTCCCACCTTCTCCTGCTGTCAGGCAGCTCTTTGTGGCACTTCTTTAGCTTGCCCCTGATCTCTGGCTTACATTTTATCATGCTTCCCTCCCTCTTTTCTCAGCAGGAATGGTCAGGTCTGAGTCCTGGTTCCTCAGTCCTGGAGCAGGAAAATGAAAATAAAATAGTGCCCACACTGCTGAGAGGCCCCGAGCTGGCAGGTGGACCAAAGGTATGTCTGTCCATGTCAATGCAGATGAGCCTAGGCCTGGCTTCGGTAAGTATGGTCCAGCCACATTAAAGATCTGCTGGAGCATGCCCTCCTTGAAAGGACTTCCAGCCTGGAAGAAGCTTATGTCCAGCTAGGTCAGAGCAGCAATAGGGGAGCTTCAGAAAGCCTCATCCACCGATACCAACACGCTGCTATACGATGAAATGTGTATCAGATTTTTCACAGAGCAAAGCAGATGAGCTCAAGCCTATTTTTAATGACGTGGGAGTAGGTCCAAGGTGGTACCACAGCCTCTTCTGAAGCCACCCAAGTGTGATGCCTGTATAAGCCCTGTGCCTAGAGCGCACACTGAATCACTTGAGGCTGCTGACTAGAAAGCTAGAGGTGTTGTTTCCACTTTCTTTGGGGCTTTGTGTCTCCATATTACTGCTGCCAGCCCTAAGTGCATCAGTTCTTGCTTTGCTAATAAAAAAAAGTAGTCTACTGTTTCACTTAGTACTGGAAGAGTCTCTGGAATATCTATAAAATACATATACCCTGCTCCAGGGTTAAGTTACTTCAGTATGTCATTAAAAATGTGGAAATTCCCAGTGCTTTTAGACCATAAATCTGTCAGGATGCATCCTTTTTCTCACTTTGTGCTATATGGCTTGAATATGAAAGGATTATTTATCTATTCTGCCTTTTTCCAATCTGGAAAGACATGATATTAATTAATTTATTTATTTATTTATTTATTTATTTATTTATTTATTTATTTATTTATTTATTTATTTATTTATTTATTTGAGTGAAAATTCATTTTCCCAGTCCTGCTATTATTGTTTCTTTTATGATTGAGGTTATCATAAAGTGCATCTTTGAAATGTTTTTCTTTCTTCCTGGTAGCTTTTTTGATTTTTTTTTCCCCTGTGAAAATATTACTTATTGCTTAAGTGAATTCTGTTACTTCTATTGTCTTTTCCGTTAAGCTTTTTTAAAGTGAAGGGAGGGAGGGAGACGGAATTGGAAGGAAGAAATGGGACTTCAGCCAGCCAAAAAAAAAAATATATCAGAAGCATCATTTAGCTACCACGACTGTATTTACTACATTTCTATAGTCATCTGTTCGTAATTTCCTGTTCACCCTCTGTGGTTCTATGAAGATTGTCGCCTTAATGGGTATGGCCTGGGTCAGGTATGGATCTGAGAGATAAGCAAGTCAATCTTTTTCCTTCAACTGCAACCTGTTCATTCTGTTTGTTCACGTATTTAGATATTCTAGATTAGAAAAAGGAGAAAGGAGATAGCTTGCTTCAGATAAATAACTTCTAAGGGCAGATCTAATTTACAATTCTAAGATAAACCAACTTTTTTTTAATGTTAGTGTAGGTATTATAGTTCAGTATGAGGGAATTAAAATAAGAATAAGGTCTTATATTTCTTATTTTTTTAATAAGACTTATCAATACTAAAATATGTCATCCAAAACTTTGCTACATGCTCCAAAACTGAAGGTTCACAGACAAGCAGAAATGAATTTAAGTTCATATTGGTTTGCAATATCAAGTCATGTAGCTTTGGGCCATTTCTAATGTACATCATACGGAGCTTCCTTTTTTTAGCAAAAAATCTGCAAACAGATTTTGTCTAAAAAGTAAATCCTAGGCTTTCTGAAAGCAAAAACTTTTTTCCTTAAAAAAAAATTATCTAAATAAAATCTAAACAAAAGAAAGTATGTGTATGTAATAGATTATTTGCAGAATATTTTTATGTATAGGCTTTAGTGCATAGGACAAAGGAATCCTGAAGACATTCTGAGTCGCTTATCTTAGAAGTCCAGTGAGGTCCCAGTCAACAAGTGAACCATGCTGGTGCCATCTCATGAGCTGATATAGCATCTCCTTGTGCAGGTCTCAGAAGGAACTCAGCCTTAATAAGTATATGATGAAGTTCATGGTAGTTCTCACATCCAGGTAAGTAACAAACTTTTGGGACAAAAAAAATCAGTGTAACAAGAATCTGCTTCCTAAATTGCTGACTAGGTATGCTTCAAGCATATTCTCATATCTATCATATATTTTGGTGGGGCAACTAGCCCATCTCCTGTGGAATAAGATTTTGAAAATATTAGATGAGATTAAACAATAACAAAAGAAATGGTGAGGTAAATATTTTCAGATGTGCCAACTCTGAGGCCAGCGTGAAGCATTTGTTAAATGGGCATGAAAAAGCAACTAAACAAGCTAAAGTTATTAATAGGCAGCTGCAGGCTGAAAGCTTGCCCAGTTTCTGAAGACTGGAAGGAGGAAAGATAGTAGAAATTTTATTCACATTCCGTGTGTTTGTGCTTCCCTCAAAGAGGGGTATGAAGATTGTTAAGAGAAAGAAACATATTCATACAACTTATAATGTCCGTAATTCTGTTGACAGTCTGGACAGCTGACAGAAATCAAGAGTTTTAGGAGTTTTTCTGTCTGCTGTGTGTCCCAGAACACTGACTGTCTGCATTTACATCTGTATGGCAAAATCTGTGACTTTTTTATAAACTTAAAACAAAATTTTGGTTATGCACCTCAAAACATACCACCCAAATATTTACCTACTGTACGTGCAAGAAAACTTTGTACATGTTCTCTTTGGTTTACATTAGGGTAATTCAGAACAAAATTCAGCCAGGTTTTTTGGATGCTTACTTCGTTTATTTTTCCTGGGTTTTGGCAAGGTACATCAGTCTGTTTAGTTAATGCAGTCTTGGTAACAGCAAATCTTGCTTCATCCATTTGCTGTTGAAGATTGGTGGTGGTCAGGGATTTGAATATTGCTGGATTTAGTATGAAACATTAATGGATTTGTAAAACAGCAAAATGAGAACTGGGTACCCTGCTTCTCGAGTAATGATTGCTGAGAGTTTTAACAATCACTTGAAAAGTGATGAAAACCCACTGTAGTGGTCCTCCCCTACCAGCAAAGATCTGAGTTATATCACTGCTTGCCTGGTCAGAGATTTTGTGAGTCCCAGGGCACACAGCCCCATATATTGCAAAATGTAGCTCAAGAGGAATTCAGCAGCACAAAATGTCTACAACTTTTTTGCTCACAACAGAGGAAAAAAATTAAATTTAAAAAAAAAAGTATTCAGGGTTTTGCTTCAGTCACTGAATTTCCCCGTATAATCAGAATGTCCAGAAACTCTTCCCTGGAGTGTTTAGGCTGCTTCTTCCTTTCTTACCACAGGGCATAAGTAGCAGTATAGATGTGGTTTGGTGCATGGGCAACAGAGTGATTTGTATTAATGCCATTGTTGTAGACAGTGACTGGAATTCATTTGCTGTGTTGTATTTTGTGTATAGGAAGTTTGCTCCCCTAAATGCAACAGAATGAGACAATGAAAACATTCTCCCTCCTGCAGTACAGAGTGAGGTCGCAGAATGTCCATGCTGAGGTCTGTGTGTTGATCTCTTGCCATTGCAGAACCACTAAAATTTACTTTAGCATTGTCACTGCAGTAGGCATCTCTTACTTTTCTTTTTAACCAGTTTTGGTCCAGTAGAGGGACAGGCATACTTAACACAGGAACATTTTTTATCATTTTCCATTGTTTGGAATGGAATTTTGCTTCATTCACTTGCATGTCTGCTCCTTGCTATGTCCCACAATTCAGTTAATACTCCTAATGTAGACAAAAATTCTATTGTTATCCAAAATACCTAGATTTCTGCATATGCATTTGCACATTTAAAAATAGAGGAATAGAGCACTGTGAATGGGAATTGAACACAATTAATGCCAGAACCCAAACCTAGAAATGACTGCATAGATGTTGGTATTCCTATTATATGTTGGTGCAAATAAAAGTCACTGCATGGACCCATTATTTTCATTAGCTCTGGAAGTGAATGTTTTTTTTTTCCTTATATTAAAATATTTTTGTTAAAAATAAGTTCTCACGTGCAAAATTTTCTGTTAAAAACAGTGAGTTAAATCTTTGTAATCGGAAGCTAAATGTGATTTTGATATCAGTCAGAGTACTACCTAGAACATGTAAAGTTTTTTTGTAAATTAATGGTCTAGAATTCATTTCATTTAATAATCACCATTTAAAAGGTAGGCATGACATCTAAGCACCCTCCAACTCAGCAATGGGACAAAGGCACCCCCTGAAGAGAATTAGACCTTCCAGACTGTTCAGATGAATCGCTTCTTCCCAAGTGCTTGTTTCTTTAAATTGCTGGTAAAAGGTGACCACTAATTTCATTCAAATACTTTCTTAGGTGAATGAATCCCATCTAAGATTAAGAAATACAGAGAAATGTTGGAGGGGAAAAAAGCCCAAACCAGACATTCTGCAATGCAGGGCATTTTTGTGCCTTCCCACAAGTAAAATTATGCTTTGGATAACAAATGTGCCTATAAATATCAGGTAGCTATGGGAATTTTTAAAGATTGTATGTTGCTGGAAGGATAAATAGAGACTGACTGCCAGTGCTAGCAGGGCAGTAATCTTTCGACAAAAAACTTGTAAGTTGCTATTCACATAGGAAACATAGTAGAGGACAACATTTAAGAATCAAATATAGTAGAAACTGAATTAAAATGATATGCTTAACACACTGGGTAGATTTCAGTAGTGAACAAAAACTAAAGTCCATTATACCCTAGGCATTCCTGACTGCTTTGTAATAAAGTTTTTCTACCACACAGCAAATTATTACAACCTTAAAAGGCAATTTAAGTTTTACTTCAGTCCCAAATGCCCCCTTTCCCTTCAGCTAGCCTGTTGGTTAGCCTTATTTCTTCACACCTTCTGGGGTAAGCAAATATTCAGAAACTGAAGCTTTAGGGATACATCTAAAGATTTAGAAACTTAGTAGTTAGATGCTTTAATGTTGAACACCTAAAGCCTCGTCCCTGTACGGAGTCCACCGCACTCACCCTCATACTGCACCTGAGGATGAACACCAGCTGGTCACACTCACCACACAGACCCCCCGAGCAAACCAAGAGTAAGCTCTGAGGTTACATGTAAAACACAGCCTGCATTGCAGTACTTTTTGCAGGGCTGTACAGAGGCACTGCTATATACTTAAGTTCTATAGTCTGTAACCATTCCTTGGGGAGCTACATATAGTTCTCTCTTCCTTTTTTTTTTTTCCCTGAGTAAAACTTTTTTTTCTCAAAATGTAGGTACTTTCCCTACTTTTACACCTTTGCACTACAGAGCATACAACCCTAAGTAAGAGAAAGACATTCAAGTATGTCTTCAGCTTACAGCTCTGCACCGATCTTTTAGGAACATGCCCTCACCATAAAGCTACAAGCTGCTCAGAAAAGGAGTGCTGCAAACTGCTCCAGCTGGATCTGTACCAGTGTGCAGAAAGCATGGAATTAGGAAATACTATAAACTTTTGTTTGTTCAAGTTATATAATATACCTGGAAAAATTTTAAAACTTTGGGGCTCAAGATGGCTTCATCAAGGCTACCAAGATGAAAAAAAAAGGGAGATCAACTTAAGCATACTTATGTTTCATTTGTTTTGATACACCGGTGATTTCTGGTATCCAATATTTAACAGTTTTGTGGAGTAACAGTGTAGTTTAATAAAAGCAAAAACATATACGGAATGTAAAACTCAAGTCATTTTGGAGTAAATTATCAATTTCTTTCCAGAGTGGATTGTTGTATCAAATTCATAAACAACTTCAAAGTCTACCAAAGTAAATCCTCTTCAGGTATAAATGAAGAATGGGCAGCAGCAGCAAAAAAATGAAAACCTTTCCCTAAAAAGCCTGGGAAAACAAAGGTCCCTGATGTTACTTTAAATATAATGAATACTAATAGGTACCTGCTAAAATAAGCTTCAAATATAATCTTGTCAATCAAACCAAAGATTTGTGCAAATGGCAAATGGCTTTTGATTAATGGACAATTTATGCTCCATTTTCTTGAGTGAGTCCAACAGGAGCTGATTCTCAGATGACATTCACTTGGTTTCGGCCACTCTCTTACCAACATATTACTCCACAGAATCATGAATGTCAGTGTGCTAATGACTATAAAGACTTTACAGTAAAGAAGACTAGTTATATTTCTAGATAGTTACTGTCTATGCTTTGAACAGACGTTATTGGTGATCTCTGTTTTAGCTTATAGACTGGGGCTTTGGGGAGGTCTGCTGCCAATGTCTGAGCAAATTAATTTGTGTACTAGAACTGGAGCCTGCAACAAACACTGCAAGTTTGTGAATTATGAGATTATAAGGTTAGATGTATGAATGGAGAAATGTTGTTTCAGTCTTGTCCCCTTAAAGTAATTCCTTAGCCTAGAAATGAGTCCACTGCTTTCTCCATGGTCTTCCCACAGGTTGCTTCCGAGCCTGCCATTCCCATCTGCAGGAACTCCCCTAGCACACAGCTGGGCCTGCTTCATGGAGTGTTGCAAAAAAAGAATATCAATTGCACCCAGAAAGGAGTGGGATAGATGCAGCCAAAGATCAAAAGTCAAGGTGCTCTTTTTTTTACCCCAAATATTAAAAGGAGCTCTTGAGCACAACAAGTAGGAGGACGTTGGACTTCACCTGTTTTTCAAAATCCTGGAGCTGCTGCTGAGGTTCCTTCCCAGCCTTTCTCTACTTGTATGCTCATGGTGACAATAGGTGTGACTACCCTGAGCTCTTCAGACTCTGCCTATGTCAGCCTTTGTTGCTGTTTAAGCCAACTTCTAATCAGAGTACAAATGATGTATTTAAATATGAATCACTACATTTGGGCAGAATGAGCATGGAAATCGGTTCATTTGCATTTTCCAAGCTACAAGAAAGACAGTAGACAAGAACAATATTTGTGTAGAGATTCTTGAATTAAATGAATGTGTTAGTCAGCATGTTCCTTAACATGGCATTCAAGAAGTTATTTCTTAGACTGTCTTCCAGCTGTTGTATAATACTCTGATTTCATTTATTATATGTGCAGTCACACAAATTTTGTTGACGTCAGTTGTAGTTCACTCCTTATAATTAGTGCATAATACTCTCTCATGTTTAACATAGGGAAGTAGAGAACTATTAATCTTTCTAAAATAATTAGGTTGCCATCAAAATATAATGAATATAAGAAAATTAAACAAACTCTCTTATGAGTCTGAATGAAATTTAAACTGAGAAAATAGATGACTATCTACATCTGGGTTTTTTTCCAGCAGTAAATAACCTTATTTAAAAAAAAAGATATTTCAGCTGGTGCCTTGACAAGTGTGTACATCTGTCACATTAAGAGCAACCCACAAACACTTAAATGAATAATTAAGGATATCATAAATCTTATGCCACCCACATAGTAATGTCACTTTAGTAACATATAATGTCACTTTAGTAATGTTTCTCTGCATGAAACAATAGACTTGGAACAGATTCCTCTGGTACAGAAGTAACAGTGCTGACTTCCAGCTTAAAGCCGCCTTTGTCCCTTCTCCTGAGCCTGAAATCTATGAAATTCACATTGGAATCAATGGGAAAACTCTCACTGATACTAAAAAGCCTCAAAATACTGCAGATCTCTTCATAGATGAAAGACAGGAACTAGCCTATTATTTTATTCATGCCTATTCTAAGCTTGAAGTAGTAATGTTAATGTCTCAATTAAATACAAACCAAAACAAAACTTCAGTGTGCTAAGTTGCTATTACAGCAAAAAAATGAAAGCAAGTCTGGAAAAAAGAAGGTACAAAGGCAGTTAATTAATTAATTTTCAAGAAGGAGATCAACAGCATGGTCAATGCATCCCTCATCATGCAAAAGATTCTACTGGTCATTCATTTAAACCTTTTGCAATACTGCTTTGATAAAACTGTGCTTTAGGAAGAAAGCTAAGTGCTAATGCTAAGATTAAACTGCAAACATTTATTTTTATTGAAGCTTATTGGAGAACTGAAGAATATCTATTTTGCAGAAGAGAACCTGAAAAGGTTTTCTTCAAAATATATTTCTTTTTCCTCCATTTTTTTTTTTTAAAAAGACTACTTTTCATTGTTGTAGAAGACTAAATTGGTATCTTTTGGCATGACCACAGAAATGGTTACATCTTGCAGATAACATCTCTGAGACCTGCCAAACCTTGTAAGGACAGAAAATCTAATGACTAGAAGCATTATTTGTTTGACTGACTTTGAAGAACTCAATGATCCGTGAGCAGACAGAAACAAAAGACTCATTTGCAAGGTACGACCTTGGCTATGCCGGGCTTTTCTATGCACTTCATTTCAGGCCCAGTTAGCCCAGCATATACAGCTGAGGAATTGCAGCCTATTTTCCAACTTCTAAGTAGGGAAAGATTTGGGACCTGATCCAAATCTCAATGAAGTCAATGGGCATCTTTCCACAGACTCCAATGGACTTTGAACCGGGCTTTTTGTTCTGAACACTGCTAGTAAGCAAAGCTGTGAGAAAGTATTATGCGTGGTTGCTCTATTGAGCCTCTTTAGGAAAAAGAACTCATCTGTGAGATGTGCCTCTGCACATGTGAGTGCGTGGGTGTATATAAAAATGGTATACAAACAGGAAAAAACCATTTTCATAAGCAAGCTGCTTTCCTTACATGACTCCCTCCTGTCCCTGCTATTTTTGACTGGAAGTACTATAAACAGAGCAGGACAGATATTTGTATCATTCAGACAAGGATTTCTCTTGGGTCAGCATAAAAGCAAACAGAATTAAGTCTCCTCTTGAGCGAGGCATGGGATATGTCTGTCTCCTCAACATGCACATGCAACCTAAGCTTTCCATGACCCCCTTGATTTTGTTGCCATCTTTTCACAACTAATTGACATCACCCATACTGGCCTTACATTCCCTCCCCACTTTGAAATGGTCAGTGGCTCCTTGCCACTCCTCCCTTCTCCACCACTGCACCCAAATCCCACCCAGCCTTTGGAAACTCCTGCCTGTATCCAGAATAAATGGTCTGTTCCTCCAGGGCAATTCTAATGACTCAGAAGGGGGGGCAGGGAATGCCAATGGGAATTTGACATTAATTCTCAATGAATTTCCATTGAATCTGGCATCTCTCCCTTCCAGGCTCCAGCTCACTCTCTTTTAGCTGTATCTGCAATGGAAGATCTTTGCAAATGCAGACTTAACCTTGTCCAGCCTATTTACTCCTTCTGTCATTGCCAGGTTCCCTTGATCACCATAGAGTATAATTTTTGCTCAACATATTGATGTTATGCAAAGAGACTGTCTGAGGTCTTTGCATTAACTTAGCTCAGAAAATAATTTTACTATGCCATAACCAAAAAAGAAACATCCACACATGCGATGTGTAAAAACAGCAGGCCCCCAAATCTGCTGCTGTAAAAAATAGTGATAACCTCCTTGTGTTTGTCTTGCTGTGCTGGTTGGTAGCTACAGTGTTACCTGCAAATACTGAAGTTCTGAGTTTAACAGAAAAAGAGATTGTGTTTCAGCCTGAGTTTTGGATGTAGGAAGTAATGCACTGCACTCCGCCAAGTATCTGGTAATTCATCTTGAAATCCCCCAAATTCATCATCACTGCTGTTTCCCATTCTGTCCTTTTGTTGTAGAGCTACAGACTGCTGCCATACTGTTTCTAGTCCATTTGGTTCTTCTTCCTAATCACTTGTAGCTGTGTGGCTGAAGATGATGGCTATGACTACAGTGCAAGCTGCTTCTCGA
The DNA here is from genome assembly GCF_015220075.1 of Falco rusticolus. NCBI lineage: Eukaryota > Metazoa > Chordata > Aves > Falconiformes > Falconidae > Falco > Falco rusticolus. The sequence goes on along the minus strand of NC_051190.1, from coordinate 61,615,130 downwards.
TATGATAAATCAGCCTCTGTTAAGGTCTTCCATAGCAGAGTTAATTCAGTTAAGGGTACCACAACACTATTGAGTAGGCAGTAATACCCCTGCTCAAAACTTAGGAGCAAAAGCTCATTTTTGTATAGGATTCAGGGATTTGGGGTCGATTGTCTGGTTGGTGGGTGGGTTTGGAGTCTCCTTAGAATCACATCACTGCTCCAAATTTCTGTAATATGTTTTGTTTGTTCTTTAAAGACACCTCAGGGAAGATCTTTCTTGACAAAATTATCTGAGAGAAACCTGGATCCAGCTGAAGCCAATGGGAGTTCTGCCACTCAATTTACTGAGACCAGTGTTGTACCTTGAGGACTGTAGATTACAACCCTGTTAGATCTGATCTTGTTACATCTGATCAGAAATTTCTTGTTAGGGAAAACATAGAAGCTAAAACACTTATCTGTACTGGATCCTCTCCAGTACCAATTCCCTTTTAGCTTCCAAGCAAAGCATGAAGTATAAAAATGAGCACTCTTCTCACCTTCTGGACAGCCTTTCAGCCATCTGTCTGAAAAGCCACTATGTAGAAAATTGAAAATTGTCTTTTTTTTCAGAAGTAGCTTTGCTTATGGCCTGAAAATCAAGTTTCACTTGTTGAGTGGATCCACAGTATTGAGACTTTCCACAATGACTTACGCTGTTTTGAGGCAAGAATTTTGTTACATTGAGGCTGAAGGGAATATTCAACACTAAACCTTAGGCATGTAGCAGCTGCTTAAATCAGGGGCCCAAGTCCGATGTGTCGTCTCTGATGGCTCTGAAAGAGGATGCAATGTGCATAAATTAGGCATCTATCTCTCTTCATTGACTGTAAAATTCACTGTATTCCAAAAGAAGGGTAAAATTTACTTCTGTGCAGGCAATACAAGCAAGAAACAAATCTTGGTTGCCTAACAGTGACATTAAATACAGATTGTGATTTGTAAACCATAAACTCTTGATAAAGATCAGGACTGAGAACCACCCAAAAGTTTGAATAGTTCTTGAAGCTATTCGAATCCCTTTTATCTGCTAAATTGGGTTGGACAGTCATGTGAGAGCTGCTTTTTTAGGAGTTTTTTTAGTTCTTTCTGCTTCTGGATAAGCTGTAAATAGCCTGAGAAAAGGCTTTCTCATAGTATTTTGGCTACTCCCATTCTAGTCCCAAGAGACGTGGTGCAGTGTGAAAACAAAGATGGAAAATAATTTTTAAGATTGCCTAAAAGCTTGAAGTTGAAAGAGAGGTATCAGATAAGAGAGTTGAGGAGAGAGGAGTAGGGCAGATTATGAGGCCAGTTTCTTGATCTGAGATGACCCCCCTAATACCAGAAGTTAGCATGACAGTTGATAAGACCATAAAAATGCAAGTATGGCTCTACTCAGACCAAAAATTTGTCTAGCCTGGTATCTGACCAGCAGTAGATGCCAAGTTAAAAGTACAAGAACAGGACAAGCACATATTCATACCTCCCTGGGACTGTTCCCAGTGGCCTGTGGTTTATGGCTTTCCTGAGCCAGTGACAGCATCCCAGTGCTGAGCAATGCTTATTCAGGAGACGGGCTATGCAGCCCCTTCCCACAGGGTGCAGGGACATTGTAGTTCCTGCACATCTTCTTTCTACCTGTGAATTCACTGCCCACCTACCACCTCATAAGGCACAAACAACCCCCATTGCCCTGAGCTAATCTTTCCCTGTACAGCTGACACTTTGCAGGGTGTGAGCATCTTTCCGGCAAAGAATAACGGGAGGAGATTTACTTTATCTATGCCAGCCTGGAAAAGCAGTTCAAAACCACTGTGGGAAATGAAAGAAGGGTAGAGGGAAGGTGGGGGTGAACCTCCCTCCCATTGACTGCTGCTGCCAACAACAGCTAATTAATTTCTCCCTGGATTCAGGTCCTGGCTTCTGCGAACAAAAACAGAGAGCTCTGTCTCCCAGGAGACAGGCATCAACACAGAGGGAGGCAGCTATGGCAATCCAGAGGCAGAATTACCTGTCAGGAAAGTATTCGGTCAGGCACATGTGTGTGCCTCCTGTGAACACACTGACACCACAGCACCCACCAGCACAGCTCAGCCCGGCCCCACAGCCACCGCCTGCTGCTCCCTGGGAGTGGAAGCATCAGCCTTGAGGACAGCAGCGCCTCTGTTCTTCAGGCTGAGGGCCACATGGAAGGCGGAACATTGCATGGAGCACTGTGTTAACAGCAAATCCCAGTGCCATAAGAAGCAATTACAGCCTTTTAAATCAGGATTAAGCTTCATGAGGCAGAGAAGAAGGGGGGAGACTGGCTGATCTTGATCCAAAGTTCTTATCACTGAGATATGCTTATTACCGTGTAACGTAGCTGCATATTATAACAGATTATATTACTACTAAAAATGAAGTCCCGTCAGTAAAAAGGAAGCCACATTTAACTTCTGTTACAGATGTACTTTCTATCCTGATATATCAAGCCATTCCTTTGTAGAGAATGGGGTGAGAAAGGACTCCCTTAGTTGCTGTAATTGTTAAAGCAGAAGAAAAAGAATATGTAGCCATAAGAGGTATGACTCCTATCCTTGCATAGCCGACTCAAGAAGATAGGGCCAGCAGAATTAAGAAACTGAATAAGCCCCATGGCATTTATAAAATCCCATGCAGCAACACAGCGGGGTGCAGGAATTTTCTCCTTATAGACAAATTGTCCTCCCTTTAACGGCTACGGAGCTGGCCAGCAGGGATTACTAACCTCATTAATATCTCATGTTTAGTTCTAGTTTATAAATAGAGCAGCAATTATGCATGTACATGGTCTATGCAACTAAGTGTTCTTATCACTGTTTCCCTCCTGTCCTCTTCTCCAGTCTCCCCATTTGTTTTATTTGTTTACTGTGTCTGAATCTAAGCTGTACAGATCAGATACATTTGCTTGTACAGTTAGCATGATAAGATGATCTTTGTTCTCACAGGAGCTGTTGTAATACAAATGCTGCTAAGTTGTTAACATTGTTAATCTTTTTGACAAAATCCTTTTGCAATTATTTTACTAAACGAAGGAATATGCATTCTGGTGAGCAGTATCTGGATTTGAGCACTGGAAATTCCAGCCAGAAGCTACCGCATACTCTCAACTTTTCCTCCTACCTCCCTTAGATGATTTACACTGCCATGTCCGCTGTCCCTGTGACTGCCTTTCAGTTCCTTGTGATCTTGAACTAAAGGCAATTGCTCATTGCACTAGCTCTCTTTATGGTCACTTCCAATTCTCTTGTAAATTGAGGAAGATACCAGTGATACAAATGCTTATTGTGAGCACAATTCTTTTGGTAGATCTGCTAAAATCAAACAATCAGTGGGGGAAAAGTCAAAAAAGTTATCTTTTTTCTTTCTTCATTATGAAAAATTTAATCTAAATGTTTTCATGTGTCCAGCTAGAAAATGTTTCATTTGGGTATCAGGCATCACCCTCAGCTGTGATGTAATGAAAAGATGAGTGTGATGTTAGCCTCTGTACAACTGGAGGTGGGTCATCACACTTGGTTAGAGCACTGAGGTTGACTCCTCTGCTCTTTTTAGAAGGTTTCCACATTCTCCACCACGTTCCTGCCCTGCTCTGTATGAAGTATAAAATACCAAGATTGTCACTGAGACAAAGAGTGACTTTATAGGATGGCTGTTGCCCCCTCCTGTGTGCAGTCGTGCTTCAGTGACTTCCATTTCTGTGACTAGTATTTTATAGTTAGCAGTCGACTATCAACAGGGTAGTGAGGTACCTGGAAAGTGGGAGCGGTGGATGCAGATCTCTTAAGGAGAAAGGGCGGTTTCGTGTATGTTCTCCATTGCTTGTGTAAAAGCCTAACTGCTGTATGACAGGATACAATTTCTCCCAGTATTTTGTGAATCTAACTGATGACTTCTTTTTCACTGTTTTGATCAGATTAGCTCTAAAACAAATAGAAAATAAATTATTAATAACTTTTTATAGTATGCAATAAGTGTATAATGAGTAATAATTTTCATTAACAACTTTTCTCTGAATTCAATCTGCAATTACAAGTGGTTTGGGGTTATTCAAAAGCATATTTTCTTGTTAATAAATGACTCGTGGAAAAAATCATTCAGTGCTAACATTAGCTACAGACAAACATAATTCTCCCTTAGCAAAGATGTTTTCAGCCTGTTGTTGGACTCTTCATGATTTCATGTCGCAGATGAAACATGATGATGACTGTGTTGCAGAAAAGTAGTTAAACAAACATCTTGTAGCTGTGAATATACACAGGATAGTAAAGCTCAGCTGCATCAACTTCTTTATTAGTATCACAGTGCAACCCTGAGATTTTGCAGAAGTTTCTTGGTATATTCCACATTAATATTTCAGACCATCTGAAAGTGTTTTTTACTCTATACAAAATGGCAGTCAAGACACAGTATATAACTAATGAAGCAGCAACCAATAACCTCTAGCAGTCAGCAATCCAGCAAATCAGTTCTTTTTCTTTTCTTTTCTTTTTTTTTTTTTTTTTTTTTGAGAAGGATTAATATAGCTTGAAGTTGTGAAAATGAGTTCTGCAACAAAACTTTCTCATATTACTTCAGGTTACCCTTTTAATTCCCCTTTTGCCAGCTTTTCATCTTCCTACACCCCTTCCTTTGATCTCAGACAGGCTGTGTGAGCAAAATTTTAGGGCCAGCTAACAGATGTCTTCATATAAACCTTCACTTAGGGAAAAAATTAAAATACGTTGGCTTTATCTGTACAAAATGCTTGGCCCATTGAACTTCAGAAAGTGCTTTAAAACGATTTGTAGTCTTTCATAAAAGTCACCAGCTCACTCAAAACCTGAGTCTACCACTTGAGCTCTGTTTTTTGGTATTACTGGGCAAATGATGAAGGCTGAAGTCTTGGCTTGCCATGTGGACGTAAAAAGCAGCCAGGATGCTGGCTTTCATGGGAAGAACGTACTTCTTATTGACACTGTGCACATGTAGTCCTGCTCATCTGCATCCTTCTCCTCTTCCATCCCTGACTGCACTCTCGGTCCAGGGCTCAGAACTGGGACAGACAGTAAGAGAAAGTGCTTGAAGTCTTGCTGCTTGGCACCTGGAGCTGTAGAAAGTGCTGCTCCATCGTGACTACAGATACAGCACCATTTCCTATTTGTTGCGTCTGTGTTTTGCCACGACACTGCAGACACATTGTTTTTTTTCCTTCTGTACATATTTACAAATATTCCACCGGTTTAAAACAAATAAACCCTCCACCAGGCATACATATGGATTCAGGGTTACTGTAGAGGTGGAAAGGGTAAAGGCAGCAGATCACTAGAACACTGGCCAGACTGACAGTGATAAGTTAGAAATTTATGATTCCTCAATAAGAATTTGCCTGAAGTCAGGCATTTAAGGCCAAGCTTTACTTCCTGAAAGTAAAATTAATAGGCAATTTTCAGGAATTAGCATACTGATCGTTATGGAAAAGTTCCATAGAATTTAATTGCAATTAAATGGGATTATGTCAATTAATTAGGTTTATAAAACAGATTTTAAAATACAGAATTTGAAAAATATAAATAATTATGCATAATTTCAAGCTCTTACAGAATTCATTAGATAATCATATCTCTATAGTAGTGTTCTCTGGGAAGTTTTAAATAAATTTAGAAAGGTTATTATTCTTTGTTCATAAAGGGTTGAAATACTCAGTGTGGATTTTTTACTGACTAAAAATATTGTGTGCTTGGCAAACTCATTGAGTTCATCGGCACTGCACAGATTTGATGGCAATAGTTTGAAAGCCAGAAATACCAGCTAGAGATCAAACCAGAGCAGAGTGAAAACAAAGGATGGCGCTCTATGCAACACCCTTAAAACAGGAAGATGCCTGCTTTCTTGAAGACCTTAGGGATGTCGGTTTGTCCAGATTCAGTACAAAAAGACTTATTCTGCTCCTATTTAGAGCTACCATCTAATCTGGGTTCATCACTGCAGTCTTCAAAAGGCACTGAGCATGTTTAAACCTGTACGGAATAAATCTATGCATAACTGTAAAGCTCTTAATAGGTAGACTGCAAATTTTGTTGTTTCAATTTAATTCTTCCTCAAAAAGGTACATTATTTCTGTACATTTAATTCTCCCTCATAAAGGTACTTACTGTTTCCAGTTCTCTGTAACTCACCAATATCAAATGAAGCAGGAATACACAGAAAGTAGATAAAACTCTGTTTTGTAACACTCTGTTACTGTTGATACTGTTTTGTAACACTCTAAGAAACAGTTCCAGCACTTTCTGTGTCATAGACATCCACAATTATTAACCATTTAATAAAAGCGCAAATATACTGCAAATGAACTGGTTTGGTTGCTAAAAGCCCATCAATGTCACGATGATAAGGCTAAAGTAGCATAACTAAATATTTTTTCTATATAGCTATTCTGGCAGAAAGTAATGTGGTTGGAGCTGATGAATGTTGACCTGCATTTCCATTGAAGAGTCTGTTTGAGGCTGCCTACAACATTTATAGAATGGAATATATCCATTGGAAGGGGCCTGCAATGATCATTTAATTCAACTGCCTGACCACTTCAAGGCTGACCAAAAGTTAAAGTATGTTATTAAGGGCATTGTCCAAATGCCTCTTAAACAGGGACAGGCTCCGTGGGGTGGGGGTGGGAGTGTGGGGGTGTGTGCATGTAATAATTACACATTAAAACCGTTGTTCCACTGAAAAATTAGGGGACCTCTGTGGTTTGGAGGATTGTCCTGGCTTCATTCCTTAGTAAATCTTCCCAAATCCGGGTATGTTGCAAAGTTGTGAAAAATCAGTCAGCAATAGAAACTTGCTAGCATTTAATAGCTAGGTAACTCACTAGAGATTTTGTTTGTACTCAGTGTGCTGCAATCCATGACTGGACAATTTTAGCCATTCTTTCCTTGCAATTGCTCTTTTCTCTTGATGGTGCTGAAATAATTATGAAGATTTTGGTGTTCTCTCAATATACCTATTGTATGGAAGAAAAAGTAATGGCATGGGAGAGAGGGGGAAAGAGAGTCTGCATGAAGCACAGAAGAAGGAAAAAGAAGAAAGAGGAAACAATATTCAGGGTATAATATAAAAATAATGCATAGTTAGCAAAACCTGGAATTCTGAACACATGCCAGAAAAGCATCCTGAAATCCATGACAAATACTTCAATGATATTGAGGATATCTACCTATAGGATATCTATTGATGTTATTTTACCATTTTCACAAATTGAAATTATATCCAAAATTAACTTACGTAATGGCTGAAAATCAAGATTTCAAAATATAAGAACCACGAGGTGGGCATAGGTGTCATGTGCACAGGTGTTATGGTGAGGTCCAGATATAAATCTTAGTGAAGAACCTAATACTGAATTCTAATTATTGCTGTACTAATGAATGGCCCCAACAGAGCTCACTCACCCCACACAGAGTGGCAGCTCAGGGCAGCAATACGTACGCCTGTGCTCCCCCATGGTTTTCCACAAGTCCTTTTTGGCACTAGTAGCAGGGTGCTGAGGCTGGAGCCTCCAAGCAGGCAGAACTCACCCAGTACTTAAGCACCTCCACACTCAGAATGCAATTGTATCATCACCGTGGTGGCTATTCCCTCACTGTTTTGTTCCTTATACTTGCACATTTAACCCTATTTATTGTTCATTTTAATTTCCTTCTTCCCTCCCTCTCCACCCCCACTCCCTTCCTCTTCTCTCTCTCCTTTGCCTCCTCCTCTCCCTGCCTCCTGCCCCCCCGCTTCCATGAGTAGCCTCTCCAAGCAACTGTGACATGCTTTAACAGAAAGCAGCAGGAAAAGCAGAACAGCAGTCATCTTTGCTTTGATACCAAACACCCACGTGCTTCTGTCATTCCTGTTTTCCTAAGCTCCCATTTTCCAGACTTTCAGTTACTGGTACACAGCAAAGCAGCAGAGAGCTCATGGCCCCTGCCACCCACCCAGAGCCACCCCCGTCCCCACGCTGGTCAGGGAGCACTTGCCCACATGCCTGCATTGGCTGCAGGGCACACGCAAGAGTGTGAGGATCTCTGCATTTTCTTTGGGTCTGGTCTCATCCCATTTTTCAACTCTCCACCCACAAACTTCTCTTCCCTTGCTCCTCTTAGAATTATTATCACATATAGCTCTGTCTTGGAGCTTCTCAAGCTCATTATGCTAGAAAGGGAAAGTGCCTTCCTTTATATGAAGTTTATGCTGGTTTCTTCTCCATTTCACTGCTTACATTCCGATGAGACAACAAGGTATACAAATCACTTAGGGACCCTTCATAATATGTATCACAGAAACATTTTGGCCAAAAGACCTTCCCAGACTTTCCTTATGCCACACCCGAAACCAGAGCCATGCAAGATGAATGATGAGGACACAAAAGAGTTTGTGTGTCTGCAACAACCTGGTGGTGAAGGGTGCCAGCAGTGAAAAGGCTGCTGCACGCTGGAAGTGTGGGTGTCCTATAGTTTATTTAGTATTTTCCTATTTGAGAGTGGGTTGCCTTGTCTTTTGCTCCGTTTTCTTCCTCAGTTTTATGGAAGGAAACAAGCCATTGTTTTGAGCTGAAGGCTGAACTACAAGGAAAGGGAGGCTTGAGCCAGGACTTGGTGGTTCTGTTTGGTTGCCTTAGGTAACAGAGGAAAGTGGCTTCTGGTAGCAGCAAATCTTCAACTAATATTTAAAAATGGTTATGAGGGCTTCTTTTTCTACAGCCACACGTGACTGAGGAGACCAGAAGTGTTTTGTCCTAGCTAGTGTAATAGCAGTTTATCTCCTGGACATAAAAACACATGGAAGGTTGCCTGACTGCTGTCACCAAGGGACCATGCAAGGTGCTGATGTGTTTTGTTGGCTTTAGCTAAGCATGGAAGCTTCCTGCAGGAGGTGGCATCCAGTCCCTACAGGATGACATACACGGGTCACCTTGGTAGGCCTGGCTTGAAGGCCTAGAATGCCAGAGAAGTTGTCCCCATGCTGTCCTTCAAAAGATCTGAAACCATGAAGGAAAGACTTGTCCCTCTCCTGCTAGCAGTCTGTAGGGGCAGATGGGCCCTTGCGGGTACAGCAGAAATATGTGGCATTGCAGAGGCTGAAGTTCAGTCTGGCCTCACTCTCTCTCTCCCACAAAAGTCTGGTTGATCATGTCAAAGGCAGGAGGCTGCGCCTGCCATGCCAGGCTGCACGGCAGGTCACAGGGTGCACAGTGTGGCGATGAGGCGGAAAGTGCTGGAAAGCCCTTGCAGGATGGTAGAAAGGTAGTGGGGTAGATGCCTGTCTGGCATTCCATGTTGATTTCTTTGGGACTGTCTGAAGCACTCAGAGAATCACAGGATCACGGAGCAGTCAGGGTTGGAAGTGAGCTCTGGAGACCATCTAGCCCAACCCCTGCTAAAGCAGGTTCTCCTAGAGCTGGTTGCACAGAGCCATGTCCAGGCGGGTTTTGAATGTCCCCGGAGAAAGAGACCCCACAGCCTCTCTGGGCAGCCTGTGCCAGGGCTCTGGCACCCTCAAGGTAAAGAATTATTTCCTTACATTCAGACGGAGCTCCCTGTGTTGCAGTTTGTCCCTGTTGCCCCTTGTCCTGTCACCAGAAACCACTGAGAAGAGCCTGGCCCCAGCATCTTGCCACTCACCCTGAAGATAGTTGCAGACGTTGCTAAGATCCCCTCTGAGTCTTCTCTTATCCAGGCTAAGCAGGCCCAGCTCTCTTGGCCTTTCCTCATAAGGGACATGCTCCAGTCCCCTCATCATCTTTGCAGGCACTGTCACCAAAGTGTCTTAAAATTGCAGTTTGTAGGTTGCTAGAAAGTACTATAGGAAGTCCTTAGCCATTAGGCTCCAGGCTTTTCAGCTTGGAATACAAAATTAGGTAGTTAGCTTTTGACCTTCATCTCTAGGTCCCTATAAAAGGGCTAATAATAATGCAGCACATCAGCTGGGTGCTGTGAAAATGAATCCATTACATTTGTGTAGTGTCCAAACACTCTGCAAGTGAGCACATCAGAACAGCCATTGAGAAAATTGACGAATCTCTGTTCTGCGGAGGGTTTGGATAGCATGAATTAAGTAGGATCTCTAAGGTCACATACTGAATAAAAATAAAAGGAAATATTATATATCCATGCACTGATTGTGGCAGATACAGGGGGAAAAATATGATCATGTAATGAAGGCCTGAATTGTAATGCACATGCCAGAAAGCCAATAGAAAGTTACAGACAACCTTAAATCCTCCATTCTGAAACTTTGGTGCATAATTTCTTTTGACCTTCTCTTCTCCTTCTCCTCTCCTCTCCTCTCCTCTCCTTCCCAGTGTGGGTTAACCCTGACAGGCAGCTCGGTCCCACACAGCCGCTCACTCACTGCCCACCCCAGGTGGGATGTGGAAGAGAATCAGAAGAGTAGAAGTGAGAAAACTCATTGGTTCAGATAAAGACAGTTTCATAGGTAAAGCTAAAGCTACACACACAAGTAAAGCAGAATAAAGAATGAATTCACTACTCTCCACCAGCAGGCAGGTGTTCAGCCACCTCCAGGAAGGCAGGGCTCCATTGTGCATAACGGTGACTTGGGAAGACAAATGCCGTAACTCTGAACATCCCCCCTTACTCCTTCTTCCCCCAGCTGTTATCGCTGAGCATGATGCAGTATGGTGTGGTCAGGCAGTCCCAGCTGTGCCCCCCCAGCCTGCTCACCAGCAGGGCAGCTGTGTAAGCACTGCTCAACAATAGCTGAAAGATTGACGTGATATCAACACTGTATTTGTCACATATCTAAAACACAGCACTGTATGAATTGCTCTGAAAAAAATTAACTCTACACCAGCCACACCCAGTACACTTTCTTTCTTTTCCTTTCTTTTTCTTTTTTATTTCCATCCTCCTTTCTCCCCTCTTTTTGCCTTCTTTCTTATTCTAGAAGAGCATTTTTGAATGCAGTACCTTTTCTGCCACCAGGAAAGCAACTTCTACACATACAACAGCTTTATAGAAGGCAAATACTTCCAAGCATCTCAAACTGACTGGATTTTCCCCAGCTTTTTAGAGCTTGATAGCATCCAGAAAAAAAAACAGAATACTCCAATGGTTCTGCGATAATGTGTGCTGAGCATGTGACCTATCCTTACTGTGTACTGAGATCCAGCAGAACTTGGATGGAGAACTCGGAGAACAACAGACCAAAGTGACAGTTCAAATTTGTTACTTCATGTTGTCCACAGGAATAAAATTCCTAAATCAATGAGAGAGATTTTGGGCTGCTGATCCATAGAACTACATTAAGTTGCCTTGACAATATTTGAAAACTGTAATTGCAAGTTGCAAGTGCTAATGGGCAGAGTGATGAAAGAATTAGATAACATTGTAATACTGAGGTATAGGGTGGGATGAAAAATGAGCTTGTAGCTTGTTTCTGCTCTTTATAATAAGCTCATTTGTGCAGCGTGATATGTACGGTTAGTTCTGCATTGCCTGCCCGGGCAGGCAGGCACAGCAGCAGCCCCAGGTGCCCACTGGCGAGGTAGGTCCACACGGCCAGCAGGAAAAGCACCCTTCGTGCGTGGCCATTTCAGGGTCTATGACTTCTGAGCAGCAAAAACACAGCCCCAGCCTCTACCCTCAGTATTAACAGATACATGTGGAGAGTGTCGACTTGCTGTGTGATCTTGGAGAAGTCACTTAATTTCTTTTGGCTCACAGTTCTTCAAAGTACATGCCTGAACAGCGACCAACAGCATGGCGCCCGAGGAATCTTAACTTGAAATCTTAACTAAGTAGTATAAAGGATCAATTGTGCACACATAATCCTTTAGATATAAACCATTTACCAAGTCTGAGACTAAGTCTGGATCTAGCCACACCTGAATTCCCCTCTGAGAAGTTCAGAAAGCAAGGGGGTCCTTTCTGAACCTCATGACTCAGTAGGAGGGTCTCCCTGACAGTTTTGAATGACCCTGTCCTCTGCGCAGTAAATAATTATGTACCTTGCCATCAAATCTTGTTCAACCACTGTGGCATGTACTATGAAACTTTGTTAAATCACTGGTTTATACCAATAAACGTATTGCTGCTTCTCTCTGAAGAATGAAGGGTATCACCATCCGCCACACTTTCCAATGTACAAAGAAAGCACAAACAGGATCATAACTGGCAACACTTGAAGCAGGGGGCTGTCTGGAATAGTGAACAGGCTATAGGGAGCATATTTGGAATTCTGCCTCACACTAGGTCCTTGCTCAGGGCTGCAGAGAGGTGCCTCTCTTAAGACAGAAATAGTCTGGCTAGTTCTATTACCTGATGTGCCAAAACTTATTAAAAATTGTTTGGGCAACACAACTGATGTTTACAGCTGTTATTGTGCTCACTGCTATTGTTATCTCTGAGATCCAGATGTAGTTCCTTCCTCTGTTCTCTCTCTTGCATCTCTGGAAGTGCCCTAATTAGCAACGATCAGCTATTGTATGGTCTGGGAATTCTTTGTGCCCTTGGTGAAGCTCTACTGCTTTGCATAAAGCAAGGATTCATGATAGACATCCCTAAATGTGAGTCTGCCATGGCAGGCTGACAGCTGGGGGGAAGGAGCCCTCCATTTCTGCCGCTGCCCGGAGCGCTGCCCATGCGTCACAGCTGAGAGCTCTTTAGGTGAAGCACATAAGCAGTGTTAGACAAAACACATAAGCAGCATTTGGGGACTCAGGACTGTCTTTCAAAAATGCTTAGCTGCTGAATAAAAGGGGGAATTTCTGCCTGTGCTTTGAAAGCAAGAGCAATCAAAATGATTAATTTACTGGTGGTTTTTTTCAGGTTATCAAAGACAGGGGCAACAAATGAAGATATGTCTTCTAATTCGTGACTCTGGAATGGCTTTTTGGATAATCTCTCTGCAAGCGAAGACCTGAGATGCTACAGGACATTTGCAGAAGCAAAGTATCATGCAGCAGGGAAGCTCATCATCAAGAATGCAGCATATAGTGAGGTTTTGACCCCTCCATATGATAACTTTTTTCTTTTATTGTTATTTTACTGGTTTATTCTTTTGTTATTTAATCTGTTTGTGTCTCAGCCTCTCATCTATGAAACCAGGGGGATGGGCTTACCTGAACTATCAGCTGAGCTCTGGAAGTAAAAGCTACACAGATTTTGAGTCATTATAGTCATTAGGATCATATAACTAAGGTAGGTGAATAAAATAAAGCTAAAGCTGAGGACATGTATTCTTAGAGCAGTATAAGTCAATTCTCTCACTTAAAAAGAGTGATAGCCAGAAAAATATTTTTGGTTAATTCCATTTTTAATTTGTTTACAGTGGACTTTTATATGCAGCACAGTATACTGAGGATGTTTTTTTGCATTCCAGTACAAACCTCCCAAAGTCATAACACCTTAGGTACTATGGAAAGACAGATACTAAGTTGCCAGGAATTTTATTAAATTAGCTGAATCAAAAAGGGAAGTATTCCATCAGTCTATCAATTCTCGCATATGAGAAGAATGTAGTCGTAGTTCAGGACTTGCTACAAAGAAAAGAATTCGTAGAAGACAGAAATGTTAGAAAAGTTTTAAACACAAGATATATGTCAGTGGGAACTTTACCTTGTCAGGCACTGATGAATGCACTCCACCCTCAAGATTTTTCTTCCATGTAAGATCCCTGCAGTAATGTTCTCACCTAAAGCTAAACACAAAACCTGAAAAAAACTGTTCTCTTCCATGGGTCCTGCAATTATTATTTTGTGGTTGATCCTATTTAGATTTTAAAATGGTAGGAGCGTATAATTTTCCCTGGAACTTTGGAAAATCTTGTTGCTAGTTTCAGTAGCAAGTTTTTAAGCAATTAAAGCAATTACATTAAATACTTATGGAAACCCTAATCTCTTCCTGTAGGATTTGCTTTGCTAAAAAACCACAAGCTAAAATATAATTTCCTCTCTGTATAGTATATGGAGTTTAATGAGGTTGCATCAAAAATAAAAGCTATATCCCTTTTATTCTAATATGGGCAGACTGTAATGTCTGTCTGGAAAGATCAGTAGAATAGTGACATATCCTAGATCAGAAGTGACATCTCAGGTTTCAGGCAGTGAAAGTAGACCTATTCAGAATAGAAAAGAATTTCTTTCATGCTAACAAAAATGTTTTGGGTTTTCATGTCTTTTTATTATTTGTTACTTAACTTCAGGATCTGAACTAACCCTTCTAAAAATATTCGGCATTCATCACATTTGATAACAGGCATTAACAGATTATAACAAACATCCGTTTTATCAAAATAATTATTCAACAAAACAAGGTAAGAGTTGATATTTATGAGTTTTTTAAGTTACAGGGCTGGGTGGGTATGTGTGGGAGGTGGGGGATGGACACGCACAAACAAACCCTCCAAACAATCTTCAACCTAAACCCCAATTTTTACAACTGGTGGAGAGCAGATACATATCAGCAGTGTGATCACAAAGGGCTCACAGCCTTAAGAAACCAGATACAACTTTTTGCAGACCACCATTAGGACAGGGCTTCAGATCTGCAGCCAAGTATCTCCAGTAAACCTCTTCATCTTAAATCTTAGCAGGTGTGTTCATAAGAGATAAGAAGTTTTCTTACTTTAAAGGCTGAGACCTCACTGACACATGCTTTACGGTCTATAACTGAACCATGTTTCGCTCCACCTTCAGCAAAGGAAAAATACTATTAAAAAATGTGTATACGAGTATGAGTCTAAAATGAAAATTTCAGGGTAATACTCTAGAAATTGGAACTATGAAAACAAGTTTTATTATTATTTTCAGGTCAGCTGATGTGAAACTGAAATAACCTTTATCAAAATTATGTTGACACAGTATTTCAACAAGTTTATACCATCTTTTTCATCTAGTTATTTTAATACAGCTTGTTTTCATATCTTTATGCATTTGGGGGCAGGAAGTGGTGGAAGATACTTTACTAGCTGGGGTGGGAAGTGGAGGATATCTTAGATACCAAGTTCATTCAACTAGTTGCCTATGCATATACAACGAAGTGAAGAAATAAAAGGCAGTACATGAGAGAGACTACAATCTCATTTTGGAAACTGCTAAAAGAACGTTTACTTTTTGTTTTATTAGCAATTGGAATATACACAAAAGAGAAGAATCGCATATTTCCTGCCCTAATGGTTTGTTCGGAAGTGCAGTAACTATTCTCAGGCTTTCCTCAGTATTTTGAACAAATGCCACAATTTGATCTCAAAGACATTGAAAAAGAGCATCTCTTCATTTTCTGCAGCCTAGAAGACCAAATAGGACCGTTGGGCTCAGGAGAGTGGAATTCAGCCTCTGGCCCATAGACCGACCTCAGGAAAGCCACCTCATCTCTCCAAGAAACTTCAGCTTTACTGCTTGTTTGGGCTGGCTGGGGTCTTGTGAATGCCGTGCGCAGAGGTACAAATTTCAACATGAGAAATTACAAGTGCTCCTTCCCGGAACAAACATTTTCTGAATGATGGGCTTAAGCCCCATTACATAAAGAAGAACTCTGCTCCCCTGCACTGATTGGATACTCTTAATTGCAAGGGTTTGGAGCAAAATTATTTTTTTTCCTCTCAGTGGACTCTACCCAAGAGGTCCAAGCAATGGAGGGCCTGCCTGAGACCCTGAGCTCCCGCAGATATGCTGGAGTGACAGAGGAGCCTTAGCTCACAGATCTCTCTTCCGTGTTTTCTGGAGATCGGTTTCAGCTGTCCCCACTCACAGCGTTGGCTGTTGCAGTTCTTCTGAGATAGGACAATTCCCCACATTCACTACACAGGCACTAGGGAGAGACTTTTTACTTCATAATACTTCTGATCAATGGATAGGGACAGGAAAAAGTAATGCACAAGTGTCTGAGAAACCACGAGAAAGATGTTTGTAACTGGGGACAAAGAGAACTGATGGAGCACAGTTTGACTCAGGATGAGTAGGAACAACTAGAAGAAGAAAGACGTCTACAGAACTCTGTGAGCAGTATGAGAGCTTTGACATAATAGAAGTTGTTGAGTTGGAGGTATTTAGAAATAGGAATGACTTGATCAAAACTTTTGGCATAGCAAAAGCCTATGCATAGACTGTGGAGATGTTAAGAAGAAAACCAAACAGCTGAAGAGGAGGATCAGAGATCAAAGTAAAAAAACAAATTCACCTGGGACTGCTATCTTCTACTCCGGTAGACACCCCCTACCGAGAGCTCAGGGTGTTCAGTAGCAATTTGGAGGCACTTCATAAACTTTCTTATGAGACATGTTGCCCATAGAAGCACAAAAGAGAACCTGAACTTTGTTACGTTATAGTCAGACTTATTTTTAGACAAATAAAATATTTTAAAGGGGCATCTTTTTATATGAACTAAATAGTTGGAGTACTAGAGAGTAAATTGCTAAAGCAAAAATTCTGCAATATTCATTCTGGCATAACTTTATTTGAAGTAGGTTAGTGCAGATCAGGTAGAAAGGCATGAAAGCCATCCAGTGGCTAATATTTGGTCTCACAATCAAGCACTGCTACCAAAGCCTTCAAACAGAATATCTGGGCTATTTTACCTCATCTGGAATGAGGAATTGGAAACAAAGACCTATGCTAACATTCACAAATGTACTTAATTTTCTTTTACCTGATACCCAATTATATGTTTTAAAATCTGGGGGATAAATTTTCCATCTTCTGTTTGTGGATGGAACTGGTTTATAGCTGTTTATCTGATTTGTTTATAATTCAGTAGGAAGGATTTGGAAATTAGATTTATCTTTCAGAGAAAGTTATTACAGAGGAATGAAGCAGTTTGGAACAGAAATAATAAACAAGGATATGTATTCATCTTAGCAATACTGACCTTGCAGGAAATTAATTTATGTTTCTGGGTAATTCCAGGGAAAACTTTACTAAATAATATACAGCTTGTTACTGAAATACATTGTATAAGTATAAATATTTGGAGTTAACTAAACAGTTTGAGCATTTGTATTGGGACCCAATCCAGCCTTGTGGTGTTAAGGCTGCTTAGTCTTCACCTAGCAGCACTTTTTTAGGATGGAATCCTAAAATCATAGCCAAAGTCTAGAAACACATTGATACATGCTTTTGGAAATTACAGTCTTCCAGGAAAATAAACAGAAGCTGGCAATTCTTCTCCTCAGGACAGTCTGCAAGTACCAGGGTTGAGCCCAGAATCTGCTGAAATACATTTTTCTTTTGTCCACTAGCAATTGAAGTTATAAAACTTTCCTTTTAGCTGAATTCTGGACAATATTTTTTAAACTTCGCCTATGCCAGATTTTTCCTGATTTGAAAAAAGAAAATTAACTGTGAGAGAGATCTGGATAGTCTTTAGAAATAATACAATCAAACACAGCCATACTGTCACCATATCCATACATACCTAATGAGATTCGAGGAAGAAAATAGTCCTTTCTGTGTGCAGTTTTTTCCGAGTAACCCCATATCCATTTTGCTGCAGTAGCCATACCAGCGCAAACTTGTGAGCAATGTTGCAGTCTGAGAAGAAGTATCCCATGTTCCCATACCAATATGGAAGCTATTGGTTCTTTCTATCAAGGTACTCACTGATCACTGTAGAAAGCAACATGTTGCCAAATGACTAATAGGTGTTGCTTAATCAGTTACTTCCCATTTATTGGTAAGTAACAAGAAGCTTTCTGGGGATGGCATTCACACACTATGCCAAATCATTAATGACACTCATACAAGGACAGCTTCCCTTCAGGGAATATCCTTTAGGATATGTTTATACACACACCCATGCTCTTGAGCCAGAGGCTTTTCAGTCCTAACAGTACCTGCAAAAGACATTCCTCCTTCGTGTCCTCTCTACTTGAGATGAGAGGAAACCTGTTTCTCCTGAGTGTGTTTTGCCTGTAGCCTTACACCTCAGAGTATCATTCTTCTTCAAGTCCCTTTGCAAAACAGTATATTGCTTTTCCTTTAAGGAGGTATATTGTCTTTTTCCTTTACATCCTGCCCACTTTTTGTTCCATAACTTTGCAATGTTCAGCCTGTGTAAGGGGTTGTGTTAAACGGACATTCCTTGCATTTGTTTGGCTTAGGAGAGCATGATATTCCACAGGAATATCACATCTATGCTGCCAAGAGCTAATAAAGAGCATCTTGGAAGTTCTTTTAGTTCTATCTCTGGCGCAGGCAAGCCATGCTGCAGAGAGTAACTGATTGCTAATGCAAATTTTGTTTTGGAAGCAGTGAAATACTGTGAGTATTCCTGATAATGCTGCAAGTCTTTGGAGCTCCTGTTGTGAATATTATTTTAAACTTCAAGGATGAGGGGACTCCTAGACTGTATAAGGTATGTTATACCTAATCAATTTATGGAATAAGCGGTGTAAGAATCAATCTATTTTCCAAATAAAACATCAATCTAAATGGATCTTTCTCTGCTTACTAGTTTGGGAACACAGTGTACCGTGGACTTGGCTAATACATATTACTAGTTGTTGTTTCTACCCTTTAATAAAATCTTTTGAGGTTGATATGATTTCAGTTTTCTGTTTCCTTACAATTAAGTGAACACCAAAAAGTGCTTAAGCAAACTTAAAATGGCAAATATATAATCATTAAAAATTATTAATAATCCTGCCAGTCAACAAGAAATAAATGTGCACTTCAAACTAGTAAACAAGATATTTGCTAATGTCTATACATTTACACAAAGTGTATGAAAATCCAAAGCACAAATTAAAACCAAAACTAATGTGAAAAAAAATTAACTAAAAGGCAGAGTTTTGATGCTGCCTGCCCTTTTCCTGATTTTTGTTTCTTTACCTTTCAGTCACTTCTAACACATTTTGGGTAAAGCTGTAGAGGAGTTAAATAAACAGGGATTATTTGCCTCATTTCTTCATCTCCCAGGGAATCGCTTCACATCAGGTTACTGAGGATGATTCTGGAGAAGGAACTTGCCCTTTTCCTGTTAACTACCTGCAGAAGAACCAGCAAAGACAAATTTGCTTATTAAAACTGTTGGAACAGAAAGAATACCTAAAAACCATCAGGATTTCCACATTAATCCAATACCCTGTCTCTGACAGCAGCAAACAGCAAATAATGTAGAGAAGAGTATAAAAACAGCACAAAGACAGTTGGTCTTTCATAAGTATTCTCCCAGAATCCAGTGACTTGCATTTAACATATTTCCTAAGCCAATGGTAACATTTTTGTACTTAACCCTCTGTGGGTTTTTCTTCCATTAATTTGATCAATATCTAACCTGTATAAACTTTCAGGAACCCCAGCATCCTCTGGAAAGGTCTATGCATTGTGTGAAAAAAGTAGCTCTTTTGGTCGTTTAATGTCATGTCCTAACTAGTTTTTTCTATTGAGAGAGAGTAGTAGCAATCTTTCATTATTCATCTTCCTGCTACCCACACATGTCCCCTGGAATACCATTTAAAAATCTGTACTTTATTAGCTCACTCTCAATCTTCTGCAACAAATTTTAAGTAAGAAATTGCACACTGTTGTTAGCAGCTTGGATCTTTCACTTGGCAATTCCTTTAGGATCCTTTGGGAATATTGCCAGAGCTGGTAGTTACTGTTCTTTTTGTCTCTTTGTTCTGTAACTTCTACCAAAATCTTTACTAGAGACAGATTTTCCTGAAACACTGATTATAAGCAAGGGTTTACCAAGGTGAGCTCTCTAGACTCCTTCACTGTGATCACAGATGCAAGGAATCCATTTAATTTTTCTTCTATGTCTTATTTTTTTAAAAGTCTGATGTACTTTGATCCTCTATTGGCTGTACTGACCCTCCAGTAGACTTGTTGCTTCTGATGCGTTTGAGAAAGATTTTACTATTAGTACTGATGCCATTTGGAAGCTCATCTCCTGTCCTATTCTGCTTGTTTACATGTAATGTGTGAAGTTTTATGATTTTCTGGTTTTCCTCATTTAGGCACATTTTCAGCTTTTGAAAGGTTCTTCCTTTTTTCCAGTAACCTCCCCTACCCTTCTGTTCAGCCATGCTGGATTTTTTTTGGTCTTTCTAAAATTGGATGCACTTGCCCCGAATCCCTATGTGGTATCTTTGAATAGTCTCTGCTACCTGCCAGAGTGTTACCCTGTGACTATCCTTTTTATTGACCTTCCTCCTCTGCATGCAAATCTTTTTGAAAATAAGAGGAACAGCATTCTTGTTTATGTATCTCCTACCACAACTGAAAATGACACCAATGCCTTACCCAGACATCACTTATCCCTTAACCCAAGAGGCCCAGGGGAATCAGACTCCACAGAAAGTGACAGTGTCAAGTATCATCCTATACACCTTGTATGGAATACATCATCATTCCATGAACATTTATTGCGTTTCATCATTTCATGAGCAACCATCTATGTCTTCAGATTTGTGCTACCTCCTTGAATTTGATTCTTCCCTTCTGTATCCTTTCTGCAGCATCATGTCTTCATCATTCTTTCCATCAGCATTAACATAATCAATGCACTTATCCCTTGGCAGAATGGCAAGCCCTTCGTATTTCAGAGTAGCTACAAGAAAACAGAAAAAAACCCCAACCATTCATTTTCAGAAACACATAATTCTTTCCAGAAATAACAGAAAGGCTGTTCATTTCAAATTCAGTTAGGCAAGTGACCTCTACGAGCAATATATTCAAAACAAAGTAGTAATGAAGTTGCTGTGGCTACTGCGGTCAGAATCTTAGTCACTGGGTAATTTGAAATCCTGATATTGACCACACATTGGGCTCCCCAGGTAAGTCAGCATCATGGCTTGACAAGTGGGAGCTGGCAAATGACCTTAAGAAGCTGTTGAGGGAAAAAAGAGTAAAATTACTACCAAACGCTATCTAGTGCCCAGCCAGTACAAGGTGGATAGACAGCAGAGCAGAAAGGCCAGATGAAAAAATGAACAGTGAGAACACAAGTAGATGACACTTTGAATCTGAGTCCTGTAATTCATCACCATACCACAACCAAAATGCAGAACAGTAGCATAGGGTGATGAGTAGCAGTTAAGGGACAGAACTTCAGCAAAGACTTAGAGAATGTGTGAGCTGGGGGCTGTTTCAGCAATAGAGAAGAAGAAAATCAGTAATACCAACATGTAAATTTAGTATTGCATGAAACCTGGTGTTAGCATTTCATCTTTCCTGTCTTCCTGTGCCACTTACGGACTGAGATACTTCTAGTGAGTACATGCAGTTAGTTCAAGCATAATGTAATTTGAAGCTCATTTACTTTAGAGCAGCCCAGGCAATCAAAGCTCTGTCATGAAAGCTGTTTTGCAAATAAAAAAAAACCATCAACATTAAAGGTTTATTACCAATCGGCATATGCAAATGCATTAAGAAAAAGAGGGGGAAAGTGGAATGACTAGGAAGGGAAAGTGCACTGTGTGTGCTCTTACTATGCTCTATTTGGGCAGAATGTCACATTTCACTATACCCCAAAAATATAAAAATAAAGTAAACCTTAAAATCTCTGTAGGCAATTGCTCATAATCATCTTCTAGGACATTCTGAACTTGTTCCTTTGTGTTGGGTTCTTGTCTTGTTTTAAATGCTTTTTGCCCTGTGCCATTGCTGACAACTGTGGAAGGAATATGTAAAATCTCATCAAAATCTGAAAAATAGGACATTACATCCACTCCAGTCATTTTTCTCCCACGTAAATCACTACGTAAGGTGAAAGGTAATAAAGATTGAGCACCATTGTATTTCCATAGCTTGACCTTAGTATTAAATCCTATGACTGGTGAGTCAGTTTCTGTCTGGTTTTTTGACATTTGCCTCTCACTAATCATTCTGCACAATTCCATTAAAAACAGTATATATTAAAGCAGCGAAATTACATCTCTTAGGATTAATTTCTAAGCTTCCAACCCAAAATAGCTTTGCAACTGGGGAAAAGTTGAATTGGCATTTCAGTTCAGCAGGCGTGGTTAGCTAATTGCTGGCATATTTAGTTAGTGCTTATCATTCCTCAGTATATGAAATGCCCTACACTATAGGTACTATAAGATACTTAAAAAAGGAGAAGACTGTGCCATCATTCCTCTGATGATCATAAGCCCAGCCAGCTATGTGCTCACCTCAAAAAGAGCAGTGTGATTTATAGAAATTTTAGGTTGGAGCAGTATTTACATGGTTTCAAGCCAAGCGCTTGACTGTGTTCCCAGCTGAAGCCAATGGGACTGTTGTCATTGCTCTCAAAGTGAACAGGGTTGGGCCACAAATGCAGGATTAAGGCTAACAAGCCAACATCCAGTTTCTCTTGAGGGTTCCATGATTCCAGTCTGAGCTTCCTCAATACCCACTTCAGCTACACAAACCCAAGGCCACTCAACACACCTCTAGAATCAGAGCAAGCGATCTCAGAGTTAGTTTCTCAGGACTTACAAGTTGTTAAAGAATGATTCAGGAAATATGGGGCAAGATGCAGCCCAAAAACATACTTTTTTTTCCAGCAAGATGTGAGCATCTAGGGCCTACAAGCACTTTATTACATCTATTTAAAGCCATAGTTGTTAAGACACATCTGTTGTGTAATACCACAGCAATGCACTGGCCCAGGAAGTGGGAAATGTGGGTTTCCAGAGCCATGTAAGCCTGAAAGGGTTTGAACATACAGCTCCTGGCTGTCCGATCTACTCTCTCTGCTCAAATGCATCCTCCATGTCTCCTCTTGAAGCTGGACCATGAATCTGGCTGTCATTTTCCATCCATTTCTAACAACTTTCAAAGCAAGTAGCTCATATCAACCAAAGAGAAAGTATCAAAGATGCCATCTCCACACGACAAAGCACACCTTTGTTCCTAGTATTTCGTTTTGCACAAATGCCCATCTTTCTTCACCCACTAACACTAGCAGCCTGTGTGACAACTTTTCTGTTTAACTTGGGCGCCTGAAGTGGGTGGTATTGATTTTGTCTGTGGAACATTCCTGTGGATTACAGGGGCTTGTTTTGTCAACATGTATTTCTTTTACCCTCCTGCTATGTGGGAAAATTCCTCATACAAACTTCAGTAATCCATTCCTGATCAGAGCATCGTTCAGATCGCATTACACTGAACAATTAGGCTTCAATTACTACCTTATGCTGTTGAATTTTTGTCTTAATGGAGACAGCAATTTTCATTTGTTTAGAAGTTTGATTACACTAAAGATTAAGTTTCTCCTTTCATGTCTCCTGGGTATACTTGAGCTAAGCAAGAGAAATCAAGTCCCATATTGATAACTACACTGAAATCTCATCTCCTTTCTGAATTTTTGCTTTATGTATAACCCATTAGGCTGTTGGTTATTCAGAGGTTTTGGCACAATAATGTTCTGGATTTCTAAGGTATGCCAAGCTTCAGTCTTCTTCCTGAAGTGTCGGAAAAAAACCCCATGGTATAAACAACATTCTATCCTAAAGATACAAAACCTTAACAATCAAAGCAACCTCAAGCTGTAACTTACTCTGACTAAGAATTCACTATATATGTACTTGGCTGTATTAAAAGACCTAAAATCCTTCAGAATTAGCACTCTAATGTACCAAGACTAGGGGTGGCCTGGATTTTTCATCTCCTTTTTAATCACCCTTTAGTACAAGCCTTAATGTTTCATTTTCCACTGTTTCTGGAGAAGAGCCCAGTACAGGGCTCTTGACACAAATACTCCCAGATTACCAAAAAATGAAGATCCAGATCCAGCTTTTGTAAATTGGCCTAAAATCTGTTTTGTACCAAGAAAAGGTCCCACTGAGTGAAAAATCTTCAGAAAGTAGAGCCTGGTAGAGACTTTTTTTTCCCCCTCTAGCAAAATCTATGGTTGTTTTGAAAAGCCCCAAATGAAAAAAATTATACAAAAGCTAAATATTTGTATTTCTGGCAAAAAATAGACCTATTTTTGATGGAAAACAGGTATTTTCCACAAAGGTGTGCACTTTGTATAGAGAATTACTTTTTCTGTGTAAAAAGTCAAAAAACTCCAGCAACCAATTTTCTGTAGAACAGTTTTAAAGGTTTGGAGGGGGACTACTTACCACAAGGTAGGATACGGGCTTGGGAAAAGACCTCTAGAAAAGCCTGGCCTCCTGTTTGTGCACGGGAACACAACACAAAATCCTTTTCACTGGCTGATCAAATTCTACCAAATTCAAACTCTTCTTTTTTTGCCCTCACTGTTAAAATATTTGTCCAGAACAGCTATCTGGATATCAATCTATGCATTTACTCTCACCTAGGTTAATCCACCTGTTTTTTTGCCAAATTTCCTTAGTCTACATAGTTCCTTTCCTGGCAACATATTTCATCTCGGTTTATATTTTAGCAGGCGATTGAACCAAGTGTTCTCTAAAATACTTAGGTTTTCATTTATTTGCTGTGCACCTTCTAAATTAATCGTTCTTGGCTGTGGATTGCTAAATTTATATGCAACACTCCAGATAAGATCTGACCGATCCTTTGCGTGTTAGTTAGCCTCATTACTTTTCTACCTCTACCAGCAAGTATCTCTCCCATATGTGTTAAGATCACAGCTATTTTTCACAGCCATGTCACATTAATATTCGTATTTGCCACACACTGACTTGTACACACAGGACATCCTGCTATTGCACTTTAGCTTATGGTGGAAACACTTGCTCTTTAGCACATGACCTTCCATTTTGCTTTGTTTTATTTCCAGCTTTTTTCTAGTACTTCATTTTCAGTTGTTCCAGTTCTGTAGGATATCCACATACTGCTTACTATTGACAACACCTTGAATCATTAGCAAATTTTGTTTTGTCAATAATGAAAACAATTGCTAAAAATAATAAAATAGGACCCCAGCATGATCTCTGAGGAGCTTTGCTGCTATTTCCTTTTATCCTCCTATTTACACATCAGCATTATTTGTCAGGTTCATTTAACCACATTTTGGCCAAAGGGATTTTTCATTAACCTCCATCATTTCAATTTTAACTCGCAGTTTCTATGGCACTGTATCAAATACTTTACTGACAGCTGTCTAGAATAAATCTAGTGCCTTTTCTTTGTATAGTAAGACAATTTCTTACTTTTTCTCGGTAAAGAAAAGTATTGAATCAAGCTGATACTGACTTCTCTTGATAAATACTATTTGTATTTTATTCTATTTTCCATTTGTTTTCCCTTCTGCACGTATTCTTCTCTACTTTTCTGAAGCCTTGCCTGCCACTTTCTCAGTTGTTTTTTGTTTTGTTTTGGGGGTTTTTCTGCAGTTTTTGAGTTTTGCCTCTAGCATTTTGTGGCAAAGTCTACCCTTTAAATTGTACAAAAAAACATTATCATCATAATAACTAATCATTACAAAACCCCTAAAAATAATAGGGAAAATTTTCCTTTCATTGCATAAGAATAAAAAATACATCAGAATAAAAAGATTAGATGTCTTCATGGCCAGTAAAAGACTCAAAGCCCACTGATCAAGCCTGGAGCTTTGTAGCATATTGTGGCTAAAATTACATTAGCCAAGTATTTTCCATTATGCCAGATACCCAAATAATTTATTTTATATTTAATTTATAAACTTAAAAGATCAGATTCTGCTTCACCTATATACATGAATGTAACAGAATACTTACTAATGGAATGCGTTCAATAAGTATTAATGAAAGGACTTGCCAGAAAGGGCCCTTTCTCTTGCCTATAATGGAAATAGGAAAAATAGAATACCCTAGAAATTGGAGAGGTTTATTATATTGAAGGGACTTCTCTTGCTCTTTTGAAATTACAAAAGATGCGGGAGTCTTACAAATTTGAGGGAGAGGTGATAAAATTGCATACTTCACACGTAGTATTATAGACTACATGCTGTGTCTTTGTGAAAAATGTCCCTGTGCCATATCCTGACCGAAGACTTCACGGTTGTAGACATCTCTTTAAACAAGCAGTTTAAAAGTCCTGGGCTTAACATACCAAAAAGAAAAGTCTATTTTCATAGAATTTCTTTGTGCTTCTAATCTGCAAAGACCTATTTTTGAGTAGTCAAGCTACCTGCAGATTACAGAAAGACCACTCTGAAGAGTTCTTCATATCGCTATGTTGTTGGTTAGGAATATGCACTGTTTCGGTGCATTTGGCATGCTGAGGTTGGTAAATTACCATTTTGCAGGCTACAGCAAAAAAAGCAGTTTGTGGAGCAGTTTGTGCACCACCAGTAAAAGACATGCTCTCAGCTACAGCATGAAGCTACTACAGCGGGGCACTGTTGGGGATGCTGAAATGGAAGAGAATTAAAAAGTTGAGGTGACCCTTAAAGATAGCTTTTTCTTAGAAAACTCTCCCTCTGCATGGTATTGCTTCTTTTTCTAAGAAACAAGTATAAGGTTCAAGTAAGATGATCAGTAACAACAGAAGAAGTTCAAAATAACTAGAACTTTTTGAACACTTGCTGGAGTTGCAGACAAAATACATTGGTGAGGTTTTTTTGTTTATTCAGAGAATCTACATTTCACCTTATCCTCTTTACTGCAGCTACTACATTTGGTGCAGGAGGGTCAGCTGCTGGACAGTAGCAACCCTACACTGCTGCTGAAAGGGGGGTGTGTAGCCCTATGTCCCCCGGCACCTGCCCAAGATCTGGATTCCCATTGTCATAAGCAGGACACACGCTGTTTGCTCCACTCAGGCCTGGCACCTTCTTTGATATGCTTCCATCTGATCATTGAAAGAGGCTCAATAGGATCATTCATGTTAATAGTTACTGATGCTAAAATTTTGGGAAAGTTTAATCTTCTTCCATATAAAAGGTCCAAACAGCGTGTACATTAAAGTCACAATTTCTTTTTCCTGGAAACCCTCTCTAACCTCTATTTCCATGGCTGAGGAATCTTAAGTATCTGGAATTCTGGGGGCGGGGTGGCGTGGAAAGCCTAACAAAATGCAGGATGACAGTAGAGAGTGCCTTTGGGAGATTTGCGAATATCTGACGAAGACCTAGTGTCTTTGCTAAGTGTGAAGACTTAGGAAGTGCATTCCTTTTGCAATGGGAGTTAGTACAGAATTCTGCATAAAGTGAAAGCAAAAAATCTCTCTACAGTCTTGAAAGCAGGACTCAAAACATGGGAAATAACTTGAGCAGCTCAAGAGATGGCCACCCTTGGAAAAGGCATGTTATCCAAGACATCTTGTACACATGCTCTGAGGGAAACCCTTCTAAGTTTTTCATGTGGTTCAGGTATTTCTGGCAACTGTATGTTATTGCATTGTGTAAACAGTAATTTTTAGATGATTGAACAAAAGTCAACCTCCTTTTAAACAATGAAAGCAATAGTTTTTTAGTCTTTATACACATGACATGAATATGATTTGTGGATAGAACACAAGTTGTCAAAACATCTTGAACTCCACAAACAATTTAAATAAGGATTAAGCTAAAATGGGAATGGATGACATTGCTTCAGTATGGAAAGCCTGACCAAAATCACATCAGCTACTTTATTGCCAACACTGTGTATTAGAGGATTCCGAAGAAACAGATAGCCAGACAGAAGGTACTTGCTACTTCTAACCGCACTGGCATGTACCTTTCTTTGCAGCTAGACTTATCTAACAGCTGGAATTGGAGCAAACCTTTTGGCTTCTGCATATGCTGTGGGAGCAGAGAGCCTGCGGTACCTTGGCACTGCTTGCCACTACGTCCATTACCTGCTGCTGAACTTTTGATTTCAGCTTTTACTGCCCTCACTGTTAACGCTCAGGCTCTGCTGAATTCAAAACAGTATCTATTTCAATCAAACTGCATTTACTTTTCTACCAGCTTTATTGTGAAGAGAGGATGAATTTCTCTCCATGTTTGGACTCCATCCTTTTCTTCCATGTCTGTGCAGTCCTCCTGTGCCTCATGGATAGCTCCACAAAATCCCTCTTTGTTCTTTCCTTTGAACTTGACAGGTTGTTCTCGGAAATGGCATCAAATCTACACTGACTGTCTAAATTTATATGACTCCTTGGCTCCTTCATAACCCTATCCATTCTTTGCTGAATAAAAGCATCAGTCTCATTCTTATATATATCTATATAATACATAGACATATATAACATAAATATACACCATTCATATATATGAAACAGCTGGTTTAGTTCCATTCTTGTTCTTTTTCCCCCCTCTGCTTCTGCTATAACAGGACTCTGAACTGTGCTATGTTTAAGTGAAAAGAATTTGAACCACATTTTATGGGTTTCATCCATCAATAATTTGTATTCTCTTCAGGAAAAAAAAAAAAGTACTTAGCTATATCTAAAAAAATATTACTATTTGATGCATCTCTTTCATCTGATGTCTCTTTCATGTCAGAGTCACTGGGAATAGCGACAGAAGAAACGGCTGAGAAATAACTGATGATTTTTCTTTTCACCTAAAAATGCTGATTCATTGCAAACAAAACATCACAAAAATCTGACTCTGGACAATCTTCTTACAGAAAAGGTGCAAGTTTCAAAACTTTTTTTGCCAGTTGTGGGATATGTGGACTGCCTACTACCCAAGATACTAGTTTCTGTCATTCCACGGAAGGAATAATGATGACAGTTCCCAAGACTCTTTCTACACAGCATGTTAATACTAATTCGTTAGTTGGTTTCCCAGGCTACTCAGCTTCAATAGCCTAATGAATCATCTGCTCAAGGAATCAAACACTGGGTTTTGGTGTCTGGCAACTCTTGTGTCCTCAGCAGCTGGGGCAGTGCTGCTGGTGGACAGTCTGTCTGACAGCTCCTCCACACACAGACTGCTGTTGGGTCTACTGCTGAAGTAGCTGAAGAGCCTTCTTGGCATGTATAAATTTCACTCATGAGAGTGACTGCTTTCTTAGCAGGATGCCAGTCATTACAACGTGGAAAAAAAACCCACCCCAAACTTGTAAAGAGAAGACAGAAAGGATTTTTCCAAAGCCTTGCAATAATGATAAGACATCAAGTTCTTGTGAAAGATAAGATTTAAAAAATGGTTTTGAGAAATGGTTTGGAAAAGACCTACGGCTCTTAAGAAATTGCAAGGAGCGCGCCCAGGCTGCACGTGTCAATAACCAGGAGCCTGCAGAGGAACCTCAGGCATCGGTGTCGGGAACCAGCGGGGTTCCGCTGTGCAATTCTCCATTTCCAAGAGGTTTGACCTGAGAGGCTGCCCAGGAATCTCAGAGCTAGCGGCAGAACCAGGTTCTTCTCCAACCCAGCTGTTTCAGGAGTAGGTGCAATTTGGCATTTCAGTACACCTGTCGCGTACAGATCAAAGTCAGTCCAAAGGGGTACTATTTTCTGTCACAACAAAAGTATTTTCGTTACTTAATCATATGCTATCCTACAAGAAGTTTTTCTTTCTGCATTGTTTCCCTCTGCTCTCAGCATGCAGGTTATAACACTGCTCATTATGGCTTGTGGTATTTCTTTTTAATGATATCAGAGGTTATAATCAGGTCTTTCTTCCCAATATATGAAAACAAGTTTTGCAAATGCATTTAAAAATGTGAAAAGTCTCTTCAGCTTTCTTGCAGAAGTGTCCTTGGTTTGCTTATAGCTGGTTATTTTGGGTGGCATATGACTATTTAGGAGAGTCTTACGTTGCCCACTCAGTCCCTTTTCACACACAGTACTTAAATTACAGCACATACAATACAGGGGAAAGACAACTACTTTATTCTCATTCTCAGCTTTTAAACCAGCATACAAACTCAGCTTTTTCTACAGAAGCCATGGGCTAACATAAATGTCACTTAATTATATATCTTATATGCCTTGTGAGGTGAACCCAAGATCCACACCTGGTGTAAACTGCCAAGCAACCACACCGAGTTGCCTTCAACTTGGTCCTCTGTTGAGACCTCGAAAAAGAAGCAGCTTGAGGGGAAGAAAGATTTTGTGATACAGTTGCTGATCCACCCGGTGACAAGACTGACCCTGCCAGGGATCATTTCACTTACCCCGCATCGGGGGGCGGGGGTCGTGTGTGTCTGTCCGCGCTCGGTTACCTCAGCGGTTTCACGGCGCTCCGGTGCCGGCTCCGGCAGGCTGCCCGGACGGGCACCCAGGCCCTGCTGCGTGTGAACCCATGAGAAGGGGCTCCCCCGGCACACCGAGCCAGGCAGAGAGGGGTAAATGCCGTCCGTAAGCCGGCGGCAGCCCGGGGTGGCGGGGGAGCACCTGCGGGGGGCTGGGACGGGCGGGGGGCGTCCCGGCGGCGGGGAGCGGCTCGCACCTCTTATGGGGGGAGCAACCGCGGCAGGGAGAGGGAGGAGGAGAAAAGGAAGCCGAGGAGAGGGGCTGAGGAGAAGCGGGAGGGAAGGGAGCCAGGATCTAGAGGAGGAGCTGAGTGCAGAGAGGCGGTGGGCAGGGGCTCAGTCGGGCCGGGAGCTGACGGCCGCCGGAGCGGCGGGCAGGAGGCGGCCGGGGCAGGTGCGGGAGGCGCCTGCAGCCACAGGGCGGCAGCCGCCCGCGGGGCCGGGGGCTCGGCTGGGCGCGGCGGCGGCCCCCGGGCCCTATGGTGCCGCGGCGGGACCCGGCCCCTGCTCGCCGCCTTAGAAAGGGGCCCGCGGAGCGGCGCGGGGCAGCGGAGCCTGCCGGCCCCGGCATTCGCCTGGCATGAGGAACCTGCCGGTCCTCCTCCTCTCCCTCTGCTGGAGCCTGGGGCGGGTAAGTCACCCCGCGCTCGCCGCCGGGAGCAGGGTAAAACTGGCCCCTCCAGACCGCGGACGGGGTGACCCCTGCGGCTGTTCCCGCCGCCCCAGTCCCTGGGGTGCCTGCGCGGAGCCCCGCGGGCTGGGGGTGCCTCACAGCTTCCCCCGTTCCCGGCCGCGGCGGCGGGGGGCTCAGCGGCAGCCGTAGCAGGTGCGGACACTTCGGCCCCACCGCGCTCACTTCGGGAGACAAGCGACGCCCGCCGCTCGCCCTCACCGGGCGCCCCGGGCAGGGCTCTTGCAGAGGGGAGCGCTCCTCAGCCGCCACCGGGCCGGACGCGCAGACGGGGGGCGCCGGCGCCCCGCACGCCCGGGCGGTCCTCGGGGGCCGGGACGGCTCCGCCCCGGCGGGGCCGCGCGGCTGGGCCCGTCCCCACCCCGGCGGAGCGGCGCTGGGGCGGCCGGGCCGTGGGTCGGGGGGGGGCTTTGCTCTGCGCTGTCCGCCGGAGCTGTCAAAGCTCTGCCCGTTGCGGCTGGAGGATCGCTGGCAGCCGTCATGTGGGGGAAAGCTGCCGCGTGGTTAAATTCTCCTACCGCCTAACAACGTGCAAAGCACTCAAGAGTAGCAAAGTCGTCAAATTTAGGGCGTCTGTTGTTAACGTGTTTGTATTTTTTAAGCATCTCTTTGGTTATTTGTAGAACTCTGTAACGTTGCTGGCAACGCGATTTACGAAAAAATAAAAAAATCTGCCCTATAAATGTTTCCATCTTTTTTTACTGTAAGTTCAAAATAACATCGCTTCCACCAAAAGTCGGGAAGCTGCACTGAAGGTAAATGTAAGCCGCTTTTGTCAGAAGAAATGTTTTTCCAGTCAAACTGCTTTTCTGGATGACTGTGAAACTGCTAAATCCGCAGGGAGACCCCCCAGCCAGACCCCCGGCTCGCTGTGCCTGAACCTGTGCAGTGTGCTCAGTACTCGGTGGTTACAAAGGGTATCCTACCCTTGGGAAAGCAGAGGGAAAGGTGGATGAGCACCAGCCCTGAAAGGTGGAGAGTGCCCTCAAAATCCATTTTGGGGTTCTTGATGTGTTTAGGGATGTGGTCAGTGCCACAAAGTCTCGAACCCTAAATCTCTTTAGCTTGGTGAAGTACATGTGAATGAAACGGGTGTATGTATTAGAACAAAGTATGTTACAGTGCGGCAGGTGTCCCAGGTTTGGAAAGTAATGCCTTACCTTTGGGTCCTAACAAATTTATATTCTCAAAGTAACCATCACTATTAGGTCACTGGTACTGGGAAGCTTGCAGTTCTTTTGGAAGTATGAGAGACAGAGAAGTCACTTTGGCAGGTTTCTTAATTGTAGTAGCTGCTTTTATTTATCCCTCATTTAATTAACGTTTATATTTACTGGCATCTAACTTTCCAAGACCCAGTAATTATAATACTTTTTGATGAGTAGATCTACTCTCAGTTACCAAATGTTTCCAACAGGGAAAAAAAATATTAAAAAACTGTTACGTGAAAGGGAAAATGCAATTGAAACTATTATGTATACATGGGACTTTATTTTACATGGCAGCTATCTTGCAAGTAGATAATACATAACAAAACACATAAATTTTCAGTATAACACAGAATTTCTTTTATAAGTATTAGAAGTCCTTATTTCTGTTAAGGATTTGTACAAATTCACTTTAAAAAGAAAAAAAATCTGCCCTGAAAACATACAATTTCAATAGTCAATGTAGAGAAAAGATGGGGGAAAAGGAGTAAGGTTCTGATGTTGTAGATGGTGAAATGAGACATTTGGAGAAGAGACAGATTTTCTTGAGTTTTCATAAGAGCTCCTGCTGTTATGCTTATGGCTATTACACTGTATTTTTAAAAGTTGTGCAAATGGCTTGCCCACAAGGAGACTGCAGAATAACTAGGTCCTCAGTCCTAACTCTGGGTCCTAGTTTCTGGGTCAAAGATCACAGCTTAATTACTACCATTTAAAAAAAAATACTGTCTCATGAATCAGAGATTATTACCAGATCCTATTATTAAGTATCTCCTGAAAAAAAAATTAAGACAGAAACTTGGAGAGAGCCCACACTTTTCTTGGTAACAAGCATGAGGGTGACTGAAGTATTGCATATTCACATTTTATTTCATTATGATGTTATTTCATTTGAGCTAATCTCACTGTCCTTTCAGCTCTGGTGAAGTTTCCTACTGTCCCATTTGTCACCTGCTACAGTCATTTCTCCCATGCAGTCCCTTACAGACTCCATGTGTTTCTCATTTAGGCTCTGTCTGCCTCTTTGAATCTACCTGTCTTCAGTACAACTTCACAGCGTCTTGTTTCTTTCCCCTACATCCCTGTCTCTTCCTGTGGACATAAATAGCCTTTTCTGAAAACCAAGGAACTGGGGGCAGGGCTCTAAATCAGTTAAAGGCAATAGTGCTTTCATTTTTAAAGGAGTAGGGTTTTCTTCCAGTGTAGCGCTTGCTTGAATCAAATAATCATGTTCTGGGGCCTTCAGGAGATAAAATATACATGGCTGAAAAGGGAAGAAAAGCAAAATTTACCATGTCAAAGAGAATGCAGTTTGATCGGTTTTAGTGTTCTGTGATTTGTATTAAACTTTCAGCTGCCTAACTTACTACAAAAGCAAAAAAAGCAAACGTGTTTTCTTTTTCAGTTTAACTCAGTTTTTCTTGGAGGAAAAAGTCTCATGAAACAGTATTGGTGAATGCACTAGAAAGTTAAATATTTTCTTGTAAATTACAGTTGGCCTTGAAATGCTACGGGAAGGACCAGTGAATGCTCTAGTAGCTTATTTTAACATTTTGTTTTGAAAAGTCAATGTGTGAGAAGCTAAAATGGGCAATGACTGTGTCTCTAAAATGCCTAGCAAATACTTGGGCAAAGCCAGTGCCAGTTAAAGCTGTGGCTTTCATTATTGGTAGTTGCATCCTTCATAAAGCATTTTAATTCATCTGTCGAGATCCTGGCCTATTTTTTAATTTGACACAGGTGAATGGTGTCCATCCGGAGTGCAGATTTCAGCTGGAGATTCACAAGGAAGAAACAAGGTGCATGGAACTTCTAAAGAATGTAAAGCCGGTGGACTACAAAGGTAAGAAAAGATAAGCTGTGATGTAGGGACGACTGGAGTATTCAGAATTTTCTCCCTTTACCCTATTTGCTGTTGTGGTTGCAGTTGCCATATTTGTCTGTACTTATAGTTTTATGTATTTTAGAATTTATGCAGATTTTGCATTAAAGGTACACCTGCAGCAAACGTGTTGTGAGAGGTGTGCCAGGTGCTAGGCACACACTGGGTGGGACACTAGATGGGAGCAAATGCATTCACATGTTTTAGTTGTTGCTGCTAGTATTTTCTGACTAGTGGAGAAGCTGCAGGCTGGTGGTGACAGGACCAGCAGAAAGAACAAGTCTGAAGAAAGGCTGAAAGCCTTGGATCCAAGCATCTCTCTCTAGCTATGGTCAGAAGTAAGGTTACAGTGGCAGGAATAATCACTGGGTTTCCCAGGCAGAAGATGTTTCAGACGTAACATCAGATTCACACACAGAGTACCATGGAGTCATGCAGAGGGAAAACTGGAGAGCAACGTTACATCTCTGTTAGTTTATTGGTTTTATTTTCTCTAAATAGAAAGATAAATATATACATACAAATATGGCCAATTGTAATTTAATAGAAGAAAGAAGGAAGATGTAGTTTATTATTTTTTAACTTTAGATTTTACTAATTTCCTTGCTACATTTTCATGACTATAAAATAAGATTATGAAAAAAATGACATTTTTTCTTGGGAGTTAGAGCTACTGATAGAGCCATTTGATCAGCAAGCAAAATATGAAGGCAACAAACAAACCCAGACAGCCAAATGAAAAGCAAATCTGTAACATTAAAGTAACAAGGGAAAAACTTTGCTAAAAATTTTTGGCTTTTTAGGAAAGCTGGAAGCGTGTATTTATTTTTTAATGACAAAGGTATTGATGTTTTATAATTAGTTACCGTTCGTTAAATTGTATGCCAGAACTTCTGAGCAGAAAGGAGTCTCTACACACCTGCTGGTGCGAAAGTAGAAGTGCTTCTTGGAGTGCTTCATTTGCTGGTGACAGGTGAAATACTGAAAGGAAGGGTGGACTTTCAGTGAGACTTAGATAAAGGGGAAAGAAAGTTTAGATCTAAAGAAAACTGGATTTTTTTTTCAGTTCAAACTACAATTTCGATTTTTACAAAGTAACGTCACACCTAAAACTAATTATTAAATTTCTGCTAAATGATCTTTAAGTGGCTGGAAGTATTTAATTTCAAATTGGTTCCACAAAGCCCTAAACCTCATCGGTGTCCTGCCTTTTGCTATGGTAGTCCAGGTATGTATAATCTCAGAATAACTGGGCTCCTTGGAATACCACAGCTCTTGCAGTGCAGTTGTTTTCCTTTGGCTGAACTAGGTGATACATAGTGTATTTGTTTTTTCATATTCGGTCCGTTTTGAATGTGCTCCGAAGATTACTATGGTACCTCGGGGACCTGCCATCTGCGGTGCCCTTTGAGCATAAACATGAATCCCAACTCACGATACTTTCTCCACCTGTCTTCTTGATGTAAATGTGTAACTCCCTCAGTGCATAGTCTGGTACCAATTTGTATACACTAAAATAATTAAAAGGATCATCAGCAGTTTGTATGTTATGATAATTCCTCCTTTTTATTACTCAAGATCGGTAATTAGAAAAATTATAATAACAGTTACAAATTTACATGGAGATCTCTCCAAGCAAAATCTTAGTGGAATAAATCTTCTACATTTAAATTTTTTTATTTATATGACTGGTGAAGAGAGATGGCTGTTAAATAAATAACACTGGTGTAAAGCCAGATGGAGAAATAATTAGTAGCCCAGCTTAATGAATTAAATCTTGAATTAATAAATTCACTGTTGGCTATTATACAGCTTTGAAATTCAAGCTTTCTTCAAGATCCACTTTTGTGATCCAGACTCTGGCCTGCTCCAAGGGTATTCTTGTGATGCACACCAGTTTTATTTTGGGTTCCCTAGGGGAAGAAAGAAGTTTTCTGTCAAAATTTTCTTCACAGCCTCTTTTCACTGGAAAAGAGGGGTGCCTCCTGAAGGCAAACTGCTGTGGAAGAACTTCACGTCTTAGGAAGAGACAGCGTGTCTGATGGTGTTGATTCAGCCCCGCAGGTAGTGATAAAACAGCAGTGGAAGGACTTACACATTTAATTGAATGCCTGGCTGAATCTAGGGGTATATTTCATTTTGTCAGAGACATAAATAAAGTCCCTGTGGTAATGAACCCTTAAAAACTGTATGTTTAATGTTACAGGAGAATTTATCCTATGTTTCACGTTACAGATACCTTTACCAAGAGCCTGTTCAGAAGAGCCTACATTAAATATATGCATTTGCATTTCCAAAAATACCCATTCTCTATGTGTCCTTATTTTCCTGATAAACTCTCTGTATTCATACAAAGATGTGAGGAGTATTTTGAACAGAGACTTGCAGATTGTCACAGTGACACTCTGACTGCTGATAAAGAAGAATTACTAATGAAAATTGGCAAGCTGGAACTAGTCCAAGTCCTGGCTCCACACCTAAAACTTGTAGTACTTTTGAAACATAATTCATTACAAGAAATTCACAAATCCTATTTCACTTTTTCCTGAATTGGAAAGGTGGTTATGCAGCCTTTGTCAAGCTTTTCTAACTTTAGTATTTGCTACCTGCCTTAGAAAAGCTATCATGAAATCTATGAAGGTCCTGTCTAGAATTTGGAAATAAAGGTTTACTGAGATTTTCCACTATCTCAGTGAAAGTCCAAGGCCTCCCCTATCAATGTAAGTGGGATTTTTTTCATTAAATTCTTGGGCACCTGAGAAGCCTTCACACCTCTGTGTAACATGCTCCAGAATTCGGCTGGCGTGCACAGCTACTGAATTTGAAGGATCCAAATTTACGGGACAGGCAATTTCTCCTTTGTCATAGATGCCAATTACGTATTTAATACCTTATCTAATACTTCTCAGCTCCCAGTTAGGGAGACATAAAGGAAAGATTTAGTGGTGATTGTGGTTTGTTTTGTTTTTACGTAATAAAATGATGTTACCTTACCTGAGCTGCCTCATTACATGGGCTGAAGAATTTCACTGAGTAATTTTTGGAGCACACCTAAAATCACTGACTATGAAATCTGTGAAGGACTTTCTGACTTCATGGCTGAATAAAGCAATAGTGTGTTTTGCAGGGAAACACTGTATAAATACTGTGTAAACATCCTTTGAACAATGCTAAGGATATGTTAAAACTGGAGGACCCAGTTTGTCTAAATTCTGCTCATTTGCCAATGCCAAACTGTTAGACATCTGGACCTCCTGCTTTGCACCCTTTGGGGGATTTTCAGGCATTAGCACATACTCTTCCATTAGTGGAGAGCATTACACTCCATTTAGGGAAGAAAGTCATTCTCCAAAGATCTGTAGCAGTGCCTTCCTCTCTGTAGTGCTCTAGCAATTCTAGTTGTTTATCTTATGAAGACTGCATTAGCTTCTGTCTGCATTTATTTTCTTCTTTGCTTCTATAATTTGACACCTGAGGTATGGATGCACCTTAGCTGGAAGCCTAGCAGAGATTTTTTTTTTGCATACTCATTTTTGGAGGGCAGATGAATTGCATTCTAAATAGCTTATAATAGCTACGAACTTTGATGTCTACGTGGAAAAACACTGGTTTACTTTTTACTTACTACCCACAGCTTGTCCCAATAGAGAGGTCCCAATAAAAGTGATTGAAAATACATAAAAATTTGCCCACTGCAAATTTCTGTCTTTATTATTTAGAATTTTTCCTTATAAAGTAATTGTCTCATTTCTGTTCACCTTTAGTGAAATCTTATGGTAAAAAGTGTTAAAACTCAGTCAGTAGACTTTATAACAGGGTTCTACAACAAAAAGTTTGAAAAAGATTTTATTATGAAAAAATGAAGTCTAGGATTTTTTTATTCATTTTGGACTGAGTGGCTGCACAGTTATATGAGTCTTCTTGGCTCTTGCTTTCCAAAATGTGTTTTTGTGAGACCCCATATGCCAGATGACATTTTTAATTTTAGATATGACATCTTAACTTTGAGGAAGGGATGTAGATGGAAGGAGAAATATCTTTGGAAGAATTTCATAAATCTCTCAGTGAGGCTTCATAATGCAGCTAGTAATGGGAAATTAAAACAGACAGGACTACCAAAATGACACTCTTACTTATTCATAAATTTAAAGAAAGAGGGACCAATATTGCTATATAATCCAGTCTCCTGGATTAGGCTGCCAGTAGAATTTCACTCAGTGATTCCAGTGCTGAGCTCATGATCTTGTGAGTGAAACAGAGCACATTTTTCTGAAAGCTCTTCAGAATAGTGGGATGCATATTCAAATGTTGGACCCGTGGGAAGTTGTCCAAAACTTAGTTTATCCAACTAACCTCTGCTGTTAAGGTTATTTCTCCAGTAAGAAAGGTGCCTGTTTTGCTGTCCAAACCCACACGTACGCACACACATATATCTCTGTATTGCACAAAAGGACTGACGTAGTATAACAAAACCAACATGACGATCACTCTCGCCTCCATGTCAGTAAACTGGAGACACACAAAGCCAGATGAGACCTTTCTTTTGTTACATGAAAAGGAATCTCTTCAAGGTTTCCCCTTTCTTAATCCACCCAATCTCGTCAGGGTCTTCTGTCAGTTTTTGTTTGGTCTTTCAGCTATTTCCTCTGTAAAATAAGTCAGTTCAGGCTGCGATGCTCTTTAGTTATCTGAGGTAGCATTGAAAGTAGAATTACATGAGAGAGTGGGATCATGGAACTTCCTTTCATGTAGCAGCAGGAGCTCTTGGCAGGACAACTTTAGCTTTCTTGAATCTCTGTGCTGCTGCTTTTCTAGCTGTAGTAAGACATATTGCTACTTTTTGGTTCATGCGTTTGTTGTTTTTTTTTATGAGGGGAGCTAAAGGGGCTGCTTTGAATGTTTGTCTATTTTGGCTTCCGTTACTTGAAGTGTCATCGTTAATGACACTACATAAAACTGATCGTCCTTGTGGTGTTCACGATGTCTGGGCTTTGTGGAAGCTATACTTAATTATCTGAGGGCAGAAGAGAGGCAGAGCTGGCTCATCTTTTGAGGAGGCTGGGCGATAGGTGAGAAAGAACCTTGAATGAAAGGAGTTGTCTACTGAAAAATAACCAACAGGAAATCAACATTGAAGACCAAGAAAATGTCCTCATCAGCTCTATTCAAAAATCTGACATAATAAAGGTTACTAAGAGTGAAAATAACAAACTTTTTTGGAAAGAAGAAAGGCAATACGTAGCCACAGATACATTCTACAGTTTTGAAGGTCTGAAATTTCTACCCCCTCAAAACATGAATAGCAATTCAACAGTCAACATTAATAAATGGCATTTGGAGCCCTGAAAAGGAAAACTGCACAGCCAGTGAATTTATTGTGTTTTTCGAAGATTCTGAAAGAAATACTGCCCCGCATAGTTTTGCACTTGAGTCCTGATAAAGACAGCTGTGGCCATGGCAGCCCGCTCTCCATGATATCCAGAGTTCAAATACCACAAGGCAGCCACCTTGAATACCAAAGCACTAAAAAAGCTCCAGCTAATACAACAAATAGCACATGGGTTAGGCATAATCCAAACTAACGGAAATACGCGGTTCCAATACTTTACAGAGACCATTAGTATTTTGTGGTGGTTTATATAAACAGAAGATTGAGATTTAATAGTAGCTTTTAAAGAATGTGTAGCATGTCTAAATTGGAGCAATGCGAAGATGAAGGTACCTCTTACTGCTTTGACTATACACCCATTAATATCTTTGCACTATAATGGAAAATAGTTTTCTTATGGTAAGGTTAGAGTGCGGTCCAGTCATACAGAAGTAAATGCTCTTGCCTCCAAAGAACATTTTGAGTAATTGGAAAGCAGGATTTACTTGCTGAAGAATTTGGATGGAAATATGTTTTCTTTTTCAGAGGATTTTTTCCAAAGTTTTTAGCAATTTCTGTATTCCCTCATGGAACCCTAAAAATAGGTAAATTCCATTAAAAAATATAATTGGCTTATAGATTTTTGATTCTCTAACAGGAAACTGCTCTTCAGAAGAGAAATAAGGCATTTCTTTTGAAATATTTCATTTAGTGAAAAGTCAGTAGTACCCTAGAAATCTCGGTAAGCACATTTTTGCCATGCCTGGTAATAGGAGTGGCTTTTGAAAACCTATAAACTGCAATCATTTTAGGTGAATATGAGATAAACTCTAATGGTTTCATCATTCTGTGTAACTAGTTACACCTGATGTGTACTGTAGACTTCCAAAATTCTACATGCTGTGTAGGAGTAGTTTTTGTTGACTGGCAATTAAAAAGTTTACATTTGCATTTCTTCAGTATTCCTGACTAATCAGAGCTTGTATACACTACACAATTTCACAACAGCGCTTTAGTTCAACATAAGCATATTGGAGCTGCAGTTTGCAGCCAGTGTTTTGGTTTTCACACGGGTGCAGGTTGGCAGCAGAGGGGGATTGGGGGCTGGTGGGCAGAGCCTGTCCCACCAGCAGCCAAGGCAGCCAAAGGGCAGCCACGGCCAGCCCCAGCCCGGGGCATTGGGCACCTCCAGGGGTAGGGACAGCTGTGGACGTTAGCCTGCAGGGCAGGGCTCAGGATCTGGCCTGGTGCAGGGGACCAGGGTCGAACACAGCCCTAGGATGGCCGGGCAGGGCCGTAGTGGTGGGCGGGTGCCCAGGCAGAAGGTGGCACAGGTGCTGCTGTGGCAAAGCTGGTCAGGTGCCCCATACCACCGCTGGAGGCCCAGACCTGAGCTTAGATGGGACCCTGGACAGGGGAGTGAGGCGGGACAGGGACGTTAAGGCCTATTAGTGCGCTCAGGGCCCAGACAAAAAGTAGATGACAAATAACTTCAGCAAACTAGCTTGAGGCCATAGTATTTTTGCTACCGTCTTATTCCTATTACCACTTTAAGCAGTTTTGCTGTGGCTTTGCTTCCACTTTGCTAGCTCGCTATTTCTTTAGTGCCTCCTTTCCCTTTCTTCATTATTACTTGTGTGAAAAAGCAGAAAGAATTTCAGTCTGTGTACGTTCATAAATTCTCATGTAGTCTAAATAACATGCTGCGGCATTCAGACCTACAGTCTGGAAAACCTTTCCCGTAAGAGGTGAGATTGCTTCTGCCTTGTCAAGTAAAGTACAAAAAATCAAAATGTTTCCCCATTCGAAAAATAAACCCTTGACTAGCTGACAACTTTCTGGCTGATTTTGAAAGCACTCTCACTTTTTTCCATGTATCACACACGCCTAGGCAGTTTGAAAAACGCTAGGCCTCTCTTTGAATTGGAAATTTTTAAAATACAAATGCAAAGTGCCACCTAGTGGTTAATGTATGGATAAATGTATATATAAACAAAACTTTCCAGTACAAACCCAGTGTTACACATTTTTATAGATGAAGAAGCATGTAGGTAGGTAAGCAAACTTGTTGCTCAAAGACTGGCCTTCAGACTGCAGGGTGATGAATGCGTTGACCATGCTTATGTAAGCTGAAAAAAATGAGAAACAAAATGTAGTTTATAGTCTGTTATGTTTCCTTTCATTGTGAAGTTATCTGCAAAGGCATCACAAGCATTAAAGACTAAATATTCAAATAAAGTAAGTGATCTCATTGAAACTAGCGAAGAATAGCATCTGCAGTATCATCTGGAGGAACAGGAGGGAAGAGCAGTAGAGGAGTGACACTGTGGCCACACTTTTGAGCGAGTCATTGAGTAAAGGTTTTCTGAGAAGGTTGATTCTTTGCTTGGATATGCTGTGAATGACACACCAGAGAAATAAATGATGCAAATGAAGAGATTAAAAAGAGATTGCTGTATGTACAGTGCAGGAGTGTTCTTCTAGACACCACAGAAGCAGGCCTGAGGAGGCTGTTTTTTGTTGGGTTTTGGTTTTTTGGTTGGTTTGTTTTTGGGTTTGTTTTTTTTTTTTCTTTGCTAGCTTTATTAATTGGTAAAGAAGCCAGTAAAGAGTGTAGTAGTAGAGATGCCCAGAAAAAATTGAGGAGCTAAGAGAGACAAAGAGTTGGACTGGTTTTATAAATGTACATATCGGAGTGAAAGGACCAAAACGTTGAGAATTTATTGAAGCAGGATGCAAAACATAGAGATTAAATCCATTAATGAACATAAAAGTAAAAGGATAAAAATGTACATGAAAATACTTTTGGGTCCTTAAAATATTTTTAAAAGTATGATAAAATTGAAGACTTTATAGGATATAAAGATTGAAGCAATTTAAGTCTTATTTAAAATGTGAGATATTTTCTGTAGAATTATTGGTAAAATTGTTATTAGAAGTAAAACTCGAAACCTTATTTAAAGCTAAAGATAAAAATGTTTTGTATATTTGTTGATTAATATCCTTTGGAGAAAGTAGGAAACAGGCTTATATACGTGGGAGATGAGTGAAGTTTCTGGAGAATAAGAGCATACATAATGGTTTATATGAAGTGCAGCGGTGATGGATGACAGTCCAGAAATCCTAACACTGATTGAATTAATGGTTGGACAGAGAGCAGTAGACAGTGAGTGAGTAGAGAGGAGAATATCAAGCTTGATCAAATTAGATATTCTACGTGCAGAAAGAGACACATTTAACCTAGTATTTATTGCACCTTCATTTTCCAAGTGTAGGTATTTATAGCACTGTAGGCTGCTGTTGTAGTCACTGGGGGGAAACAGACAATTGTTGGGAGCAATTAATCTGGCCTGCTTTCATATGTTTTAGGATGAAGTGATTCCTCCTCTGCCATCCCCTGACAATATCACTTATGTCATTGTTTTAAAAGGGTACTGTGGTGCATAAAGAACAATATCTACTTGAAGACCTGTGAAAATCACCACGGTGTCCAGTTGTGCCACACGCTGAATTTCCAAGACCAGTGAGAAATTAATTGCTAATTCCAATTGTGCACAATTAAGCTCATGCTGTACAATAGAGATATGTTGTTGGAATGGAAGAGACAAATTGATGCAAGTGTAGTAATAATGGACTTGTTAATTGTATCCCACCTCTGCATAAGGGTATTTTTTGCTAAGAGAAGAAAAAGATACATGACTGCAATATTGTCATAACAGAGGAAGGGGAAATGAGGAAAGGTGTGGTCTGAAAGCCCAGAAAAGTGCATGTTGTTTAACAGTTGTACTTCTAGCAGCCTGTAGCAGTATACCAGTAACACTATCATTTCAGTATTCAGTCCTAGACCAGTTTTCAGAGGCACACTGTGGGCATTCAGTGAATATAAATGCCTCCAGGACATTTTAACAGTTTTCTCAGATATCCTGTACCATAATAAATAAGCCTGTAAATATACATGAAATGGAGCTTTATGTTCATCTTGGAATTCTGATGACAGCCACTCAAGTTTCACTCTCATGATTGCTGATGCATTTGAATGTAGTCTAGGTGTAAGAAGTACATCTTTTGTATTATTTCATCTATTTGATTTAAGGAGTCTGAAAAAGTATTCTCAGCTGTGCCATACATGCCTGTAAAGTCCTAAAATACTGAGGGAAAATTGAGGTAAAAAATACATGCCCCAGAAAACATTAGGGACTTGTAATGTTTTGAATATCAAAAACTTGTATACTGATTCCCTTCATGCAAGCTGGCTTCGAGATCTGATACAAATTGTGTTGATTAATTTTGGTGGGAATAGGACTTGGATCTCAGTTTTTCTGTGTAATATTTCATGTAATGGAAGACTGAGTAAGAGTTGTGTGGGATTTTGTGGAAAATGTAATAACAGAGCTCTGAAGTCCCATGTTGTTCAGATGCCTTCTAAGCAAAATCTTCACCTAGTTCATATAGCAGTGTAGCAAAAATTTATAAAAGCCTCTGAACTGTTTGCAGATTACTGTAGCAAATCCACCATCTTTCAGAGAGTATGTTGAACAAAAGGGAAAATTTGTGAAAGTAATCAGCTTTTATGGGTGTGCATGAACACTTTCATGACTCATCTCAGCTTTCACTTATTAGTGGAAATGGGGATGAACTAAAAAGGTCTGAAGTTGCACAAGATGCTAATTATTCTTGTGTTCTCCAGGGCTTGTTTATGCTGGCTCAGGCAGTACATCCATCAAAGCCAAAAGAGTTTCATTTTGTCGCTATAGTTCTGAGTGCTGGCAGATGAAGAAAATAGTTTCTTTGTCTCTCTGGTTACTTGTATGTCATGTTGTTGATGATGTTTCTGGCTT
Source organism: Falco rusticolus (assembly GCF_015220075.1). NCBI lineage: Eukaryota > Metazoa > Chordata > Aves > Falconiformes > Falconidae > Falco > Falco rusticolus. The sequence continues at coordinate 61,571,105 of NC_051190.1, read as the reverse complement.
AAAATCAATTGGGGAGGAAGCATGACCTGAATTGGCTGAGGTGAACATTCTTTTACTTTGCATAAGCCCTGGTGCTGCATCATGAAGAGTTGGACTTTGTTTTGATCCAGTACTGCAACTCAGGAAGCACTTCAGCATGTTTAAGTTCTGTTGACTTCAAAGGATGTGAAGATGACTTGCTCACATGTAAACCCCTTAAATTATATACAGATGACCAAGTCAATATCATCTCAGACATGCTATAACTAATGATAAAAGACACAAGAGCTACAACGGAGTACCAGGTAGACAGGTAAAACAGAGCATAGATAAAACTCATGAGTTAATTCTTAAATAAATGTATGAACCACCTGTAGGGGCAGATAAATTAGAAAGGACAAACTCTGCATGATCAATGGGGAAAATAGGAGCGTATATGGAGTTCAAAGTGTGTTACACTCTGTACTAGAGGAACCAAAACAGTTAATCCTCTTCGGGTGACTGGAGAATTCGACAAGCTGAGGTTAATCCCACAATATTAAGAAAATAAGGATGGGGTTGATTGGAGTAAACACAGGTACCTAGAGTCTAGACTCTGCAACTGGATTCACAACTTCAGGCTTTTTGGGGAAAAAATAAGCAATTTTTTTTAGGTTCAAAATTCTGACCCATTTTAGGAGTTGGCTTAAGTTAATTTAAACATGAGTCAGCAGTGCACCCTTCATACACTGTGCTGCTGGTATATCAAGAGAAGCAATTGTCTGTCTCTATTTGACACTTGTGAGACTGCATCTCAGTGGAGTACTGTGTCCAGTTTTGGGCTCCTGTGTAAAGAAAAGCCATTAATTGGCTGAACTGAGGGCTTGGAGATGGCACTGGTATATGCCGTATATAATGACTAACTGAAAGCTGTGTTTATTTAACTCGGAGAAGAGTGATATGAGTGCTCTCTTCATCTACCTAATGGGATTATAGAGAAGATAGAGCCATAGTCTTCCCAAAGGTGAACAGAAAAACAAAAAAAACCAACCAAGAAACACAACAGAAAGCAATGGAAGCAACCTGCAGCAAGGGAAATCCTAATTAGATGCATAGAAAAATTCTTCATAGAGGAAGTTGTGTGTGTGCTGGTTGCCTAGAGAGGTTGTGGTATCTCCATCTTTGGAGATTTTTAATGCTTGGCTGGAAAAGAATATGTGAATATGGCAGTGTGTGTGTAATGAACATTTAGTACATTTCTTGCGTACCTCTTTGGAGGTATACAGGGCAGTGGAGGATAAGGCATTACAAAGAAGAGCAACAAAGCTGGTGAAGGGTCTAGAGAACAGGTCCTTTGAGGAGCAGCTAAGGGGACTGGGGTTGTTTCGTCTGGAGAAGAGAAGGCTGAGGAGACCTTGTTGCTCTCTACAACTACCTGAAAGGAGGCTGCAGCAGGGTGGGTGTTGGTCTCTTCTACCAAGTAGCAAGTAATAGGACAAAAGTAAATGGCCTCTTGTGCCAAGAGTGGTTTAGATTGGATACTGGGAAAAATGTCTTCACTGAAAGGGTGGTCAAGCACTGGAATAAGCTCCCTGGGGAAGTGGTTGAGTCACCATCTCTGGAGGTGTTTAAAGGAATTGTAGAAGTGGCTCTTAACAACATGATTTAGTGGTGGAGTTGGCAGTGTTAGATTTACGGTTGGACTCAGTGATCTTAAGGGTCTTTTCTAACCTAAATGATTCTGTGATTTTGTGTTATCTATCCACACAGATAAACTTTGTGAAGTGTTCCCATTAGTAAACCCTTATATTTGGTGTCATCTTTCTGAATATAGAACAGATGCTGCATTTAGAGCTGTACAATCCTAAGAGGAGTGAAGAAAGACTCAGTCCCCATGAACAAGTGACTCCTCTAGAAAATAGCATTTCCTTGGGAAACTGTGTAAAGGGGACTCTATGGAATTGGTGACTGAATGCAGCATTTGCCCCATAATCCTCCTCTCATCTTCTTTTTTCATCTCCAAACCCTGTTCTTGGTACAGCAGAGAGGCTTCCTTCCAACTGTTACACTTAGATGTCTTCCAAAGGAAAGGAAAGCCCATGGAAATGCTTTGCCACTGGCACTCCTTCATGCTGCATACAGGACATGCCCACAGGTGCAAATCCATCTGCCAGTTCTGTAACACATTCCTGGGTTCTCTACTTTACATGTACTTTGAATGTAACTAAAACTTTGAAAGTAGGGTACTAGACACTTTAAGTCAACACAAGCTGTCCAAGTTTAATTGCTCTAATGTGGTTTAGAACTTTTAAATATTCCTTTTTCAGCTTCATTTAACTCAGTTGGCTTGATTTTGGGCATGACCTCACTAGTACAGAGTAAATGAATAGTGAATTTCTATTACTATAATTATTGTGAAGAACAGTATTATACATGAATGTGAGCAGTTCCTAATCCAAGTTTCATGATCTGTACTGAAAGGAACAAACTGTCTGTTACAGTTTCTAATAATCTTATGGAGATAACACTGGTAGGATAAAAGTTTCGTTTCTCTCTTTAGTGCTAATTAAAAACATAACTTGTCAATTGTCAGTTGCCTTATTTGAAGACATAAATGCCCAGAATTCTGCACAATTTATTTTTTTGAGATAACTTGAACTAAGACAATATGAGTAACATTTCCTTACTTTTTTCTCGTAATTCTTCCTAAGGCTTATATTCAGAAACCTTCATCACTCTTCACTTAGGTTAGAAGGCATGCATTATAAGTAGACACCTGTAAGCAAATAGAGCATGGTTGATCCAAGTGCCTGTAGCGGGCTAGAGGAAGATTTATGTTCATTCAGAAGATACCGCTTTTGAGCCACATTTATATAGATATCAGCATGGGCAAAGCTGTAACAAGTTGTGACTATCTACTAGTTACAAGTTATTACTAGTACTATTAAAAAATATGCCTATAAAATTTTATGACACACCACACCCCCCATCCTGAAATCAATATACAGAACCATTCTTTGTTCAAATCTCTGTTATTTAGTTTAGGAGAGATGATTTTGTAAGTCCACACCCATTGTTCCTCATTTTTCACTCATGAAGTGCTCGTATCGTGCTTGTGAAGCTGAGTCCAATGAACTACTTAAATATTTCTTTGTGATGTTCAATCTGCCTATTACTGCAGATAAAAAAGTTCATTCTGTGATTAAGAGACTCTCAAAACTTTGTTAATCTTGTTAATAAGCCATATTCATACTCAGAAGTTATTTTGTAACATTTCTTATCTTTTCTTAGCATCATCCCATCAAAATGACATAGTTTTAATGAGGCGTTTTGCAAACAATATATTAACTGACCTAAAAATAAGCTGGTTAATCAGCAAACTCTTAAGATTCTCCTAACATTTTCATAGAAAATACCACCTTTGCATCTTTCTTGGAATAGTCTAATCTTTCTTGAGCTATTCATCCAAAACTTCCACCAATTCTTGAGAAGGTAGATAACAGTCCAGTGATTCAGGCCATACTGAGCTTTCAAGACTGTTACTGCTGGTTTTGTTTCAGGATGTGTTGGAGTTTGGGATAACATCACCTGTTGGCGTCCTGCAAAGATTGGAGAGACTGTCACTGTCCCTTGTCCAAAAGTATTTAGCCTTTTTTCTGGCAAACCAGGTATTCTTTCATTTTAAGGTGTATTTTTGCTTACTTCTCTTTGGTATTTTATAACATACTGTGCTAAAAATGGTTTATTTGCAGTTGAAGGTTTTTGTTTTCATTTTAATGATAATCGATTCTTAACAGAGCTATTTATGATAGATCATGAAAAGACCAAATAATGGTCTTTGTGGTCCATATGGTGTTCTTTGAGTCAGATACTAAATATGTATTCTGATATAGTGTTACTCATCAAAGCTGAAGATACTGCTTGCTCTTTTTGATCTATCTGTGTTCATTATTAAGGCAGCCTTAACCTTTTTAACAGTTGTGTGGAATGATGGTGTAGAAATAAACAGTGTCTTCCATAGAACATTGCCTAATTCTCTCTAAGGTAGAAGGCCTTACAGTACATGTAGTAGAAAATACTTCAGCATCTTGAGTACTTAAGAGTCATTTTCTTGCAAAACTGGCTTTGACGTAATTTGTCATGCTGGTAACACATTCCTCTTCTCTGCCTAGTCAGAGAATCATGATGTACTTTTGAAGTGAAGACTCTTCAAAGTGTGTAAATACGTTACATTTTCTTTAAAAAATTCCATATCTATGCCAAATAGCAGAAGTGGTCCTGGTGTTTGAGGAGACACTGTGGTTTGAGGTCAAGGCCTTCTTATAAGCCAGAACGATTTGGTTGTTTGCTGTTCAACCATTTGTAGGGTATTTACAACTTTCCACTGAAGACTTTAACGGAGAAGAAATTCCAGTAACCAATCAGCAAAATAAAAATCACAAAAGCTTTAATTTGAAGTGTATATGTAAACACGCTTGGTTATTCTTTGCCAAAGTTGATCTGTGACACATAAATTTGTTCTTGTGTGGTGAAAACCACGCATCTTTAAGTCAGTTAAGACAATGGTAAACTGAAAACTAAAGCAATATGTGATTATATATTTCAAGTATGATGGATATAAAAATTCTCTATGAAAAGTGAGGGCAAGTTGCTTACAATTTAACATTGTAAAAGTAAGTTATAATAATTTTAATGACTATTCTTTATTCTGACATCAGACTCTTCAGTTTTCTCCTATTGAAGCTGTTCCATGTTGTATGAACATTAGTTCATATTAATTAGATTAAGGAGCAGAATCATGGGCTGCCCCCATCTCATCTGCGTGACTTTGTCTGGGAAAAGAGTCAACTTCTCTCCGTTCCAACCGAAGAATCCTTTCTGAAATTAATAGATGCTCAAAATTGCTTTCCAGCCATACTCGCACATCTCCTGCATGTTCCTTGGGCTACATTGTTTCAGGAATTGGCTCAAGGAGTGAGATTCAGCATGCATACTTATTTCCTTGTTCTTTAACCTATCACGTAATTTGGCCTTTAAAGTGCATTGCCAACTCTACAAACATTTGCTGCAGCAGTAAATCATTGCCATATTATCTAAGAGCTTTTATAACTCTCTAGATCATTTGGCACTGCCTTCTCAGAAAAGCTGAAATAGGAGGTTAGAACAACTCTCTCTTAAATTACTTTTCTATCAAATTGCTTTACCTCCGAATTATCGGCTTTATGGAGTAAGCTGAAAGAGTCCCTCTAGAATACTTCAGATAAAACATCAAAATATTTTAGGCTTTTGCAGGTGTAATAGAAATAGCTATTATACCAAAGTGGAAGCCTGCCATCATAGCTTGGAATTACTTTTGTTTTTCTCTAGTGCAAAGGCAACTGAGCAAAATTAAAAGCCAAAGTAGTATGAATGAAGAGCACATGAAAAGAAATGGCTGCGTTGCTTTAACAGGTGTGCTAGGAAATACAGGATGTTAACAGAGAATGACAAAGTTGTCCAAAGATTCATCGATGAGGAGAATTTAAAATCTTTCTGATTTAAACTCTCTATCGTTGCTTTACAGGAAATATTAGCAAAAATTGTACGACTAACGGATGGTCAGATATTTTTCCTGACATTTTAAGTACTTGTGGATATAATGACTATGAAGATGATTATAAGGTAGGAAAAGTACTTTTTCTATGAATTTAGATGCTGATGTTCAATACAGCTATCAGACATGTTCTGTTTCTAAATAATTACTGGTTTACTCTATCAGAATTAATGAAAATCGGTAGTAATTTTTAGTAGCAGTCTTGCCATATGCTTGGATTGCAAATGTCATATAAGATAAAATCAGAAATGTAGAATTCAGTAACTGAAACTCAAGGCTGTAATCAGTTGGTAATTGCAGTAATGCATCTGTATTTCTAATATTGCAGTGTTATTTGGCTTGCACACAGTATGTTTTACATTGTTTCTGTTATAACAAATCCTAATAGTGTAATAATCTGTTAATAATACATGCATCACTTGATTGCTGGTATGTGTTTAAGTAAAATAGAACGAATTTAGGTCATTGGAATTATTGTAGATTTATATTGGACTTTCAATTGAATTAGCAATTAGAAGTGGTTCACGAAGCTAGCAAGATATCTTAAATACACTATAAATGGAAAAATTAATTTGATCACTTTGCAGATACTATTTCTTGTTCTTTTTGTTGAGGAAAGTACTTTTTCCATCACATTTTACCTATTTTCTATCTGTTTTCCTGCTGAGGCTAACAGAGCAAGATTTTGTTTATAAGCATGAGCTCATAGTATCAGTAAAACTTGTTATCATGAACAGATGGAGTCCTCTTATGAATAAAGATATTTGGCTGCTTGGGTTTTTCTGGATTTTCGTATGTGTAGAGTGGCTTTGGCAGATCTGTTCCGTCTGGTCTGCAGAGATGTACTGGCATTCTAGCTAAGACATGCAGTTCATGCCATGTCTTTCGTTACTCAAAAGCCTAACCATTACTGCAGCTGAAAATAGATAATAAAGAAAATGTATAGATTATGTTTTTTCCCAACTTTTCTGAAGACATATTCTAAAACATTGGTATCATCTGACAGCTTGGGAGCAAACATGCGTTACTGCTAAAACAGCCGTTTTAAGACACCATCAGTCAACCCAGACAATTGTCATGTGGAGTGAAAATGGGTCAAGATTTAAAAATTCAAATTAACAGAGGATAACATTTCTAGTAGTGAGAAATACTTAATTAGCAAATGAACTAGTATAACAGAAGAGCAGTTTGTTTGACATATTCATTAGTAATTTGAAGAAGGAGAATGAAGTTCAAGTTGACTATACTTGCAGTAGTAAACCTAGAAAAACTGGAAATAGGAAATAGTTGTAACATTTACAAAAGCCTGGAAAAGAGCAAATAAGAAACCAGTGAAGCTAAAAATCAGAAAAGAGATGTGAAAAGCAGATACTGAAAAAAAATTATTAACAAAAATACAACAGCTAGAGTATCATAGCTATCTAATACAGGTATGGAGCAAATGCACAGCATGTGGCAGGGAGGGAAAGGAGAAATGCAAGAACTGATTGCACTTCAAGCAACATGGCCCAAGGGCACTGTCCTTTTTCTCAAGTACCAGTGTCATTGCTTAGGGAATATTCTTTGCCTGAAGGTCATAAACTGGTTGTTTCAGTGGGACAAGACAATTTTTCTGACTTAAACAGTGACAAGTCGAAAAGTGGATACAGCAGTGCTGGCTTGTCAGAAGCTAAGCTGTTCCTATGCAAATGTTTTTGGGGTTTTTTTTAGTTAAAGAAAGGACAAAAATTATGAGAATAAAATCTGAAAAGGGAAACAGGAAAGCATATGTTTAAACCCATCTCTTCATGGGAGGTAATATAAAAAAATGAAAGTATCATGCAATTGTGAGATTTCAGAAGTTATTTGAGGTTCTGCATCAGCCAACTGCTGCACAGAAAGCTTTCTTGAATTTGGATCTTAGTGCTCAGTGGTAGCACCTCAAAACAAAGTATCTTTACTCAACATAAAGCAGTATAGTTCATTTTTATTTGACCTAGAGTTTCAGAAAAAAGAGCTAAAAAGGAAATCCTAAGTATTTGGATACAAGATATTTTGGACACAAAAGTTTCATGCAACAGTATGCTTTGCAGATGATATATGACGTTGCCCTCAAAACTGCAGTAGCTAAGGAGATAACACTTTAGGGAAGGTGGCAAAATGCTTTTCTTGTACCGAGTCTTAAGTTTACTTCTCTGTGCTTTCTCTGAAGACAATGTTAAAGGAGTAGGTAGAAGCTCTGACGTCAGTTTGGTGCCTGTGTCACTGCTGAATGAGTTTCCATTACAGATCCAATGAAGTATTTATTCCTGGGGGTTTTTTTGCTGTCTTTTAGGATATGGACTTGTGTCTTTACTTCAAAGGGGACTAATGTATATACATATTTTGTATTTATTTATTTATTTATTTGTATATATGCATATACAGAGACAGATATCTCTCCAGATATGTGTCTGCTGGCTTGAGCAGTTTTGAATATTCTAGAGAAGGTTTAAATGATAGAGATTGTTAAGCAAATACAGACCTTTTCTGCTGAAAGAACTTGTCTGCTTCAACAGTTTGCATTGATTTTAGTTACAGTTAAAATGTACAATTTTTATTCCATGTCAAATGGTGTATTAGCAGGTTTTATAAAAAGGAATTATTTGCTTAACATTTTTAAATTAACCGTAAGTTTCTGATACAGCACCATTAAATTGAGTATTTTATCTTATATTAGGTCTTCTGCTAGTATTCTTTAGTACTCCTGTCTGTATTAATAGGGGACCAATATGTCAGGTAGGACAGTGTCTGAACAAACTATCTGCATGTTGTTATTACATCAGACTGTATATCTAAACCTTTATTATATACTTCCACTCTCTTTCCTATAAGTAAACCTACTTATAGGAAATAAGTAAATTTTCTATAAGTAAACTGCTAACCTTGAAGATTTAGGTTCATCTCAGTTATCTAAATAAGTGTGGTTTTTTTTCCTTTTATACTTCTGTTGAGCTCATGGCAGCACAATGGCAAAATTAATAGCTTGATTTGACCATGCTAGAAACACACATCAAGGTATGTTAACACGACCCGAGCCTAACTGCAGCCTTTCCTTGACATATTTTGACATCTTCTGCCTAGACTGAACAAGCTAGAGAAGTGTCCTAGGTGTCTTCATACAGAGTATTAAACTCGCTGTCAACTTTATTAACAAAACGGCAAGATGCCTGGTGAATGTAGAGGACTGAAATGTGTCCACTTTGTTTAAAATAATGACTGGGTCAGTTAATAGAGCTTTGTTTGATCTTACGATGAATTGGCCTAAGATTTATTAGACCACACAAAAACCCCAATACATCCAAGTTACAGGCTATGAGATTTGAACACCTAGGGTCATACAAAGACAAATTCATGGAAAGAGATCCTCAGGGCTGCTAAGCATGGTGATACTGTTGCAACTTGTGATTAAGTAGAAGCATCTTTTATGGAAGAGGTGTTCCCATATTCTGGCCAGATTCCCAAAGCATTCACTCTTAGGCTGCTCTCAGAGATAACCTCCTGGATGTGCTACCTAGTACCCAATGCAGGTGTGTTACGCAAAGCAAGGGTAGTCAAGGCAGTGAGGTCAGGACTGACACAAGCCCTGTCTTGAATGTCTGTAGCCACCTTTACAGAACAGATGCATTACTACTGCCTGTGAAGTGGATCATTGCACTAATTGGACTAATGGATTGTTTGTACTGAGTTTAAATTGAATCCTTCCCTCTCAACAAAATGTAATGCAAGGCAGCCATCTACCAGCGCTTTTTCTTTGTGCCTATAACTCATACTACTTTTATTTACATTACATTCTGCATTTTTCATTACTTTTTCCATGAGATGTGATTAAGAGAGCAGTATTCCTTAAAATAAATACAAAATCTTCTTCCTGTTCTGGTTTCAGCAGGGATAGAGTTAATTTTCTTCCTATAGCTGGTAGAGTGCTGTGTTTTGGGTTTAGTATGAGAATAATGTTGATAACACACTGATGCTTTTAGTTCTTGCTAAGTGGTGTTTATACTAAGTCAAGGACTTTTCAGCTTCTCAGGGCCTGCCAGCAAGTACTCTGGGGGGCACAGGAAGTTGGGAGGGGACACAGCCAAGACAGCTCACCCAAAGTGGCCAAAGGGATATTCCATACCCTATGACATCATGCTCAGTACATAAAGCATGGGGAGTTGGCTGGGAGTAGGGGGGATTGCTGCTTGGGGACTGGCTGGACATCAGTCAGGGGGTGATGAGCAGTTGTATTGTGCATCACTTGGTGTTCTTTTCTTGAGTTTTATTTCTCTTTCTCTTTTTGTTATCTCCCTTTTCATTACAATTATTATTAGTAGTAGTATTGCTGTAATATTTTACTTTATTTCTATTATTAAACTGTTCTTACCTCAACCCACGGGTTTTACCTTTTTCTGATTCTCCTCCCCATCCCACCAGGGACAGGGGATGTGAGCAAGCAGCTGCCTGGTACTTAGTTGCTGGTTGGGGTTAAACCACAACACTTCCATTGACTTCAAGTGAGAAGTACTAGCTCCGAATATAAACTGGTATTCTCTCTTCTAGAGCACAGTGGGAATTGAATTTATTAATTGCAGACTGTCCAAAGACACTGCGTAATATCAGTATGCAGTGAGAATGTTCACACTCACGGACACATATATGCTGGTGCATGTTTACACATGAAAATATGGAGGTCTGTACATCTGTAAAATTGTCGTCACTCTCACTATGGTTAGGGAACTTTGAGTAAGAAGATATTCTTACTGTCATACTTAGAATTAATGATACTACTATTATTAAGAGATACTTAAGGCACTGCTGGTCTCATCTTTTTAAGGTGTTGTTTAGGCTTAGAGTGAATTGAAAGAGAAATGTGTCAGAAAAGGTTATCATTAATTACTTGTATAGAGGTTATTAAATAGTATGAGGAATACCAATTTTTATTATATTTTTATTTTAATATTGCATTTTTATTAAATTTTGGTTTTCTCTGCACCCTTAAAAAATGTGTAGAAGTGCCTGATAAGAAAAAAGTGAATCCATCTCTTTATCTCAGTTTGCCTTTATTCTCTTCTAAGTAAGTACTACAAGGTTTTAGAAACGGCTACTCTGTTGTTGAAGTTAATTTTGCAAAGGGGAAGAACTGGGGTTCTTTATTCCACTTTTATTCGCATTTGCTCATTTCAGTGCTTGTAAAGCACTGAACTCATTTGCTAGGCCCAGTTCTGATTTACATTGTTTGTGCAGGTTAAGGTTTTCTGATATATTCTTCTAGTATGAATATTTGGATATTATGGAATGTACTCTGACACATGTATCATGAGAATGTAAGACCACAAACTTTAAGCAATCGTATCTGCGAATACTATACTCTCTTACGGGAATGTACTAGCCCACAGAATAAACAAAATGGTAAGTCCCTTGGGATGAAAATGATCGCCAGTACTTTACTAATGATCAGTTATATTTCTGGTTAAATGAATAAAGAGGTGTGGGGTGTTCTTTTATATTAAGGGTGGCTTCTGGTCAATAGCAAAACTCCTTTGGACAAAGAATCAAGGCTTAAATGTTAGAGCGTTTTGACCTTCAGGATTAAATTACCCTCTCACCCCTAGAGGTCCTTCCAAACCAAGGTTAAAAGATCCACTGAGTAACTGTCAACTTTGCCTAGGAAGCTTCAGTGCTACATCTGTTCTCTAAGCAGAAGAATTTTGTCTCCTGAACTTAGTAAAAATAACATGACACTAACTTTAAAGGAAACATTAGCAGAAAAAGGTGTCTGTTCTAAGAAAATGTAAGAATAGATGTTTCAAAAAAGTGTATTGAAGATAACACTAGTTACATGAACTTGTACTAATCAAATTTATTGTTATATCTGTGGGGTTTTGTACCCTTTTAAAAGCTGTTAAGTAGCCACAAAAAAGGAGGAAACATTTTAGGATTAGATCTTTTAGTCTAGAAAGCAGTTACAGATTCTGTAAACGTTTCCATAAAATTGTTCTGAAAACCATAAGCCACTGATTTTTGCTGTGCCTAACCACCTATTGAGTTCAGTTTAGTGGTTTTAATTAGCATATTGTCCTCAAAACTTTAAAAGTAAATTGTTGGATTTCAGTTTTGGAATCAGTAATGCTCAAATAATCATGTGAATATTTCGCAGAGGCCAGCTGTTCTTACTACTGTTGCAAATGTACTATTTTTGTTAGACTTGCAGAAAATTTCATGTCATTTCAATTTCATATGCATGGCTGTATTTATTCTGTGCTAAAATCTTTTAAAAATACAAGTATAATTTCGTTTTAATTTCTGTTTTGGTCAATCTCTACCTTCTTTGCACTCATTCTTGCCGATCTTGCACATTTTATATTAAGTTCAGAGGTTAAAGCTAAAATTTAATTGAGATCTGACTAATTGTGGTTTACACAGAATAGTAAATAAGAAAAAAATATGCCAATCTTACATAAAAGATATTGATTTTTATGTGCTATCAGATTTGATATTGCTTTGTCTGCTTATTTTGCAGCAATACAATATAAAGAACTTGTTTCTAAATGGTATTATGTAAAATACAGAGTAGTGACAAATATTTATTAGGTGTAACTGCCACAACACAATGCAGAGTTTAATTCTTTGTCTTTACGAGGGTCATGTATATTTAATAAACACATAATTTCAGAACACAATTTGCCAATTGTTTTGCTGAGTGAGTAGTATTTATAGAGTTCTTACAGGCAAATTAAGACACTTCTATTTACACTCATACAGGAAATTTAAGTAGCAGTATGATTGCATCCTCTTTGATGCTGAGACTGATAAAGTGCCTCATACTAACCATTTTTGCTTGTTTTTGAATATCGTAACTCCTAAACTTAAATAGTTGTAATTTTCAATGTAATGGATCAAAATGTAGTAGCATTTACTTAGCTTTGCAACAGTTTGAAAAGCAGGGTAAATTTTTGATCAGTCAAAAATAGTAAAACATTTCAGATTTCTGACCATTATAATACTAGACGAGTACGATGGTCTGAAAGAAGGAAATGTGTTTATTAGCTACACTTTCAAGTGTAGAATAGAGAATAATTAAAAATCTCTGTCGTATGATAAAGCAATTGTAATTGTGTATTTATTTCTTATTTGCTTGTACTCGGTTTGAACAAAATGACCATGGTCAGTATTAAGGTAATGTCAAAATACTCTTGGCTGATTAGCTTCAGTCGTCACTTATACCTCCATGTAGCTGTTTTGTGTTCATCCATTTGGCAAACGAATGACTGACAGATAGTCTCAGTCCTGCTGACACTGACAGCTATTGTGGTGGACTAGAAGTACACAGGATTATTGTTTTGATTTTACTCTGACTATTTGTTGTAGGGGTCATGCGTGTGTATGGAATGCCAGAAACATTATTTTAAATAATGTGTTTTTTTGTGGAGGAAGACAACATCTTCTGTTCTCCCCAGTGGGTAGAAGTGACGGGAGTCATTACACATGCAGCCTGCCTGACAGCTACTGTCAAGCTCAGAGTACATAGCTAGAGGCTAAATTAGAGGTGCAGTTACATCCAGTCTGGCTGGACAACTGATGCTTTGTTTGGAAGTTCATGTGGGATTTCACCTTTTTTTCCATCGTTTAAGAATTCTGAAATCAGATACAAGTAAGACAGGCTCCAGTTTCAAAAGAGTCAGTCAATGGAGTTTTTCTCAAATCAAATCTGGACAGATTTTTCAAGATGGCACAGAATGATAAAAAATGGAACAAGTCCAGCTTTTTTGTTGGGTGTGTTTCAGTCAGCCCAACACTGAACCACAGCTACTTTCTGTATGCCAAAGTACAAAATGCTGTCTTATTATATAGTCTAATGGCTGAAAAATATTCAAAGTAAGATTTTCAATTCTGTAATATCAACACCTGCCATGCTAGTTTGTTTATAGATGGCAACAGTTTTGGTAAGTTTATGCAGTTTAATGCAATTTATGTATCTACATCCACAGTTGGAGTTATTAGACAATAGTCTAGCTCCCAACTTGAATAATGGGGTTTATGATGCCTTCAAAATTGGCAAGGTGAAGGACCTTTCAACTTCCAATGCTATGAACATAGTTAACATAACTGGTATAGTTCCGTATGCTTCAAAAGGTGACACATGGCTTATATATAGAGGGCATGACTCTTGGGAGAATGTAAATAGGATGGCTCCTGTATTTCTTGCCAGTGCTATAGAATTGGCCATTAGATGCTTTCTAAGCACTGAGATTATCTGAGTTGCAAGTTGTTAATATCTGAAGCACAAGAGAACTTGAGTAAAGGATATCTCTAGTGGGAATCCTTTATTGCTTTCAGGGGATTTCTGCACCATTCACTATTTCCTTTAGCAGATGCTTTTACTACTGACTTTGGAAATTCACTCCTTACACATAAAAATAATCTCAGAAATGCTGTTAGATAGATTTGTGTTGACTTTTGTGACTGCCTGCAAATCCAGTTAATCCGCTTCCCTTCTTTTTGAATATTTAGAAATATTTTTTTAAAAGCACATCACTTTTTTTTCTCCATATGTTGTTCCTTTTGTCTATTTGATGCCTTTGCAAACTGACAGCCTCCAAAGTTGGTTAACTTGGCAGCATGATGGCAGATACAGTCTAGCCAGGCCAGTCCAAGAGCAGGAATTGAAAGGAACAATTTGTCCACTTAACTGTGAGTACCAAGGGATTATGGAATGAGATATAAACTCTCCAGTAAATTGTGGAGGCATTATTACAGACAGGTCAGTCAAGAACTTTGTGCAGTATACCTTATTGGTAAAACCAGCAGAGAGTATTTTATTCCTAAAGGAAGGAGGCCATTAGGCCAAAAAAAACTTTCAATGATACCATTCTCTCTCCCTCTTCCTATTTGAGTTTAGATTCGCATCTCAGGAAAGAGATGGTACAAGTCAAAAAGACAAGTTATACAGTGAGGTATTAAGAGCAGACATAGCTCTAAGACATTGATTGTAAGATAAAAAATGTGTTAGAGAAGGGCTTTTAACTCATAATTTTTTTATCAAGCTTTTCCTCAAGCAAATGCAACATAAAGGTGCTATTAAGAAGCAAGAAATTTTAAATAGACATCTTGGTTTTCTTTAACATGCTATAAAATCATTCTGCAGTACTGTCTTTGCAAGATACCTTTTAAGAGAAAAGCAAAGGATATTTTGAACAAAAATAACATCTGCAGTTTACAGCAGCTAGATTTGGAACTGCAGTCACGATGTGCTCTGTGCTTATTTTGGATCTGTTGAGAATGATAACTGCTTTTAACCACTGTCTCACTTAGAATGAATGTATATTGCATCAGAAGCAATGAATTAAAAAGACTAAAGCTCAAACTCTGGTTACCCAAAAAGGTTAATCAATTTAACTATGTAGTTTTGAAGTAAGCTGAATTGATGAGCATAGTCTTTAATTCTTGTTAAGTTAGTTTACTTGAATTACATTAATTTCTAACTGATGTATAAAATATACATACATCTGTGTACATGTATATATTAAAGCCCCTGTCTATTGTGAGAATGATGCAATGCAAGATTAAAATCCACAATTTTATATATTTCTGTGGAAAATAGTACTTGAAGCAGAGCTTAATCAGGGACTTCTGACAGCTGATCTTTTAGTAAATATCCTTTTAAAAATGCCTCCTCCCTCACTTCCCTGTAATTTCTCTGTACCAAGCACTGCTGGGTTCTTCCTCATGAGTCTTTAGCAACATGGGGTTATGTGTTCATTGTGTTACACACTGGCATCACTAGGACTGTGTGCAGTTACCAGTAAAAGCATGATGGCTGCTAAGGTATGGAGACATTACAAAGATGAGATTTTTTAACAGTACGCAAAAAATACATACTCTTGTGTGACTAGAATTACAATTCCAATGAACTTCATCTGACTAGATTGTAGTGTACTCAACAGCATTGAATCCAGACAGCCTATGCCTTCTCTGCAATGACTAATTCTGTTGAGTTGCCTACCTTTCAGAAAGATTACAGCCCACTGTTAGATGTATTAAGCTAAACGAGTTTTACTTTATTAATTTAACCTAGTCATCAGTAGTTGTTTGAAAGAGTTTAAAATAATGTTACATTTTTATTCATGATATTATTACTGAGAAAACAGATTTGTGGTTTCAGAAATCCCTTGAGAGTTAGACCTCAGATGGAAAAATGACAAATAAAAGCAAAACCAAATGCCAGACTCCAAATGTTGGCCTTCAAAACAAGATGGAAAAAAGAATAAAGACGAAAATCTTAATGGACGTAAAACCAAAGCTTTGTAATGCTTTTACTGCCTGATGGAAAGCTGACCAAATCAGTGGAGAAACTCCTGGGACAGAGTCATGTTGTCTAACTTTAGACGTCTGGCATCTGCATCTACACTAGTTTCTCTAGGTTCTGTTTGTATTTAATGAAGAAAAAGTAGGTGGTTTTACTTCACTATCTTTCTAAATTATTTTAGATGCCTGTCTTGGGATGACATGAATAGCACTCTGCTGCTTCACTGCTTGTAAGGAGATTCTTGATACCTACCTCAGATGGAGTCATCCCTGCAAAATCCAGTGGCTATTAGTGCATCTGCTTATTTACTGTACTGTCCTGCACTTTATTCTAACTTGCTTTGAGGAAGTAAACAGGAACTCCGCATTCCTGGGCACGGAAAACATTTAAAGGAAGACAAAACTGCTTATCCTAAAATCAACTTTATAGAGATCTCAAAAAAAATTATTCCACAAAAAATGGAAAAATACTTAATTGAATTACATAAACTAGATAAATTTCAGTGTTGTTCTCAGTGTAATGGATTCCAAGAAAAGGAGAAGGAAAAGATATATTGAGTTCAAATTGTTCTTGCCGTGAAGCAATGCAGAACATATAAGCAGAATCAAGGCTTTCCCATGGGAACATTGGTCTGACTGCAATTTCCCAATAATGACTGCTGGTCCAGAATCATTCTTATAAACATTTTAGTGCATGCCATCTAAAGACTATAGTGACTGTGGGTTGTTAGAATCTGTAAATCAGTTGATTCTGTGTTCTTAATTTATGAAAGTATAACAGGTGCTGTCTAGGATAGGAATGGGAGGAGGAGAAGAAAGTAGGAGCAGTATAATTCATTCTGAAATGAAGATGGGCAAAAATATGGAAAAAGCAGACAAAGGCAATGCAGACTAAACATAGATATAAATTTTATATACTTGGCACCAAACAATTTACAATTTCCTAAAAAACTTCCAAGATGAAACAAAAATTAAGGAGAATATACAGTCTCTCTCTAGATCTGGTATGCTTGGGCCTTTTAAAGTAGCATTAACATAAAAATGCAATGCATATATAAGAGAATTATGTGATAACTTAAGTGATGACTGTTTTATAAGCAGCAAACTTGTTCAACTGCAAATAATTGCATCAGAAGAAGTGATCAGAAAACAAAAAATTTGTTCTTACCCATTCAGAGTAGAAGCTGAATGTGAAACCTTTCACATTATGCATCAGGGTTTCTTATCTGGTGGGCACTGACTTGGCTGTGAGCAGAACATCAGAGCAGGTGCTGGAAAAAATTTCTTGGGTCTTTCAGTCATGTCTGTGCCAACACAGCCACATCAAATTCTCTCCAGTTGTTTGCATTTACATACTTACCATGTATTTTAAAACCTGGAAGGCTGAAATTCAACTTGCAAATCAAAATTCCTAAAGGCAGATATTTATGTAGGTGTCTAATCACGAGTGTGTGGAAACAGGGTTTGATGTGAATGTCTAAACATAGGTATCTAGTGCCATTGGACTCGCCACTGCCATTCTGGCAAAGAGGTCTTCTGACACATCTGCCATGCAGATGTCTCAGATCCCCCAGAGCATCTCACGTAATAGTAGATGACTACATTTAGGCAAGTAGGTAGTTTATTATGTTGGTGGAACTTCCATTGACCAAAAGGTGATGTATGATTCTCTGTTTGGTTTTCCTTTACGTATTTGAAAGAAGAGAATGAATGACAATGAGTTGAGGTATTCCTATGCTGACAAGCAGAATGCACACTTTTGACTGTGATTTAAGACATTAAATGTAAAGGTGCTAATGCAGCTTAACTGAATCACGATATATGAGAGTAAGATGTGTAGTATGTTTGTGTCTGTGGATGTTGTACAGCCTGGATTAGTCACTTAGAATGGTAAGGACATATACCCTTTATATATGAGACCCTAGTATAGTCTTTAAAATCCACTCCCTGTAGTAGATACAGAAAGCCTTTGGGTGAATCAGTAATAAAGAATGTTATGACTAATTTTTGAGAAACTAAGGTTATATTCAGTGTCAGATAGAAGCCAAGGCCTTGAGTAATGAGTTCTCAAAAATGTCAAATGTGTTCAGGAGCAACTACTTTCTATTGTTGAAAGGAAACTTGCAAGTTGAAGTTATTTCTCATAGCTGCTCGACTGATCTCTCATGTAAATATGGGCTAAGTAGCTACTAGCAACAGAATTATATAATCAGAATTGCTAACAACTTTATTGCAACCTAAATGTATTTTATTAATTCAAATATTTTTAAAGATCTGTGCATTAAAATTACAGTGTTTCTAGTACTGTCAGCTTCCTAATAATTCCTGTGTATCTTGTGTGCATAGTTATCTATGAGATCTGCAGGAAAATGGTTTCAAGGCTGTCGTGGGCTGACGCTGGCCAGCAGCTCAGCCTCACACAGCCCTTCACTCGCTCCCTCACAGTGGGATGGGTGAGAGAAATGGAAGGGCAAAAGTGAAAAAACTCCCGGGTTCAGATAAAGACAGTTGAATAGGTAAAGCCAAAACTGTGTGTGCATGCAAAAGAAAATCAGGAATTCATTCACTGCTTCCCTTCGGCAGGCAGGTGTTTTAGCTATTTTCAGGAAAGCAGGACTTCATCACACATAATGGTGACTGGGCAAGACAAATGCTGTAACTCCCAACATCCCTTTCCTCCTCCATTCTCCAGCTTTTATTGCTGAGCACGTGTCATATGGTGTGGGTTCAGCTGTCCTGGCTGTGTCCCCTTCCAGCCTCTTTTGCACCCCCAGCCTCCTCACTGGTGGGGCAGCAGGAGAAGCAGACAAGACAGCACTGTTCAGCAATTGCTAAAACATCAGTGTGTTATCAACACTTTTGGTGACAAATCCAAAACAGCACCCTATGAGCTGCTATGAAGGAAATGGACTCTAACCCAGCCAAAATGAGGACAAATGTCAGCAGTGAGAGAGTCAGAACAAGGGCATTTTTTAATGAAGCGAGGAGGTGATGGGGGGAAGTTTAAAGTCTAGCCAGAGGGAACTAATTTTAAGTCTGGAGTATAAAGACCATGGTACTTAGAGAAGAATATACAGCTGGGTCAGTTTAGCCATCAATGTAACAGCAAATGCGTGAGTTGGTGTGTGTCAGTCTCACACACTTCTTGCCTCAGAGTTACTTCTGCTCCTTAGGCAAACCCAAGACTCTCTTTGGAGCAGGTTTTATAGTCAACTCATAGCACACGCCAGCTGCTCAGGAGCAGAAAGGAACCATACAACTGCTGTAAGATTTTCTAGCACAATGAGAAACTTCAATAGAAGGGAAGAAGTAATTTCTGCTGGGCACTGGGAAAGTCCAGGACACAATTTACATTAGAAGTTCTGCTTTGTTTTCCTTTTGAAGGCTATTAAAAAATAAATTACAGGAGGCCAGTGGTTACTTTAACATATCAAGATTTGTTGAGCTACTTGGTAGTTCCCAGGATAAGAAGATGAGAATGGTGCAAAGTTGTCCCTGAGTGCATTCTTACCAGGTGTTGTGTGCATGGCTTTAGGATACCTGGGGAGACCCCTGTCTCTGCTCTGCAGTAATGTGATGTTGAACATCACTGTTACTATTAAATCAATTTTTTCCATGAAAGTGAACAAGAAATCTTCCACTCTGTATTTAAATGGCACAGATTTATTGCCATTGCAACTTCTTTTGCAAATGACATTTACCTCCCTGAAATTTGTAATATTTATGTGGTGGGTGTTAAGAAATTTTGATTTAGAGACCATTCAGGCTTCTATTTGTACACTCAGTGTAAACGTACTTAGCAGAAATGGGCTCTGCTAATGCCAACAAGAAGATAACAAATAAAACATATTGTGGAATTGCTGTGCATCGCTGTCATGGTTTAACCCCAGCTGGCAACTAAGTACCACGTAGCGCTCGCTCACTGCCCCCACCCCCAGTGGGATGTGGAGGAGAATTAGGAAAAAGGTAAAACTTGTGGGTTCACTTAGGAACAAATTAATAATTGAAATAAAATATTATAATAATAATAGCAACAACAATTTTAACAACAACAATTTTAATGAAAAAGAGAGAGAGGACAGAGAAATAAAACCCAAGGAAAAAAACAAGTGATGCACAATACAGTTGCTCACCACCCACTGACCAATGCCCAGCCAGTCCCCCAGCAGTGATCAGAGGTTCCCAGTCAATTCCCCCCCAGTTTATATACCGAGCATGACATTCTATGGTATGGAACATCCCTTTGGCTAGCTGACCTGAACTAGCCAAAGGGATGTTCCGTAACATAGAACCAGTAGAGCACGGGAAACTGAGAAGTCCTTGATTCAGAGTAAGCACTACTTGGTGACAACTAAAACATCTGTGTGTTATCAACATTATTTTCACACCAAATCCAAAACAAGGCACTGCACCAGCTACTAGGAAGAAAATTAACTCTATCCCAGCTGAAAACAGGTCAGTCATTTCTCAGCTTTACACTATATTTGCAACTCCCGATGGGCACAAAGTCGGGAAATAAAATTCCCTTTCTTCCAGAATACTGTTGATGGGGACATGAGGCTGCCAAATTGTTAACTCATTTATCGGAGTATCCTTTTTTCCATTATTTTGCAGAGCAGATCAGGTTGAATAAATGAAGGGGGACACCTGAAGTATTTACAGTGTTGGTGCCATGGGCTGTTGTAATTGCTGCTGAGAAACTGTTTACCGCTCTGTTCCCAGAAAATCGCCTGGAGACTGGCTGATGTTCCTTTTGCTGTGACAGAAGCCAAATTAAAGAAGCGTAGGGGTGGTCTGTGGTGTTTATCTGTAGGCATAGTTTTCAGAGCTGTCCAAAAATGAGCTGAACTGCAGTATAATTCTGCCATTCTAGCAGGGAATTGAAGGGCAGTTCTTCAGAACTGA
Source organism: Falco rusticolus (assembly GCF_015220075.1). Taxonomy (NCBI): domain Eukaryota; kingdom Metazoa; phylum Chordata; class Aves; order Falconiformes; family Falconidae; genus Falco; species Falco rusticolus. Next base: position 61,550,341 of record NC_051190.1, on the reverse strand, counting down.
TTTTGTGTGAAATTATGTTAATTTAGAAAAAATATTTTTCACATTGTATTTGAAAACCATTTTAGAAACATTGCGCTAGTTTAGAGTCCTATTTGGCAAACACAGGATTCATGTGGAAAACTAGGATGTTTTGGGGGCATCCATCTAAGTGCAGGCATTTGTACGCTCTAGGTAGCTACATTTCAATTAGTCACTGGGGGGCCTCTTCATTGCCTGTAGAAATAAATTCAGTGAAGTCCATGTTCAGTGCTTACATAGGTACAAGAAGTACTTTCTCGAAGGCCCTGTGAAGACACCCTACATTGCCTTAGATATTTATATTTGCAGTGTAGACACCTCATGGTAGGTGAAACAGAGCCTACAATATATGCTCACAGAGTCCTTAAGACTGCAGTGGAGCTCTGCAAATATACAGCAGACTCTTTATAGAGAACAATAAAGTAATACTTTAGGTTTTACCATTTTAACCAGCCAGGGACACCAATTAAAAAAACAACAAACAAACCCACAAACAATTCCCCCCCCCCCCCCCAAAAAAAAAAAAAAGCCAAAACAAAACAACCAAAAGAAACAAAGGCAATATTTATTCAGGATTTTAACTAAGGAACTTTATTATGGTCATTCTAATGGCACTGGAAACTTCATTGAGTCCTTATTTTCTTTCTTTATCTCTACAGTCAGTGAATATTATATAAAACAAACATTAACAAAATGTCAGGACTGTTGTGAAAAAAAAATCTCAGCTTACTTCCGTAATTAAAAAAAGAGATTTGTTTCCTGTGGCACCTCATGTACCACTTGTAGCTCCTAACAAGCATGACTGTTGCTATGAATAAATTTGAGATCTATTGCAATTATGTTTCCCTTATTCTTGTCCTTTAACCATATCTATGATAGTGCAGTTGCAAGATTCTTAATTTCATTTCACATTTCATTTAGTTTTTTCCGTATCTGTGTAATATTTGCTAAGTGGATGTTCAGCTGATTTCATCATGAATTGGGATTGCTAAAGTTACCTCTTTACTTGTCCTTTTACATGTTATAAAATAAATATAATTTGCTTTTCCTTTTGCTATCTTAGTTTATTTAAAGAGTGATATAACCATATGCACTGAATATTGAAATTGTCCATTATGCATAGCATATTCTACACTGCTATTAAAAACTTTAATTTCATACCATAGTACAAAACTTTAGTTTTAATATTTTATCTAGCTTGAGTGGAAAATAATGTCAGTCTAATGACTTTGTTGTAGGCATAAAAGAAGCAGCTTAATTTTGAGAATATTTAGCATTAGTTTTCTTGATGTTGTCATTCAGAATAGGAGTAGATTTACAGATAGCTGCAGTGAATCAGTGGCCTGTGCACTTCAGTCTGCTTTTCTTCTGTTGAAGAATTTCCTTTCCAAGTTTTAGCAAATAACTTTACTAAAGGAAAAAAAAAGGGTTGTTTGGGTCACAATTTAGTAAAGTATTTGAACATTTATATTAGGAAACTAATGAGATGTAAACAGGTCTTTAAAATTAAACTCATATATAAATGCATTATAAAGTACAGTAGAGCAGAAGGAACTGAGACAGATTCTCTCTTTCAGAGATAATCCATTGTTTCAGTGTGACTCATTCTTCAGTTTGATTGCATTTATGGAAGCTGATGAATCTGATGCTTTCTTTGACCTCATTGGCATGGGATAATCAGCTGAAATTGTACCAGCTTGTGTGTCTAAAGTTTTGAGTTCCTGAGGCTGAATTTTCTGTTGAGGTCCATTGGCTTGAGATGTTGCATTGCAAAAATATGTTGGAATAACAATAAAATATTCTCATCATGTACTGTAGAGCAAAGAGTGAAAACAATACTATTTATTTAGCCTTCAGAGCTACTTAATGGAAAACTATGTAATTTCACAGTGAATTTTATATATCAGTAAGTGGTTTCTGCATGTATATTTTTCTGTGCAGGTCAACTTCTATGTAAGGGTGAAGGCAATTTATACCCTTGGACACAGCGTATCTCTGATTGCTCTTACAACAGGAAGTATAATTCTTTGCCTTTTCAGGTAGGTGTTTTTCATGAGTAAATATGAACAGTGATAAGATGGTTTTTACTTGTCTGATTGCTGAGGTATTTAGAAAATGCATGTATTTTACACTTTTCTCAATTAAACAGCTGACAATAATATAATGCTAACTTGATTTTTGCTAGTACCATATTAAAAAATTTCAAAGCACTTAACAAATTTACAGACATTACAGCCCCTGTAAGAAAGAACAGTCATTTAGGAATGGATTATATAAAGCATTTTCTATTTGATTATTAAAATTGACACCTTGAATTGCTCTTGAAAATCAGTAGGATGCTGGTCTCAGCACTGGACAAGTGGGCAGCCATATTTTGCAGAAGCTTCTGAGTGGTTTCCGGGGGTACTATTATCAAAGGTAATCATTAATTTTTCCAAGTGGGGTTGTAAAGGTATGGATCATTATGCTGAAGGATAGTGCTGTGAGCGCAATGGTTTTGTTAGGCAGTATTAGGAAAGGCAGTACTGCCTGTTAGTTTTGCCTAACTTCTGGGAGTTTTCTGAGACTGAAGGCAATCTCCAGCTGGTAAAAGAAACTGCAAAATGGCATGATCAGTATCATAGATTTTCTCAGTCTCTCCACCTTCATGCTTTTATGTATCACTTCTTCCTGTCTAATAGAACAACCTTTATATTCTCCATTATAAACTTCACACAACTTCTCCGTTCCGCTCTGCACCAAGAAAAAAAAGAAAATGCATCTCTCAGATTTGGTAGAAAAGTACACGTAATATGTAGAGGACAAGCATGTTGTTTGGCAGAGCCTTATTCCTCTGATGAAATATTCCTGTGGAGAGTTCTGTAAGCCTTTCAGTCTGTCATCATATTTTATCAGTATTTAAATATTCAGATACTGTTAAGAGCAGATACATAGGCCATAATTATATTTTGTAATGTGTTTGAAAAAAATTGAGACTGTCGTGACTGAACTCCAGCTGGCAACTAAATGCCATGCAGCCACTCGCTCACTCCCCCTGCCCCTGGTGGGATGTGGAAGAGAATTGGAAAAAGGTAAAACTTGTGGGTTGAGATAAAAACAAATCAATAATGCAATAAATTAAAATATAATAATATCAACAGAAATAATTGTAGTGAAAAGGAAGATAACAAAAAGAGAGAGATAAAGCTCAAGAAACCCAAGTGCTGCAGAGTATAATTGCTCACCACCCACTGACCAATGCCCAGCCAGTCCCCCAGCAGTGGTCAGAGGCTCCCAGGCAACTCCCCCCCAGGTTATATACCAAGCATGGCGTTCTGTGGTATGGAACATCCCTTTGGCTAGTTCAGGTCAGCTGTCCTGGCTCTGCTCCCTCCTGGCTTCTTGTGAACCTGCTCCCTGGCAGAGCATGGGAAAGTGAAAAGTCCTTGATTTAGAGTAAGTACTACTTGGTGACAAATAAAACAATGTGTTATCAGCGTTATTCTCATACTAAATCCAAAACACAGCACTGCACCAGCTACTAGGAAGAAAATTAACTCTATCCCAGCTGAAAACAGGACAGTCACTCACGGTTATCTTCTTCTTACTAGGAGATGCCTCAGGCAGATTGTGCATTTTCAAAACTGCTAAAATTAACAATGCATGTAAGACAGTGTGTTACAGCCATTTGAATGTTGTCCATCACCAGAAGTCAGTTATAACAAACAGATCAAGAATTTCAGAGGTGTGCTCCAAACCTTATATATTCAAATTGAGAGCTCCCCAATCTCTCTGTTGAGTCAGTGGAAAACCCAGGCTTTTTTTCAGGGGGGGAACACAGGGTCTTCTAAGTCTCCCCCTAAAGAAGCGTGTTTCTCTGCTATCTACAAGGAGTGTAGGGACCTCCTAACACAGTGAGTTGAGTTAGGAACCCAAACAAGTTGTAAAAATAACCTGGTCAGTATATAGTTTCCCAAGCATGTCACAAGCAGCCAATTATCATGGAAGGCTTTAGCTGAAGCAGTTGTAAATTATCAATAATAGAAGAGAATGCTGATGGCTACGCATGTATGTCTGTCTCAGGCATGTTGTAAGGCATCCCATACATTATGGTCATTTTTAAGGACAGAGTTTGGAAAATAAGAATGTTTCTGTAAGTTTTAACTTTTCACTACTTAGCTGGTAGCACCTTCTATCCAAGAAACATACTTTCTCTAAAAGGTCTCAGAGTTTGTTATAGGTAAAGTCAATATACTGTTTATTAAACCAGTCGCTCACCCCTGAAACACATTCACCTTTGAATGTAACCAGCAAACTTTCAGCTTGCTGTGTTTAAAAAGGAGAGCAAAGAACAACTCTTCTAAGCAAAACTATCTAAAGGAGATTTGGTAGTTAAGTACCGAGTTAAAAATTGGGAGTTACTAACACAGTAGGGTTGTCAAAATCCTGACTTCATCCAGCAGGATTAGAATTTGAACTCTGGATATTAGTAACACAAGAGATTATTAAAATTGTGCATTGCTGGATTTATATATGTATGTTTCAAATTATACTGCGTTTAATCCTGAATTTGTGCAGTACTTTTAATGAAAGAAAAAATGGAATAATGTGGATTTTAATTTAATTATGGGTGATGTGTTCATGACAAGGAAGTGGATATTCTTTTTTACGTATTACAACTTGACTTCTGCAGTCCATTTTACATTATTATGTACTGTCTAGCAGAACAGATAGATCGTCAGTGCTTTGCAGTTGTTCACAGCATCAGCTGTAAGCACATGAAAGGCAGAACCATTCAGTGGGGAAAGGAGGGTTTTTTCTGAAACCTTCCACGCAGTTGCAATATTGTTTTGCATTTCTTCCAAAGAACTGGACTTGGTTTGAATCTTTACAGAAACATTATAAGGGTTCCCATTTATTAGTATCTGCAAAGAACACAGAAGCATTGTAAAAGGAAAGGATTGTATATCTGGCTAATCTTTTAATCTCAAAACAAAGGCATAAAACATGAATATCTGTAAATACCTTGCCAGACTAAACTGACAGCGTTTTTCAAGTCACTATATGCCACTCCCCACATAATATTCTATGTATTTATCATAATTAAAGTTAATTGGCAACTTTCTGGCACAATGTTTTCCTGTTGGAGGTTGCCAGTTTGTCAGGCACATTCTTGCTTCTCCAACCTTAATTTATAAACAGTGAAGCTAATCATTTTGATGCAGTCAAAAGAAGCTGCTTGCTTTACCCTTCTTTGAATGCAAGTTTCTATTTCTTGATTTTGAATGTCTAAGTCTTAATATGTCATAAAATTTCAGAAAGGTGGAAATCAAAATTATTACAAATAAATATTATTTTTCAGATATTTTAGAAAAGGTTTATTTGTTCCAACTCAGAGTGAAAATAAATTGTAGAACAGCATATTTCCGCATAACACTGACATTCTAGATCTTACCATACTTCCTTCAGGGTTAGTCCTGTATAACAAAACCTTCCCCCCAAAATGTCGGTTTCTCTGATATGTGTTTCTTACCGAGGAGAAAAATATGAATCTTCATCATTTCTGAAAGATGGCCTCTCATGTGCATTTGCATTAACTGTCCGTAAACTTTCCTCACATGATAGTTTTGTGTCATCAGGTAGTCACATCAAAGGAATAAGCAGCATAGTTTTTGTTTCATTGTTAAAAAACAGCATTTCTTTGTTATTCTGAAACATCATACATATCCCATATAAAAAAATCTGGTTTGACAGCCTTATATATATCCAACATTTATTATTTCAGCTACTGTATGGGGTGAAGAACTAATCATCTAAATTAGTTACTCATGAAAAACATTTTCCTCCCATTTGCAGCTTTCATGTATCTCCGAATTCCATAGGAACACATGATGCAGTCCAACATAATACTGGTATTTCAGTTTTTCTCAGAACCTGGTTCAGCTAGGGACATGCAGAGCCACAGAAACCACTGGATCTTTGAACAGCTGCTGTCAGTTCAGCCTGGTATTCTGTCCCTTGCCGAACTGTGGGCTAGCAAGACAGATCTCTTATTTATTTCCCTACACTCATTGTAGCTGTCCTTGTTTTAGTAGTTTCAGAATGGATTATTTAGCATTCTTTGGTGCAAATCAAAATGTGAAGACTACTTGGAAGCTACCACTGCACACCACCATAACATCCTATTGCATCTTTGTTCTTTCATTGCTCGTACTTGCTACAATGCCCTGGCTTCTGGCTTATTTCCACGTGCAGTTCAAGGTGCTGGTTTTGACCAGAAAAACCAAAAGCAGTTTGGTTTGTGAGGATTTGCTATGAAAAAATTCTGTTGAATGGGAAGGTCTTGAAGGAAATGTCTTTTAAGCAAAAAGCCCTGAACTTGCAACTTTCTTCTCCTGAGCACTCATTCACTTACTTGGAATATTTAATTTGTCATTTGTTTGTCAGGCTATCACATGCCTGCTGGACTTAAGAAGTTTTACATCTCACTGGATAGAAAGGATAGGCGATCTAATATTGTGAATGCATTTTTTAATTGTAGCTGCGTACACTCAAATCATAGGATGAAAAGCCATTATATAGCAAAATGCAGGAGTTAAATAAAAACTTAAACCAGAAAATAACAGGTGAAAGCATGTCTGGAATATATCCAGGATAATCAGTTTTATTTGCAAGAAAAACACTGGGATCAGTGCACACACAGAAGGTTATAATATTCTATGTTTATTGTAAGTTTATGTTAAAGTGTGGGAGAAATATCACTGGCATCTTTTGGGCTGTGATACTGAAAAGGAGTAAGACATACTTTGTGTATTTTGGACAGCCTATAATAATGGTGAGGATGATGATGATAAAAGAAAACAGCAAAGTAGCACTGAATATGACAGAGGAAAGGATAGGCTCTTAATCAAGGTTCATATTACTAAGAAATGACCAGAAATTAATAGAAGAGCTTTCTGTCTCAAAATCTAAAATGTCTGTTTTTAAATCTCTTCTTAGAAAACTTCATTGTACTCGGAACTACATCCACCTGAACCTGTTCCTCTCTTTCATTCTAAGAGCAATCTCTGTTTTAGTCAAGGATGATATTCTCTATTCCAGCTCCAACACAGCTCACTGTCCAGAGGATCAAACCTCATGGGTAATGAACCTCATTTGCTACCTGGTATAATACTGTTGTGTCACTAAATTTTCCTCCCTGATCCTTTTAAATATTTAACGATACCAAGCTGTCAGTGCAGACAGTTCTATAGAGAATATAATGACTAGCAAAATGGTCTTTTAGAAGTAGCCAGAGAAAGAAGGTTGCAGCACAAGTAAGAGAAGTTAATGTCATTTTGCATGTCCGTGAAGGGACGTGTCATCTGCCAAAACAAATCATGACCAGCTATACCTCAGAATAAATATGGCCACTGCATTAATCAGCTGGGAGAGTTTAAGAGAAACAGGAGTTCCAATCAACTGGGAGTGATTAAATGCAGCTCTTCTGGAAGTGTTCTAGTGGCTTTATCAGGAGTCTAGGATTTGGACAGGTATCAATGGAGGGAGAGAAATGAGTCAGGGAATTAAATATTTGCAGGAGCTATCTTTATTAATTCCTCTGTACTTTCTGGCTATGACAGGAGTGTTGTCATCTGCATTCTTGGCAAGCTAATATGTTTACTACATTTTCATACCCAGGGGTTAAAAAAATTCTCAAGTCTTGCTGTTAGAAGACTGACCGCTATATGGTAATCCCTATTCTCTGCCTGCCTTGTTTCAGTCAAAAGTGCTGCAGAAGAATCCTACAAATATTGCTGAAGCCCTTCTGAATTTAATTTACTTCAGTTTAAGCTTGTGAGAAAAAAAAGGAAGATATTTTTACATTGATGAAGCTGTATTGTCCCACAGCATAAAGTTCTTAGCAGTGACTACCAAGCTGTATGCATGAATTTGTAATCTGGGATATTTCTAATGAAGACAAATAGGCTCTGAGTTAATAGACGCAAAGAAGGCAAAGTAGTTAGAAGGCAGACTGCCAGGGGTAATCAAAACGTCTTAGGTCCTTGAAAGATTAGTCAATGGACTCTCAAAATACTGCTTGATTTCTGCAATTTCTTTTATTCTCCTGTTATTCCTGCCTGAAAGCCTCATATTTTCCTATTTGAATATGTCCAGTTTTGTGGACCGTTGAGTAATTTTTGGTGCATTATACGTGGGATAATCTGATGCCAGCTTAGCAAGGCTGTTTTGTCTTGCATTGGCTGGATGCTGCCTTTCTGATGTAACAGCCTGTGGGCTTTGCCCCTTTTGTCACGTGTGTGATGTTCCACAGTTCTGCTGCATGCACAGGTGTTGAAAAGCACGCAATTCAGAATGCAATGTAACTAGGTCCTGGATCTGAGTGACACAGAGCCACAGTTCTGGCTAACGGTTTATTGACAGATACCTTCGCTGTTCAGCATCTGGAAATACACCTGATAGAGGATTAGCTGCAGGAGGAAGGGAAAACATTTTGTTGCGGAGTTCTGGTGTGTAAATTGAGAATATAATACAGGGGAGTATTGGAATTTAAAAGGTTTAGACTTTGTTAATCTGGTTGTAAGTAGTCATAAGCATAAAAGCAAATCACAACTTGCATTTTGAAATTTTCTGGCCATTACTGGTCTGCAGTGGATATCCCTCCAGTGGATGCAAAGTCCAGAGGTAAGATTAGTCTTATTAAATGAGATGACTGAACTACGCTGTTTCTCTGGGCTTCTGTCTTTCTCACTGGACAGTTTATCTCATCTGCTTTTAAGACTTTCTCTGGTCATGCCTGTCTGTCTTCGTGGCTGCATAAGGAGCTGGTTGGCTAGTAGATGGCTAGCATTCACCAGAAACCTTGCTTGTAGGCAGCTAAAATTAGGTGAAATGAATTCAAGCCTTTGGATTCTTATTTGGTTGTCTATGTAGACATGTACATGGGTATAAATATAGGCATGTATGTTACTTGGGATGCACTGAGATACCCGAGACACCACAAGGGGCTGATGGATACAAAGAAGTGTCTCTAGGAAGTCAGTGACCTTCTGGCTTAGCAGCTGGTGACAGGTCCCTGATGGCATCTCACCTTATAATAGACACCCATGTTTAGACAGAGGAATCAGTCACTAAATTAATGAGTTCGCTTCTTAGGTATTTGGTGTACTTGGAATTTTAACAGAAACAGTGGAAGTATGAAGGGTATTTAAAACGGGGAAGGGAGGAAAGCAGGCAGAAGCTAGAAGTTTTATTTAGTGATTCTCTGCTTCCCGGGAAGTGGCCAAACATCGCCTGCTGATGGGAAGTAGAGAATAACATCTTTTGTTTTGCTTTGCTTCCACTGATGAGACTTTTGCTATTGCTTCATTAAACTGCCTTTATCTTGACCCACAAGGGTTTGTTTCCATCTTTTTTTCTCCCCTGCCCTGCTCTGCTGAGGAGGGGAGTGACAGAGCCGCTTGGTGGGCACCTGGCATCCAGCCAAGGTCAACCCACCACAAGTCCATTTTGTTTAGTCTGTTACATTCACCGTATCATCACATTTCTCAGTTCAGAGTCAACGGAAACATTTTTATGTTCAATTCTCACATCCCACATTCCCGCTGGGAAGTACCAAAGTAGCAGCAGCCAGCACTGTGGAACATCAGCAGCACAGACAGCTGAAAATCAGTTCTGAAGAGCAGCACATAGACTGTAACTGGGACTTCATTTCATGATACGTGTTTACGTGTTTTGTTACTAAAGAAACGCTAAAGCATTTTCTACAGGGAAAATGTAATTTTTAAAATTCCAGTCTTTTTCTTCTAAGTCTACTTAGATTATTCATCATGTAAAGTTATATTTTTCACTCAGTTTCTCATTTAGTCTTGAGAAATTAATAAAGCAGTTTCTTTGTTAATTTTCCTGTTAGCTGGGATTTTAATGTATTTATAAACCACCTACTAGATGGTCATTTAATCTAATAGCTATGTGTTAACTAACTATTGCAAATGTGTGCATTTATTGATAACCGTTACCTTTTACAATATTTATTTTGAATTTGAAATTATTGAAGGTTTCAAAATTTCTGAGCAAATTTGCTGAGAGCCATCTAAATAATTTTTTAATAATTCCTTTTCTTCATATATATATCTACACAGTAACGTTTACAATGTCTCATTTGGCATGACTGAAAAAAAAAATTTCAGCTGGACCTGGGTTACTAGTATTACATGGAGAGTTAAGATCTATAGGATATATTAATAACAGAATAATACAGCATCTTTCCTGCAACAACTTTGATCTGTACTCTGATATTTCAGGTGGGCTGCAAGGCTATTTTGGTGTTTTTTCAGTATGGTGTTATGGCAAACTTTTACTGGCTCTTAGTTGAAGGGCTTTACCTCCACATCCTCCTTGTGCTGATATTCTCCCCCAACAGACACTTCACAGTCTACCTGCTGATTGGATGGGGTAAGAACTTCAACATCTTCCAATAATACTCTTTTTTTTTTCTGTCTGTATATATTAGTTAGGTTCAATATTCCATACCAAGGGGGTCATGCCATTTCTGTTGGATGACTCCTCGGACTCACTAGTTCCACGGTTCAGCGCCAGCAGAGGTTACAGCTGCTGTACCATGGGAGGGAGGGGGCACAAAAGTACTGAGGCATAAGTGCTAGTTTGGTCCTTGGCATGGCTCCGACCCGTGCCGATGTGCACATTGCCCAGGGGGTGTTCAAGATATAGGATGGTGCAAGGACTGCCACTGCAAAACGTATAATTCAGGCTGTCCTAATTTGGGAGGAAAAAGAAAGTTTACCTGCACAGCCACAAGCTATGCTATTTGCCTTTTTTAGAAGCCCAATCATATTCTCCATCTGGTTTTAAATACGTGTATTCCTTTCATTTCCAGAAAGTGCAATGATATCTACGCAGAGCACTTTAAAGCTTCCAGTAATTGGTGGTCATAAAACATTTAGGTATTGCTGGGAAATGGGAATAAACCAGTCTGTGGGAATGGTTCTTTATGAAATGATTTACACTTCAGTTTTATATTGCAGCCCTTGGAAGTGCGTTGGGAATGCATAACTTGTATCTATTGCCCTGTAGGTCACTCCGACAGCTTGAAAGAAGCCTAAGGCATGTTCTCTGTATATTAGTCATTGTGGCTGCATTTTTATAAGAAATAAACCCACTATCCCTGCAGTCTTTGTTTGCAATACATTGCTTACATCACATAGCTCATCAGATGGGCCTCTCCATGCACATGTTTACTGTGTGCTGTGTGTTTGGGGAATAAGTGGTTACTAGCAGGCTGAACTTTTTTCTTTTCTTTTCTTTTTTTGTGGTCGTATATTTTTTTGATCATCCTCTAAACCTCTGGGATTTTTCAGGAATTCCTACCATATTCATTATTACGTGGACAGTGACACGGATCATTTTAGAGGACACTGGGTAAGCACATGGGGGAGAGAAATTTTAAAGCCTCTAATGTGCCAATACAATCCTTGCCTTGGCTATGGTGGTGTTCACACAAAGGTAGTTTGCTGTTTTGAAGGGGATGAGCACAGTATTGAAATTTCAGATACGGCAATAAAGGGACAGGTGTTTAGGAGCTCTTCAGCATGCTGCTTATGCTGTTTATTTGAAAAACCTTGAGGGCAGGAGAGAGCAGAGAAAGGTTTTGACTAACGTTACCCCTTGAGACCCACACTTAGAGCTATGTGCTTTGGAGGTCAAAATAATATTTAAAACAGCAGAGGGGATCCTTGGGTTCAGTGCTGCAGTACAGCACAGTAAGATGCTGGGCATTCTAATTTGCTAATTAGCAACTTAAAAGATTGAAATCTAGATAACTTTGGGTATATCTAAATCACATTCCCAGAAGTGAAGCAGTGTGATGTAAACATATTGAAGATGCACGTAGTCAGGTAAAACTATGACTAATTAGAGCTAGGCCTGGCTAGCTTCTCCCTGGGAAGGGGAACTGAGATAAGAACTTTCTTTCTAGGAAGATCAGACTTATGCTGGCCCCAGGGAATGGGAGAGCATTCCTAGCTAGTGGGACAGTTTTCACACTCCTCTCTTTTTTCAACCTGGCTAATATTTTTCAATTTATTCTGTAATTAAATTGAAAAATCATGTCCTACTTAATTTCTAAGTTTTCTTTGCAAGACCTCTAACATGTAAAGCAAAGCCTGACTCCTATTTCCTTTGCCATTGCGATCACAGTTAGAGGAACTCTGAAGGGTATTGCCCATGCTCAAGATTAATCTTTCAGAGCACTTAGATCAGAGTATTTGCACCAAAAGTGCTGAGCCCACAGCAAAACTTAAATTTTCAGTTTTTCAGACTAAGTTTCAGGTTCAGTCTCACATTTTCCTAAACCAGTTCCAGCCATCTGTAACCTAAATACCCCACAAGGAATAATGTCATTTCAATTGTATCTGTCAGCTGCCCAGAGGCTGGTGTTAAGCGCTTATTGGAAAAGTGTCCTTACACAAAGTGAAACTAAGCTTGGTCTCCCTAAAGGCTGACATCCTCCGTGATGTCTAATGGTACAGTCTAGTGTGCCTGATGTTTTAGCTGATTTGAATATGCATGTTAAAACCAGGGAAATAAAATTACAGGCAGAAAAAGATTGAACGCCAAATTCTAGGCTAGCACAGGCATTATTTTACTGTGCTTTGACTTGTGTATAAGAAATACTTCTCCTCCTAGGTCTTGCTTGCCAGATGATATTAATGTCAACATAATTTTCCTTTTTTTTTTTTATAGTTGCTGGGATACGAATGAGCATGGTGGTCCCTGGTGGGTTATACGAATACCAATTTTAATTTCTATTATAGTAAGTAAACTTTGAAGCATGAATTATAGATCAGTACAGCATTCTGCAGTGCATATAGCCATTATTCTTTACTGCTAGTTACAGATAGGCAAGAATTCTGTTTTAATGAAAAGAAATTGCGCTGTAGGAGAAGTGTTAAACAGATGCCAAGGCCATTAAAATTTGTTCCCTTCAAAATTTATCTGCCTCCTATTAAATGAGCAGTTGCTTTTATTTGTATGTTCTTCTTTTGTTAACATCTCTCCTGTTTATGAGCCTGGGGGAAAGAAAAAATCTAATTATACTTTTCAATGAATTGCAGATTTGATTTTGTGTGTAAATAGATAACCCTGTAATTGAGAATCTGATATTACTGCAGCCATAAAAAACTATGGCTGTGTATATCTTTCTTTAATTGGTAGTCTACTGAATTATATATTGAACATGAAGTATTTGCAAAAGAATACCATTTGAGAATGTTTCATGGGGCTTTTCCTATGTGGAGCTCATCAGAATTACTGGAGTAGCATAATAAAATTCCTGCTCACTGTGATGATTGTGTAATTAACTTTGGGCATAATATCCTATGGTTGTATGTCAGTTTCTGAAAACAGTCGTAGTGCAAATTAATACATTTAGATACACTTGCATTATTTTTAACATTTTAGTCAGAAAAATTGGGACATTATTAGATTACACAAGATGTCAAGATTGCACATTACACTTGGGCTTGCCTTTGGGTCTGTGCCTGCTGATAATCATTTTGAGAGAGCTTTCTATCATCTTCATCAGAGTAAATTCTGCAGTGTTTAAAGAGAAAGCAGAGTAGGCATATGTGTGAAATGACATAAGGTAAGGACTCACAGAAAAGATGTTTTATGATATGAAGAAATGGGCATGCAACAGAACTACAGCATCCGTACAGAATATGTGTACCTCAAAGGAGCTGGAGAATGAGGGATGGTCCAGAGTCAAGAAAATATGCTGAAAGATAAAAGCAAAACAAACCACCTGGTGTTTACAGAAAGATGAGTCTATTCTCTGGATGTTCAATTTTAACAGCTATCTGGTAGATGGCTGAACTTCATGTGCCAGAATGCAGTGTTCCTCCAAAGAAGTCCTAGACCTGGAAACAGAAGTTATCCAAGTGCTCATTGGCAGACTTTAATGGCAGCTGGATCTTAGCAAAGACTGGGAAATGAGTTCTGAGTTAAGAAAATGGAGTACTGGTCACTCAGCAAAAATTCAGTATGTCTTAAAAGGTGGACCAGAATCACTATTCGTGGCAGGGGTTTTTTTCTTTTTTTTCCCCCATTCTTTTTTTTCATGGTTCCATTACTGATTTGACACAAAGGGATTGTAAGACATAGGGAAACATTTTGCAAATAATCTTTTTTGGCTTGCTGGGTGCACATGTTTAGGATCTGCTGTCTCCTTCCAGATATGTTTCTTCTCTTAAGCAGCATGTTTTAGGGATGAGAGCAACTAAAGATGGCCAAGTGATTCTGCAATGTGTACTTTGAAACCACTTATTTCTCCAGTTCGATGATTCTTCAGCTGTTTGATCAACTGCATTTTGCATTTGGGAAGTTAAGCTGGAAAGGGAGTTATGAAAGCAGTGATACTCGCACTTTCCTGCTGAATAAGTAACGTATCTTGTTGGAACATTGAACTACAACCTGCACATTCATTGTGGCAGCTAGGATGCTGTGCAAACTTACAGCTGTGCAAAGTAGCGCATGCATTCATAGAGCAAGAGGAGCTAATGAAACACCATGTAAAATTGGTCATTGAAAAACACCACATCCATGAGAACATGATTTTCAACTTGCGTACACATGATAAGCCTCAACATTTCCTATTACCTTCTAGAAAAAAAAAGAGAAGTTGAAGATTCAGATCTGAATAATGAGGTCAGTGCTGCCTGCCATTCAACAATGAAAACAGATCATTGCAAGTTTTTTGGATAGGTGTTGTGAAAGAGTTGTGATGCTTCTCAATAAAAGTATGATGTACTTAGATCGTACTCACTTACACAGTGCCTTGAGTCTGCTTGAGAATGTAGGAAGACTGGAAGACTCTCAGAGAATGGTGGAAAGGGTAACCACCAATAAAAAATGGCTTCAGTAGCAGGAAGGACATCTGTGTAAGTAGTCAATGAGGTGAAGACAGAAAAACTCTGACAGAAGCTGAATTCCAGGAAGATAAAGGAGAAAACACCTAAGCTGACAACCCTCATTGACTGTCTTATGTAACAGTATGAAAGCAAGCCCACAATGCGGCTAATATTGAAAACCTTTAGGAGGAGGAAGCGTGAAGAACCGAAGAGTAGAATAGTTGTTGCTGTGAAGGCGTGGATTCCAGGTGTTCTCTCAGTTTAGTACGGGCATGCTGCATTTAGTGTGTGGTTTTCTAGACTGCACCAAACAAGCCAGCACCAGAAGAGCTGTTGTACACAAGGTGCCAAAAGCCAAGGATGAACGAATAATGGGAGCAAAACTTGGGAACTACTGATTTTTATATTTCAATTTTCTAGATTGATCGGGGTCTGATCGTAACTTTTATTATGCAAGTGCCTTTCTAGAAAATGAAATATGAAATAAAATATTACTACTGTTTTATGTCAGAGGGCTGTCACAAGAATTAGACTGCAAGGACTCAGTTCCTTCAGTGATAATGTCTGCATCAATACCCAAGACAGACAGATACTTGGAAAGGCCCTTTCTATGCTTGATTGGAGTGGACAGATTATCTGTGCAATGATCTTCTCTTCCCCTAATTCAGACAGAAAATAATAAAGTCAAGGTGAGAGGCATGAGAGAGAGGGTCAGTGTGTCGGACTCACATTTTCCTTTGGGTTTCCAGTTGTGAATCCACCTGACAATTTAGGACAATGCTTGATTGTACCAAATTACATGCAGTGTCCCATCCTGCCTGTTCCAAACCTGTCTTCAGCTGAGATTTTGAAAGGAGGGCATTTCTGACAACTTGGGGCTTTCAAGAGCTTTTGCCAGCCTGGCTAATGCAGAGGTGCACTGGACATAACAAACTTAGTGGGGCAGAACACAGACAGTAGGCTTGGCAGCGTAGAGCTGGATGTGTTCTGGCAGGAGGTACATAGCACCCACGGCTGAGTTGATTTGTCCAACTTGATAAGCATTTCTTTGTGCTGCATGTTGAGTGCAGAAGTCAGAAATCACTTTTTGGGTGTTTTTTTTTCTTCTTTGTTTTTTTTTTTTTTGTAGGTGAATTTTATACTTTTCATTAGTATTATAAGAATCCTACTGCAGAAGTTAAGATCTCCAGATGTTGGAGGAAATGACCAGTCACAGTACAAGTGAGTCATATTTTTTGATATTATATACAGAACCAAAATAATCTCTGTAAGATTTCCTCTGCCAAAACCTGCTACCAACAATTTCTGTGATAATATAATTACATTTAATTAGGAATATTTTAGATGTGGTTTAATGAACATCTTATCACTATGCTGAAATAGAGATGAACCTAATTGTTTTGTCAAACACTAAATTCAATAAAAAATAAGCAATTTTATAAAGACCAACAAGCTATTCTCAAATTGGAGTTTAATCCATGAATGAATATGCTGATGCAAAAAATATGGAGAGTAATATCTTTCTTTTAATGTGTAAATATTTCATTTTGACGTAACAAAAATTTCAATATCAAAACACTGTTTCAGCCTCCTTAATAGCATTTGTTTGTTTGTTTGTTTCTAAAATACTTTTTCTTGTGATACTTACATATATTTTAAGAGCTGGAAAGAAGTTATGTGGTTTCCAAAAAGTTAAAAATGAAATGTAATGTTTTATGTTGATTTAAAATAGCATCTATATTTTTCTTGAGGAAAGCAATAGTTTCTGACTTAGCTCAACTTCATTTCTGTTTAGACTTTCTTCTTTTTTGTTTGGTTTGAACGTCAAATCCTAACATCCATCGTTGCCACAGCTTCAGAATCAAGGAACGTTGGGGGGCAATTTAAATACTTTGTTAAAATTGGATTTGTTCTTTATTATATTTCCATATCAGTTATTGTTGTTTATTTAAATACCTGCTGGTTACAGTAATGCAGGATTGAAGAGTCTGTTGTAGTAGGTCTTAGTTTAAAGCCCAGAAATAGGCACTGAGTTTGACACTTTAGGACATTAATACGATATTTCAATGACAAAACTTAACATGAACACTGAAAATTCAAACCCATGCAAATGGACTTTGAAAATGTGCTCCTGGATAACGCCTTTTCTTCATTTAAGAAATACTGAATTTCTGTCCTAAAAGCAGACAAAACATGGTGTGCTGAAGTAAAGCATATCTTTAAAACTAAGAGAGCTAAGACCTGATGTGTTTTGTAAACAACGTGACACATTTGATGCAAAAAGTGAAGAATTCTGATGTGCCGCAGGAAAGGCAACACAACTAGATTGACATAATGCTTTGCTTCATAGAGCTACAAAGGTCCTTTTTTGTGTTTGCTGCGTGAATTAACGAAATGTGGGAGAATCAAGTCAACTGGGATGAAATTACACAGTTGCCGCATTATTATTTAGCACAATGACCAACCTATGGGCAGGAAAATTCCTCAAGTTTACTTCCTGTGACAGGAACTTTTCTTTGATTCCCCATGGTATTTATGTATTTTATGAAAATGAGACATTCCCTTCCTATCAGTCTCATAATTTTCCACAGTTTACTCTAGTGCTTCATAGTATAAAATGTTCATTAACAGCGACCTTGTCCTTCGTTATTCAGCCCTGTGAATTCTTTACTTTTAGCATTTGATTGCCTGATTAAGTTTGGATTGGATAGTCTTTAGCTGATACCCAGGAGAACAGTAGATTAACCTCCTCAAGAAATACTGCATCTACAGAGCAAATTAAAGGTTTGGAAGGCTTGTTTTTCAAAATGCAAATGCATTTTCTAAAATACAGAGAAGAATAAGGCTATTTTGTCTGTCTCTGCACTAAAATGTAACTGCAGTATAAAGTAATATCAGCTAGACAAAAATTATTAAAACAAGAATGGAGTGAAAGTGAGACATGAATCTAAAATGAATACTACTCATACAAGTCACCATTTTTCTTCCCTTCCTCTGTCCCACTTGCTTGTACCTTGTTCCATCCTTTTCGTTGCTCATTTTACTTTTGCAGTGGGTAATGTTAAGTTCAAATAAAATCAGTTTTCCTTTTCACTTGGGAAACGGGGAAATTTGATGCATCGTCATATTCTCCAGTTGTAAATTAATTTCTTCTGCTAAGGAAATCCTATTTGTCCCGCCTACTGGCATCACCTTTAGATGTGAAGGTTTTACTGTTCTTGAGAAATTTCGCTGTCAAAACCGATTATTTCCACATAAACAGATGCAGCCACTGAGACATTATGAGCAAAGGCAGGCCATGAAGACTGACACAGAAAAAAAAATATGCTTGAAATACCTTGACTTTTCTGTTAAAATAGGTAAATTCACAACAGCATCCTTTCATTGTGAAATCAAGTTATATTCATCAAGACAGTGATGAATTATGGGACTCTACATTATAATTTCATAATTTTATCTGATACCAGACATCCATAATAATGCATGACTAACCCTGTATAATACATAAAATTGATGTTATTAGAGTGAAATAAGTGACAGATAAGGGATAATTAGCAATGCATCATTTCAATGGTTTCACAGGCAGTTTGTCAGAGCTGCTGTGCTTAATAATTTGAAGTTCTCCTTCCTTAACTTCAGTAGTGTATTGTGCTAAAATTTATTATGTAATTGACAATATTAAAAACTAGCTAATGGTATGTGCTTAATACCATCACTGTGGTTGTGAGATTTTAGTATTTCAGGGTAAATCTGAAATTGCTCCTGAAAATCTCACTGTTGAGATTATTCTGGATTACATTTTCTAGGTACTGTTTGGATATTGTGTATGTGCAATACACAGACTAACCATACGGTCGCACATTTAAAGGAAATTAACATCAATTAATTTCAAAAGAAAGATTTTGCTTCCCATACAAGAGGATCTACCAGTATGACATTGCAGCAAGGCATTATTCCTTTCCACTCTGAACCCATTACGCCAGGTAAAAAATAACGTGAGAGATCTGAGGGCAGTTTATGACACTTTGTGGGATGCGGTCCTCTGGAATAATGCAGTAAAACCCCACGCCAAAAAACCGTGCCATGAAACCAGGCTGGGAGCTGGCTGTATGTCAAGGACACAGCAGAGGACAGGTCCTACACCCTGCTGCTGTCCAGAGGGCAGCTGAAAAAGGGTCGGCTGGTTTAGAGGGGCTCTGTAGCCTTTTACCAGCTTTTGAAAAGCTGGAAGGTCAGCAAGAGCAAGTATAACATGCAACTGCCCACTTTGAGTTAAGAGGTTACTATGTGGCTAATGTCATAGCAAACCTGACAGGAAAACGATTTGCAATAAACAACGCTTTAGTGAGACTGTTTACCAATCTGAAGTCATACAAGCTTTATGTAAACAACATTGCATCAGGTTCTTATCTTAGAAAAACAAGAGCTCATCATTAAACTCCAGCTTTTTCTCTTTTATTTACCCAGGAGACTCGCAAAATCCACATTGTTGCTTATTCCGTTATTTGGAGTTCACTACACAGTGTTTGCTTTGTTTCCTGACCGCAGTTCCAATAATTATAAAATAATCTTTGAGTTGTGTTTGGGATCTTTTCAGGTAAATTTTAAAGTTTTTATTCAAAAGAAGTTTTATTGACCTAGGTTGGTGCTGCCTACTAACTTACAAATATTGTCTCATTCCAGGGGTTGATTGTTGCAGTCCTGTATTGTTTTTTGAACAGTGAAGTAAGTCTCACCTTTCCTACGGAGGATGTTAAATACTGTTTTTAGTAAATGTATAAGTGGCCCTTTAATTTCACTCTGATACATGAAGCTGTTTCAGAAGATGTTTGCATTCCTATTTATAGAATATATGTTTATGTACAACAGGAGAAATTAGTGTATTTGGGTGAAGAGTTAAGACCTGTTTGAAACCGAGGTGTTAGTAAATGTGTCTTCTGTTATTTAACATGATCTAATTCTAGATCCATTGTAAGTAATGTGGATTGTGCAAGTGTGGTGCAACAAGTCTAGAAATTTATCTAAAACTTGAAACACCATTTAGTAAGTATTTAGGCATAGTCCTCTGACAGAATCCAACCCCCAGAGCAGCAGCAGATTTTCAGAAGTACTCAGCATGTAACAGCTTTCCTAATCTCAACTGAGGGAGATGCAAGGAATTCCTTTTGATATCAGCCACTTTTTAAGTAGAAAATACATTAAACAGCATGCAGCGTCTGACAGGAGGAATCTGTCTGAAGACGACACCTGCTTGCACAGGGAATTGGCAGTCAGGTCTCCTGAGTGCTATTCTGGTCTTTGATATTCATGAGATGCTTGATGCTGGGCTAATCATTTGATTCTCTGCTTTAAATATGTGTGATTAATAGCTAGATACCAAAAGCTAATGTTGCAGCACAAGTGATACAAAACTGATTTTGAAAGTGGCCTTGGGGCATCTCCTTACAGACAGCACAGACACAGTCTTTGCCTCTGTTTTGTAATCTTTGTAAAAACTGATTTGATACTTTAGAGGGGAGGGTTGCCACCCAGAGGGACCTTGACAGGCTTGTGGAGTGGGGACACGCGAACCTCATGAAGTTCAGCAAGACCCAGTGCAAGGTCTCGCATCTGGGTTGGGGCAACCCCCAATGTCAGTTCAAATGGGGGGATGAATGGTTTGAGAGCTGTTCAGCGAGACGGACTTGGGGATGCTGGGGGATGAAAACTTGGACATGAGCCAGCAATGTGCACTCGCAGCTGAGGAAGCCGACTGTATCCTGCATCAAGAGAAGCGTGGCCAACAGATCGAGAGAGGTGACTGTCCTCAGTGCAAGAATGGCGTGGACCTGTTAGAACGAGTCAAAAGGACAACCGCAAAAATTATCGGAAGACTGGAACACCTGTCCTATGAAGAGAGGCTGAGAGAGTTGGAATTGTTCAGCCTGAAGAAGAGAAGTCTTTGGGGAGACCTTATTGCAGACTTTCAGTATAAAAAAAGGGGATTATAAGGAAGATGGAGAAAGACTTTTTAGCAGGGCCTGGGGTAGCAGTTCTAAACAGAAAGGGGGTAGATTTAGATTGCATGTTAAAGAAGGAATTTTTTCTGAGTGTGGTGGAGACCACTGAAACAGGTCGCCCAAGGAAGCTGTGGATGTTCCATCACTCAAAGTGTTTAAGATCAGGTTGTATGGGGCTTTGAGCAACCTGGTCTAGTGAAAGATGTCCCTGCTCATGGCAGGGGAGGTGGTCTGGATGATCTTTATTGTCCCTTCCAACCCAATCCATTCTACGATTCTATTCCTGGAGATCCCCATTTGACAGCCAATAAACATAGAAAAGTTCCTCACGTAAAAGAACATTTTCATCTCGTGCATTTTCTTTTTAACACAGGTGCAAGGGGAGCTGAAAAGAAAATGGCGGAGTTTGTGCTGGAAGCAGACAGCAGGCAGGGATTACAGATTCCACAGCTCTTCGATTTCTCGAAATGGATCAGAAAGTGTTTCCCAGCTTCACCGGAATTCAAGGGCTCACTCATTTATGCAGACAGAGACCACCATGATATAAATCAGCTATGTCCCCCAAAACATGAAAACCTATGGGATGTCATTCATTATGCAGCTTGATGTGATATTTTATAAAGTGTACAGTTTAGTGCTTTGCCTTTCTACATGTTGGTATTTGAGAAATTGGTTTGTGCGGCCAACCAGTTAATACAGACACCTGCCCTGTGGATGCTTTCTGGTTTTTTTAAATGGTATTCATATTAATTCTGATGTTCTCTTGCTGCTTACTAGCCTTAACTATTCAAAACCTCATTTACTATAATGAGTAAATTTACTCTCCAATATATCTAAAAGATGTATGGTATCCTGTTCCATGCAGACTGCTTTGCTACATGTTGAAAATTTAAGATGGGAAGCAAGAAAATTTCTTACACTTTATTTATAATAAGGAGAGATTTCTTTCCTTAAGGGTTAGGAAATTCTTTCCTAATTGTGGAAAATAAAATACAAATAAATAATGTAAGACTATAATTAACGCACTGGGATTTTAGTGTGCTAATCCAGGAGATTATTAACATTATTTATGCAGAGGGAAAAAAGGTAGTACTTGGCCAGTTGTATACATTTCAGAGGTTACATTCTACAGAGTTTGATTCCAATCCTGTTGTTATGTTTAGATGCAGAAAGTAGAGCTACCTTTGTAGTCCATGCAGAAAGGGCTGATAAAGCATCAGCATTTTCCAGTAGTGCTGTTGCAATCAGTTCTTCTCTTCTGTTTAAAATCAGAAATATGTATTTATCTGTTATTAAACAATTTTCTGAAGAGGTGCTTTATTGCTAAAGCAGTCTGGCATAGGATGAACAGCCTTGGATAGCATATTACCCTTTGAAAATATCATTTTAATATAATATTTTCATTGGAATGTGTCTCTAGAAGTACATACTCAGCAGCTAAAACAAGGACTATCACAATAAAGTTACAACTCCCATTTAAGGAACAATGTAAATTCTTTTAGCTTAATTATCCTCTGTATCTCTGAACTGATTTAAAATATAGTCCTGACCATGACTCCAGCAAAACAAATTAGATGAGTCCCTAAAAATTACCATAAAAGGCATAAATGGAAGGAATTCTCAACAACGCCAAGCATCTTATGTAGCCACTTCGCAAAAAAAAAAAAAAAAAAGACATAGAACTGACAGATTCTTATAAATATACACAGAACTTTTGCACTGTTTAAGAGAAATAAACCCACTGATGTTTACTTTCCATGTCACGTTTAACCATGTCCACTCTAAATAGCAAGTGGGAACAATATGTATTTGCATGAGCACTTCTGGTCCATAAAAACAATTGCCCTGATATTTCAGATTGTATGGCACTAGCAGAATCCAAGGTCCGTAACATTACCAGGTAAAGGGAAGAACAGCAGCAAGGGCATGTCTTGGCACGCATATATGTACATTCTGGAAGATATTACAAGTGCTGGAAATATTGTTGGCAACCATCAAAGTATCCATACACCTTTCAGTCTGATTTAACTGTTTATCAGTCAAACACAATTTATTTTAACGGGATTACCCTGGAGTGATACAAAGTTATGTCAGACCAAAGATAGAAAAGGCCCCGTGGTTCACATGAGTACTGCAGAACTGGTAGTAACTGTGAATCTTATGTGACACCAACCTTTACGTAGTAGGTATCATTTGACTTAATAACCGCTTGAGGAATTACTACTTTCCGGTTTGACTTTAAAGAAGCTACTGATCACCTCCAGTCAGCACGTTTTCTGCTGACCCTAGGTGAACCATGAGATTCTGGAGTGAAGTAGGCCGCCTAATGACAGTCCCATGGGGTCTGTAAGATGCGCCTCTAGACACGTATTTAAACTAAATATATTCCCAAAGGCTTCAGACTCAGAAACCACTGCTAAACTTCAGTATTTTTCCTGGATCTCTGAAGAACCTTATCAACAAACTCTTAACTGCAAATATATGAAGACATGTTGGAGCTCTGGGGGCTGCTTCTATACCTAAATTAAACACATCTGTACACTTTAGGCTTGTTTGTCTCAAGTGGCGTTGTGATTACTTAGCTCGCTGAGATGTGACGTGCAGGATGTACTTTTTTCCCAAATTTTCTTGGGTAGAAAGTCACACTTAACAAGCATTCAAGTGTACTCATCTTTATTTTGAAAAGGTGTTTTTTGAGTGAGTTAGCACACAGACAGAATGATGGTTAGAAATAGAGATTTCAAGCAACCATTTCTGTCAGTCTGTGTGGTGCATCACTAATTATACATGTTTTTCATTCGTTGCATCACAGCAAAAACTATCTTTGTCCTTATTAGGTGAGCATGGAGACAATCTGCATTTTAATTTCTGGATTATAAAACAGAAAAGCTTAAAAAAGAAAATACATTTTAAGTTGCAATGATACAGCATAATTTCCTTTAACAGGGCCACAGATGCATTTGGCTTTAATTCTGCTTCTCATGTAGGGACTAATGTCATATGAGATAATGAAGTTGCACCAGTGGGAGAACAAAGGTTATATCACTAAGTTTGTAAAGGACATTGAAGAATGGCACACAAGGAAGAGAGATGCTGTGTTTATTCTTCTTTCTAACCAGCGAAAAGTGCAGTACTTTGTAGTGCCTTATCCCTCTATTAAAAATCATAGAATTGAAATACAATAAATAGATTTCTGGGGGGCAGTTTAACTTCATAATGCTTGGTGCAAGCACTTTTATGTCTGTAAAGGCCTACAGGGCACTGTGCTCACTTGTTTTTACTCCCAGAAAATTCTGATTTCCAAATAATTTTATGCAATATTACAGCATCGACCCCATCATCACCTGTTTGACTTCCGGCTGCCTTGTCACGCACAGATACACGTCATATTAAACATATATAAAAGCTGCAAAGCAGTTTGACACATCTAGTACTCGATCAATGTTTTGCATCTTTACAACACCCAGGAACAAGATAGTTTCTCGTGGCTTTGTCTTTCATTGCATTTTGCACAGGGGGTGTGGTGTTAAATGCTCCTACTCCGTGCTGTGGTGACACTAAGAGTCAAAAAGAAAATGCAAGAAATAATCATTTGGCCTCAGTCATCCCTAAATCTAGTTCTGGCTCATCCTAACAGCGTGAGGGCAGGAGGTCAAGGCAGCAAGACAAGTGTACACTTTACCATCACAGCCTTGTGACATCATGCTCCTCCCTTTTTTTTTTTCCTTTACTGCCTTTTTTCCTTTGGCTGCATCAGAGTCCAAGCTGAGTTGGAAAGTCTTCAGAGCAGGAAACCTTGGGTTTTGTCCCCACTGAAAAGCCAGCACCAACTCATGTAAAGTTACTAAACAAGAATGGTAATACAATTCACTCTCATACTGTGGTTAATTGTTGTACTTTACTTTCCTTGGAGCTGCCAGGGTGGCACCATTCATTCTGAGTGATTTTTGTCAGCATTACCTGGTGCTGATGCCTGAGGGCCTCTCCAGTTGCTAACCATGATCAAAATCTAAATATATAGTGAGTGTTGACTTAAATTTTCCTCTGCAGAGTCAATTTCAGCTAGGTGCTTGATAAACTCGGGTGAAATTCATCTGCCCTGGTTTTGGTATCTGAAAGCTAGATGTCTGTCTCTGAGCTAAAGACTCTTTTTAAGTGCCTTCCATAGTCATCGTAGAGAAATAGGCACTAGTTGAAGATGATTCATCTGATGTTCAGCTGAGCATCTAAGGTAGGTAAGCTGAATCACCTTTTCCTCTACACTTACTATAAAATGAGCACAGGGTGGCTGGCTAGTGCCTAGGTTTCTCACTCTACATCTGAAATTAGGCAAGACTAATCTCTCCAGAAAAGGCCATTCTGCTATCTGGCTAATATTACCCAGACACTCCTTTTTAAGCCAGGTAACTTGGGCTGGCCAAAGCCATCCTCCAGGACATGTGCAGCACGATTCAAAAGTTCAGGCAATGGAGGATCCCTCCATTCATTTGGTAGGGTGTCACTGCGGTTGACTGCCTCCCACAATGAAGCCAATAGCCTTATGTCCCACTTTGATTTGCCTGGCTTCCGTGATAAAGCCAAGAGCCTTATGTTCTGTTTTGATTTGCCTGGCTTCAGCTTTCAGCAGTTGTTTTGGGTTAGGTGTTTGGCTTTTGGTCTGTTGCAGAAGGCTCATACACCAAAACAAAGTGCTACAAAGACTACCAGAAATTATCTTTATGTGAAGTCTCTTGTAAATCACCCTTTAAACCATGTCTTTATTTCCTCTTTGAGAAACTGAATGTCAAATGCTTCAAATTCTGACAGTGAGGTATTTTCTCAAATTTTCTTCCTGATTCTCTTCTGTGCCCCATTCCATTCATAATAGCTTCAGCCAAGAGAAGCAAAGAAATTATTTCAGTATCTCCTCCTTCAGGACTGCAGACACCATTAACCATATTTCTCACACCCACTTGCAGCTCGCCTGTTCATACCTTTGAAATATTTGACTTTACATTTTAACTGAGCAGGAACTGGCTAGTAACATGCAATGAGATTATCACTGGCATGTTTTTTGCCATTTAAACTTTCCAAAAATATGTTGGCTTTGGTTTCTGGGTCAGGTGCATTAGTGTGCTTTGCAAAATAACTTTGGAGAGCACCCTTTTAGCCATTGGAAAGTGCTGGCTTTCTTGAAATGTTAAGGTTTTGAGATGTATTTAAGTACTCCATGCACTCCAGCATGGAGTGCACGAGAGCCCAACAGATTGCACCCAAGTAGCATGGCAATGGGTGCTGCAGGCAGCCGCCGAGGAGCTACCCAGTTTAAGCATACATTGGAATTGTACTGTAGCAGCAATAACTATTTGCTGGCAAAAAAGCTTTACAAAAAGCCTTCTGCAGTCAAGTTGAAGGTAGCCTACCCTACTCTGTAGTATCTACTTCATGTCCTGATTTACCCCAGACAGGCTTCCCTCTGTCTTTAACGTGGTGAAGGGGAAAGCATCAGGCATAGACCCTCAGCAAACCAGAGGATCTGTCTGATATAAGGCATTGCCAAGTGCACATCTCACATGCTATGCATAAGGACTGAATAGCGTCATTTACATTATTTTTGTCTTATTTTTGTGAGTTCGAAAGAACATCCTCTGTTGACTTAATTTGTTCATTTCAGCAAAGCGATTGTGAATAAAGTCCAAATTCACTTTACACAGATTTTTCAGACATCCTAATGAAAAATCAGTCATTAAATATGCCTGGTAAAAAGGAAGTACCAGCAAGTAACCTGCAGAGAAAGCTGCTATGTATATAAGGGTTATTGTCTGAGAAATTACTGTCAGTGCATAGTGATACAGGAAATACTTTGACTAATAGAAGTACCGTCAGGTTACCACGAGTGCCTATCTAAGCTGTGGGCTGTCAGTACTACCCTGGCATAACCAAATAGCAGAAGTTAGTGTGCAGTGCTGTTCTGTTAATGGGAGGGGTGGGGGTGGGGGGAAGTTTTCTAACATGGATGTTACAAGAGTTCATCAAGATAACATTTAAAAGGAGCATTGTGTGATACAGTTTAACCACTCTGTGTTGAACCTGGCTTCTGCCCAATGATAATATTACGTAGTTAAAACTAAGTCGGTAACATTTCCATTGTCAGCTAAACCAGTGACTGAAACGTCCCAAGCCCCTTTATTTCCCAAAGCACTAATAATTTTATGGTGTCCTGCAGCTTTATTTCCCTGGCACATTAGTATGAGTATTGCTTTGAAATTCTCTTTTGTCATCTTTATCGAGAACTTTTTATCTGTCAAGTATGGTAAAAGTTAAGCATTATGTAAATGAATGTGATTATTTTTTACAGAATGTACAGACTATGATGTTGTATAGATTAACATGTGTAAATAGATTTCCTTTTCATACTGTAATTCACTATACTTTTATTCTGGTTTTGCTCTTTTGCTTTGTTCTGTTTTCAGTTTTTAATGTCACATACCTAACAGCCTTCTCTGAGATATGTTATATATAAAGCTGTGAACAAATAAGTGTTTACATCTTTATGCTATTAGAGATAATAGTAGTTAGTAACACCACAATGGACTGAAGAGGAATCAGAGAATTAAAATTTTAAAAGTTTTGCACAGAAATTGTTATGTGTGGGGTTTTTTAAAAAAAAATGTGTAAAATGATGCCATTTTCTTACTGATTCAGTGGATCAGAGCCATGCTGAAGGATGTGGCTAAGTCAGTATTTCAGTTTTTAATTCAACAGCTCTAAGACACACTTGTTAAAGAAAACCATCCCCTTCCTGAGCTACTCCACTGAAGGATACATAGCTGCATGCAACCAAGATGTGCTTGCAGGGGTGTGAGAATGGCACACACATAGAGCAGACCCAGGTGATCCCATATGTTGTGTATGTCAACACCTGAATGGCCAGGCCAGCAACTATTTTTGACTTACTGTGTCTTGCTTAATTTGTCCAGGTACCTGTCAGAAGTGCATTATGATGGAGCTAAAACATGGCTAAAAAGCCATGAGATCTTTTCTGAAGAGGGAACATAATATAACATGTATTTCTTCCCTAAAAAATATGTATCTGTTTATATATCTGTAATGTATACATTTTAGAAAATCAGATGCACTCATAAACCAGACTTTCAAAACTGAAAATGGTCCTCCTGCCTTGGCAGCTCAGGGATCCTCAACAATGTAATTAAAATTAAATTGTATTGCACTAAAAGCAAGAGGCCAAGGCTGCTGCTGCCATGGGAATGGGCACAGAGAGGAGACACACTGGGGTGGCACTGGCAGTGCTGCTGGCGAGGCCATTGAGGGAGGTGAGCATGCATGGAGGAGGTGGTGACACCTGATGAGGCAGCGTGTCTCCCCCAGCAGCAACACCACACAGGGACAAAGCATGCAGCGCTGTTTTGCTGTCTCTTATGGACCAGAAAGTCCATCCCCTTCTGTGTGTTTCCATAAGTATTACAGAAGCTACAATACCCAGAGGGGTCTCCTGACCTTTTGAGGGACCTGAGCTGCCAACCTCTCCCATCTTACACGTGTGCCTCTGTGAGCTGCGTACCAGTCTGAACCCTTGCAATCAATTACATGACTGCAAAGCGCTTCAGTGTCCCTGCCCACATGCACCTCCTCTCTCCCCCATTGCTAACTGGGCAGCCCCACAACCAGATCACCTTGATGTCTGCAGGTGAGCTGCTTTAGGGCAGATAGGCCTGAACCTTCAGGAAAGCCAGGGTGCAGGTGAACCCAGACCCTGGCAGCAGCACCCATTCTCATCAGTGCAGGCAACCATGCAGGCAGGTTTCCATGGCAAGTGAGTCCTGTCAAATGCAAAACATGGATCCTTTAAAACATTTCTGGATAATTTTAATGCTATCGATGCTGACAGACTCCTGTAGCTAGAGGAATGCAGGTCCCCAGAATAAAAGCATTAGGGATGGGAGATTGTAAGGGAGCCCGCACTGAAGAAGCGGCTTCAAGAAGCAAACGCTTCTATAACTTCTGCATCATTGTGCTAGGTGTAGCATAGGCTGCAGGAGTCTCAGCTCTGTACTTGTAACCACTGGCCCACAGGCAGGCTTGACCACAGCAAAGCTGCCGGTTTTCTCTAATTGTACCAAGAAGCCTCCGAGACATTTGAAAAGGTAAATGAGATCAGCGACTGGGATGGCTAGAGTCAGAAAGACTGGCTGCCTTCCCCTCCTCTCTGTCAGAGAGCTGAACCAAAGAACTACAGCAGACAGCAAAAGAAAATGTATTGCAAACTGTGTGCGTGTGTTTATATATGTGTGCACGCAAGTTTGGGTGTGGGCTGTAGAACGAGGCTGCTGTTATAGGACATCTTGTTTTCCCTTGGCAGTGCGTACAGACCAGGAGGACAAACTGGGCTCCCAGTGGGAGGCCTAAGAGCCTGCCATAGGGAAAAGCAGCAGCCTACACCACAAACTGCAGCCTGCTGGATAAAGGCAGGGTCTGTGTGTACCCTCCCCACAACACTGCCTTGTCCGTGGAGTTTGAGGGGGTGACTTCTGCTGTGGAGGCTCCGTGTCAGGATAAAGATTGTTCCAGTTTGCAAGGGGGATTCCTTGGACTGCACGATGCTATTGAGTTAATACAAAGTTCCAAATAATCAGATCCTTTGTGTCCAACTGAATAAAATAAAATGCTTTCTATTAATTAAGTTCTATTATTTATGATTGACTATATTTGAATATCTCATCTTTCCTTAACAACATAGGTTGTGATATATTGTGAACTAGCTGACATGCAATTTAGATTGATCTATTGCTTCAAACCATTAAGTAAATGTATGTTGCATCAAACCATTTGATAAGCATATGTTGCATCAAACTAGTCACAGATTTTTCACATAGGGAAAATAAATATTTTTTTTCTAGTGATATCCTACAGGATATGGTCAGTGCCCTAGGGTATTCAATTAAATATGAGTATCAAATTTGGAAGAAAAAAGAAATCAAAATTAAGAGCTGTGCTTTATGTTGAAGCCCGTCTTTATTTCTGAGCTGGTGCCTTTGTAATTGAGACTGCTTCTCAACACAATCCTGTTAAGCTGTGAAATCCTCTGTTTGGAAAGGCTTTATTTAGCAATAGCCCTCAGCCACTGCTTATCCCTGGTTTCCTGCTTACATTCTTCACCTGCTCTTAATTAATGCCTCAGGCTTTGGCTGCCTCTCTTTGTAGGATATGAAAAAAATACTCTGCAAATAATGAGGGAATCAGTAAGCAAGTTTATAACAATATAATTAATAACGGATCCTGACTACTAGGGGACATTTTGTTATACAGAGCTGTATTTGTGAGAAGCAATTTGAAAATTAAAATATAATCTGAGTAATACATAAAATTGTGCTGTAAAGGATGGTTGTGTCTTAGCCAGGTGACAAATTGGACAATGTAATCATTGCTGCATATTTTAGCTTGTTATTTAGATAAGTACCCAAACCATATAGCCTGATTTTAAAAACACTTAACTTGACCTTATTACTCAACAGTAAAAACATGAAGAAAAACAGTTTTTCCTCAAACACACAACATCTTTAAAGAATCATCTTAATTTTGCCTGTGAAGACCACAACATCCTGTTTCTTGCATTAGGATAATGATTTATCAATTTAGATGCTTGAAAGTACCATTTTGTCTTGTAACATATGGAATTAAAACTGTTACTAAGTTTTTTAAAAATCCTTTAAAATCCCAGCATATCCCTTGCTTCGGTTATAGCTCTGGTTACTTGTCCTGGTGCCCCAAATATGAGCTGACTCAAGCTTGGAAGTTACAGGCAATACTGGGGTTTTGTCATTTAGACCTTTTTTACTTCTATCTAACTTTAAACATCTCAGTGAATTGTTCTATTTATAAATCCCCTTTTTGGCTGAATGCAAAGCCAAAAATCCAGCCCAAGCACAGATTCTGCCTCTGGGATCTCTCACATCCTGCCCCAGCCGAGGCTCCAGTAAGGACCTGCCTGAAGCCTGCGAGGGGCTGCAGGGGGGTGGCCCGTGTCCCTGCAGTGGGGTCAGCAGCCCTGACAGTGCTGCTGCTCCTCACGCACACATTTCGCTCACGTTGGCAGTCTGACAGGGCTGTGCTACAGATACGTTGGGGTTTTCCCATTCTTTCAGCTGCTTATGAAATCTGAATCTTAATTTAAACAGGGTTATCATTATTATTATTGTCCCACTCCCACGACATTCAGTAGGAAGACATTTACTCTACAACCTTCTCTAGCTTCAGTGCAGTGAAATACCAAATTTATAGCTTTGAAACAGCCTAATGAGGGGGAGGGTTTTATTTAAAAGGAGCAACTGTCCTTGGATGCACAAATGTTAGCAGAAGGAGTTTTTTATGGTTCTGCTACCTATGCAAATTTCCATACCAAAATCAAATATTGACTGGTATCACAAACTGAGGCTGGAAGCTACAAAGTTGTTTGTAATCACCAGAGGAGTGAGGTTTTGAAAAAGCCTCATGGCATCTAGGGAGAAATCCACTTTTAGATTCCTGTTTACATGGCTTAGAGGGAGCAATATGGTATGAGTCTAAAAGAGCAGAAGGTCAGACCTCCTGACCATGTGCTTATACTTCCTACACTCCCATAAAACTAAGGGATCTTGGGGGGAGGCAGGGTATTAACTGCATTAATATTCCCAAAGTTTTGGGAAGAAATAGGAAAAGATGAAAAAAAATTGATAAACTTTTCCAAATCTGAGAGTCTAAACACGTAAATGAATCACAGAAATCATTAGGTTTTGATCTGTTGTCAATTGCTATCATAAAACTCCCTATTAATGCTATTTCAGTCATTTGTTTCAGCTGTAGATTCAGTCTGAATTTGTTTCAGCTGTAGATTTAGTCTGACACAGCTCCATTGTGCCTGGATGAACAGCAACTGCTGTTGACGTAGATACTTTGGAAGAAAATGTGAGTACTATAAAGAGATTTTTAGTCTAAGTTCATCTTCTCCCTCTATTGTGCTGTGTATTCATTCCTAGCCTAGAAAAGTTCTTCCAATTACCTATTCAAATACCAATCCATGAATAGTACAACTGTACTTCTATATATGTTCTCCAAATGTCTGGGCTGAATAGTTTATTTTCTGAGTTGTAATTATTCATCTCAGCATTTGGCAATGCTTTTGAGTAGTTTTAACTTTCCTCACACAATGTGCCATCAGGTTTAAAAAATAGTGGGTTTTTTGGACAATTGGGATACTGAAGTATTAGATTGCCTTATGGGTGGAAAGGGGCTTCTGACCTTCACAACTAGCTTGCAGTTGACTGCTTTAGTACATTTTAAAAATTCAGATTAATCACAAATGTTAAATTACAGAAAAAGGATGTGAGATTGGGGAAGAAAATGGGATCAAAGCAAGAATCTTACTTTGAAGAAATAATATACTCTGGGAAGATGTAGGGGCAAAGGGATGCTTGTTTTTTTGGGGGGGCACATGTAGTATGAGGTGGGTGGAAAAAGGGTTGTCACAGAAAAATCAAGAGCTTTGCTGAATATCCCATTTGGGTCAATCACTACTTGGGGACCATATACATCAGGAAATGCAAATAGTCCTCCAAAAAATTCCCAGCGTGTATGAATGAAACTAAACTAGAAACATGCACTGCATATAAAACCTGAGCAGTTTTTCTCCAGTTCACAGCTAAGTTACACAGGCTGAAAAGTTTAGGTGAATGTACCTATCAGCTGGTGGTCTACATTTCTGTCCTCCTAAACAGAAGCCTTACATATTTTTGGTGACATGAAGGCCTTTTTTTTTTGCTCTCTACATGCAGCAAAACGAAAACTTCTGAGTAAAGAATAGGATTGGGAAACACCGATTCATCTGCAAAGACAGAAAAGCCAAAAGTCTCTCACACCAGACCAAGACAGCATTTTTACACCAATAAGCATATAAGGTAATACATTTCAGAGGCGTTTAATATAAATCATGATTCTTGGTCTCATTACCAAACTTAGTTACTGTGGCGTTAACTATGCCAGCTGATGGATTGTTTGCTGTGATTCCCAAAGCCAAAATCAATAACAGAAAAATAAAATTCTTTAGACTTCCATATGGCTTGAAGTATTTCCACTGTTTCAGAGATTATTTTCTGGACCCGGCATGACATTCTTCCATTTTCCCAAACCAAAACACAGTGATCTTGGCTTTCACTATGTCCATTTTGTACCCATTTAATTGCAAATGGTTCAGTAATGGTACAATCCCAGTAGCCAGCAGGCTGTTAACCATTGTCGCAGCACTCTCCAGACTATCAAGCTGCAACAAGGTCTTTCACCACCTCATACCAGCACACTCTTCATACAGTCCCTCTGCTGCCTTCTCCTTGTCTCACCTCATCCAGGGCACGTGTTCTCTCTCCTCCTGCTTCTTCCTCCAGAAGTCAGACCACACTGCCACCACTCCTCCTCCATCTGACACACACACCACCCCCTCTCCCACTGCCTCATTGCTATTTAACCACTTAGCAGGAACGAGCTACAGCTGCACATCATCCATGTCAATCAACCCACTGCCTCTGAGGCAAGGCCACAGCTGCATGTTATCGATGCTGATCAACCCACTGCCTTCATCCCTCTACAAATCATCAAAGTATAGATCAAAACCAGCTAAACAGAATACCAGTTTTTGATGATTCATTAATTTGCCCTTCAGTTTTCTACTTGCAAATAGTTAACATTTTGTTTCTTCATTAATACAGCATGAAGTTTGTCATTTACCTCTGAAAAGCCATACATTTCAGGCAGGCAGAATCAAATTCCTGCAATGTAATTTATTGCCCATCCCAACCTCAACTATGTCTCTGCTGTTCCTGACATTCATTCAATCTGTTCTTCATGTCCCTCTGCAGCAGGGACTAAACATCCTTCCCAGGGCAGAAATCCCATCAGGGAATATTTTTGTCATAAGCTGTGGCTGGTGAAGGACCTATGCTTTGCGTACAGCCTTTCTTCAAGTGGGATCCACAGATGTTCTCATATCATGTTAGTTCTTTGGAGAAAAATAGTTGCTGCTCTAAAATAAGACTTCTGCAATGTGTTTTACTTCAGCTTCTACAATGAACAAAACAACAAAACCTAAAAGCAACAAAAAACATCCGGTTATCTGTTGACCATAAAGTTTTATTGCTTTAGGTATTCATATTTTCAGCTACTGCTCTACTGTATCTGCTGGGGGTGTACAAGTGATGGTATGGTAACAGCTAGCAATATGTGCCCATCTCCTTCAAATGAACATTCTCTCACGCCCATTCAAATACCTAACGGAGTACATTTAGACCTTTAAACCTATATTTAAGTCCTAAAATATCAGTGGATCTTAAGGAGATGTTCTGGCGTTTTACTGATCATAAACACAGTTTAAAGGAACAGTGCTTGTTCTTCCCCTGCTTATGCTTCATGGTTTCAACATAAATTATACATGATCTTGAGAATCCCTTACCAACATTTACCCATCTTACAGCATCAGTTAGTAAGTCATCTTCTGCATTTCCTCAGGATGCAGTTTCTTCTTTTGCAATACTGTGAATACTTCATGATGTTTTACATATTTCCCTTTGATCTATATAGACACTTCTTCTCTGGGTTGGTCCGCACCTTATTATTGTCTCTGGATACATTTTTAGAATCGTTACGGCAGGGGGAAAACAAGATCAGAGATACAGCTGGGATGAGACCAACATGAGACCCCTCAGGGCAGGAAACTGAAACTGGTACATTAAACTAAAAGGGCAAGTGCCAAGGCAGGGAGCTGGAAGACCAGAACACGTCAACATGCTGCAGGAAAGGGCCTTGAGCACCCACACTGCCATGGGCAGAGCCAAGGAGATACAACCAGAGCCTCCCACGGAGGGCTCTGAAACCTTTTCCTAGTGATCTCAGTGTTGACATAAATTGACACCCTAATAAAAGAGCATGAGGGGAGGGCTTGGATCAGCTGCAGCAGTGCTTAGGGGGCTCTTTTGAAGGCTTTAGTTTACATATTTTAGTAGGGACAGCAATCTTATCTAGGGCCATTGGACAGCAGGGCAGATAACTCCAGACTTGCAGTATGACCTCCCAGCTGTGGGTTCCAGCAGGATCTCTGGCTTATACATCAGAAAGTCTTGCTATCGTTGCTCTAGATTTCTGTTTATTATTTCAGATATCTTCTTGTAAATATCAGTTTTAACTCCTGACATGGTGTTTCAAGTACTGAGGTGACTGTTAATTATGGATCTGATGTATGGCTTGAGAATATCATGGGAGTTACTTAAATCAAGATGGCTTTTATCATAGTTAATTACTAAGACTTGAGTGACCTGATGTAGCGCTACATGGAATGGATTCTAGCAGGCCTATAACTATAACAGTGGAAGGAGAGAGCTTGAGTAAATTAAAAACAGTTTCAGATTTTGAAGATAGAGGATACACTGTGCTGTTCACAAGACATAAGAATGACCAGCCAAGATGCAGAGGGCCATTAGGCCACATTTTGTTTCTTCTTTTCTTGGTGAATAATAACTCAGAGATAGCTTCTAAGTGAATTTCAACTGACATTAAACAAGTAAACACATATACAAGTCCATCTAGGTCCCAGTATCACTTAATATTCTTTAAAAATCAGCCATTGTAATGTAGATGAGGAATCCAAACAAGTAGAGAGATGAACCCACTTATTTTCCTTCTAACCTTCAATGCAATCCTATTTTTAAAACTGTGGAATGTTATGGTAGCATAATAAGAGTAGTAGTCTGTATCACTACCTGTACAGCTGAATAATTCTGCATGATGTTTACAGTAATTCCTGCTTCTTCCTATAGCCTTGTTTCTCATATATAGTTCCTTTCGTCTTTTCTCCCCCACATAGTGATACTGTTTGTGATTTATCAGATGCTGGTTTAGTACCCAATTAACACACCACAGAGCTGATCACTGGACACTGAAAAAAATAAGATATAAATCACTGAAACAGGACACAATAGGTGCAGAAGTTACTGTGCCATGAATGATTGTAGTTGAGAATGGTACAGTGTATTTAAAGTACTTCAGGTTCTCCAGTAAGTCTCACACCATCCAAATTAGATAATTGTCGTTAAAGTAATGTCTTTATGACATGATGGGGAAGAGTAAGTAAGCTAGAACTTGTGACTTTCCCAGGTCATCAATTATTGAAAAACAGAGATTTGCCTACAGATAAAATTAGTGTTCCAGGAATAGACAACTATGTGGACTTAGAAGTGAGGGCTGACTTTCTGTCTTCATAGTGTCAGAGTCTCATAAATTTATTTCAAATACCATCTTACTCCAAGAGTCATTCAACAGAATTCTATGTTCCTGCAAAGGGAAATAATTGCAGTAAATCAATGATAAAGACTGCAACTATCTGTTATAAACTGAATACTGTGTATATGTCTGCTAGTTTGCAAGAGGTGGGGTTTTTTTGTTTACCTATTTAGAAACATTTCTGAATGCATTGCTATATCATAGATAGTACAGCTTAGCATACTAGATAAATCAATGATCTTACAGTCACCTATACCAAATGCTTCAGGAAAAACACATCTAAACATTGTTACTGAACAACCTCTGCTTGGTTCCTTACCAACCCAGAGATCATGGTTTTCACGAAGACACATGCCAACACTCGGCTCCCCCTATTGCATTTTAACTATTCCATAACACTCCCTCCGGACTGATCTTTTTTTTCCACTCCTACCCCACTGCAGACTGTCCTTTCTAAAGGGTAACTTTCTTTTCAGCTATGGCTGTTGAGCTGATGAGTCCATTTTCAAAGTGCAATGTTTCTCTGCTATGTAATACAATACTTGCATAGTCAAAAGTTTCCAAACTAAGACGTTGCATTTTCTTATTAACTTCTAGCCTCTGGGCTCAAGCATTGCTCTGTGTTTCTCCATTCTGCTTTGCTGCACACCAAGAGGTTTTCATGTTATTCCTGGTGACTGGAAGATGTTCCTTCCCCTTCCCCAGCCCTCAAGTTAGCAATTTCCAAGCTGCTTATGCAGACGAAAACACTGGGATGTACCAATGATTTTTTTCAGGATTTCCACTTGCAAAAGAATGGAAAGCTTCATCACACGTGAAATTTCTCAGACTCTACTGCTTCATAAACCTTGCAGGTTTACAAGAACAGACAAAATTGCAAAACATCAGTAGACTGCCTTTAATAATAAAAACCTTCCTAGGTTGCTTTCATCCTAGTTTCAGTGAAGGTGGGATTAAATCTGTGATGTTAAGATGGAGTTTTAAGATTGTCCAAAGCAGCAACTTATTCCTGCCTTCCCTTGCTTTTCTCCCTCTGTAAGGACAGCACCCAAAAGCCAGAATTTTCATGTGCTCATGTAAGCTAGAAAGCCTTGTTGTGCCCATTTGTCTGTTATCAAACTTGGCTGCTTTGTTTCTTGCTCTTGCAAGAGAACACCTTATGAGACTTCTTTTTCCAATAAAGAAATTTTTCTCCTTGAAATTGTGTAATATTACCCATTTTATAATTTTATTCACATATCTCTGCTTTCATCCGTCATGTCCTTTTGAAAATGCTCTAGTAAAATCTTTTGTATCACCATATGAATAATTTTCAAAGCATATTTTTTGCCAGATTCAAAGCTATTTTCTCCCTGTGAGACTGTAAAAAGATCTAAAGATGATACCACAGGTGGTAAAACTGGAACAAAGCTACTTAATTTGACTAATATCCCTTTCCCTAATACATAGTGTTTAGGACCACACTGCATTCATATCCTATTCCATTCATGAATAAATCATGGGCCTACTGGCAGTGTTTGTGGGTTTCAGCTCACAGTATTTATTTCTGAGAGTGACATCCAGATTTAAATAATGCAGCATACCCCATGTACTGCCAGCCCTGAGTGGTTTTGTGGAAGGAACAGCTTCCTTCTGTATGGAGCTGGAAAGGGCAATTGAACTGGTTTTGCTGGAAAGGAGCAAGGCTGTGATCAGGCAGTTAATTAAGCAATCAAACTGTTTTGTTTATGATACTGCAGGGGCTGTCAACGCAAATTATTTGTTAGATTCGTTTCACTGGAGATGAGTTGAGACCTAAGGGTTGGTTTCTGTTTCTCTCCTGGAAATCAGCAGCAGATAGCTGGTGCAGAGCAGTCTTCTTTTCAGGCTCCTGGTCCAGAAGGCAAGGGAAGGGAATTGCAGTGTTTTAGCACTGACGCAAGGTGTGCTGCTCATCAGTCTAAGCTTTTCTCTCTCTGATACCTTGGCAAAGGCATGGTTCTGTTTCTGTGCATATCTATCCCAAAAGAACCGCCCCCTGCAAAATGTGATTATTTTTAGCTTAGAGCAGTTCCCAGCTCTGTTCCACCATACTGCCCTGGCAAATGGTTAATTTGGCACACTGAGAGTTGGTGTAGATAAAGGAATGGGGGTGAGAAAAAGGGGTCAGAGGCTGCTTAAACCAGCAAGAAAGACTTGTCACTCTGTGCCCATGTGTGGGGATAATATAAAATCCTACCTGTGGCCTTTTAGAGGAACTACAAGTTGAGTTTTCTTAGAACAGGAGCAATCTCTGAAGTATGAGATACAGAAATTTTAGTAGCTTCAAGAGAAAGGACCGAAGAATGAGTGAAGAGAGAAATAAAAGAAAATTAATTTTAAAAAGTGAAAGATAAGATTATACCGATATTTCATGTTAAAAATCTGCAGTGCATGAATAATTTAGATTCCTACCAAGTAATAGAATAAGTTTTAGGTGCAGAGACACCCTGCTATGAAGAGTGATGAAATATAATCTACATTAATCTTTTGCAGCACTATACTGTCTCTCAAACAAGCTTGTCACAGTGCTTGAAAAATATCAGTTAATAAATTCTCCCAGTTTATTAGCCTGATAGAACTAATCACATTTTTCCTAGGAGGAAAACTGAATATTTCAGATATGCTTAGGTCATACAGGAAGTCTGTGGCAGTACAGGATACAAACCAGACCTTCTGAATCCCAGCCCTGCTATTTAGCTATGAATTCAGCTTTCCTATGACTTGACTTGGTCTCAGTCACCCATACTCACCCCACCACCAAAAGAAAAAAAATATTTGTAATTCAAAAAAGGATTAAGGGTATGATTTTTTGTGGATTTAGGAGCTTTTGGTGAAAATATGCATGGAGGCAAGCCTCAAATTTACCAGCAGACCAGCTGGCTTGGCGTTGATAAAGGAAGAGAGAAACAGAAACTTCAAGAAAAGACATTTTTGAAAGTTTTAAATTGCATGTGAAGTGTACTAAGATGAAGCATGCTGTCATTAACACCGTCTGTTCCCTTTCTGGATGACAACAAGGTCAAATTAGCCATTTGTCTGCCAATTTTCTCCTTTTCAAGAAATATGTACAAGTTTACTAGAACCTTTGGAGACAGCCCTGGTCTATTCTTGTGAAATCATTCTGGAGGGAATAATCTGCAACATGATTTTCTTGAGAGATGAAAATTCTTAATCTCCATTCCTTCCTTAACTGCTATCAGAGTATCAGCATGATGAAGTCTCTCAAATCGTACATTACTCAGACCTCTGGAAAAAACATAAGACCATAACATTGCACTGTATCCTTCAGTACAGATGGCAGCAATCCCAGAATCTCCTCTACATTAGATTTCTTGATCTTTTACTTCTCATCTATCTTACTTATTTTTTTAAATGTTAATTGATCTAGATTATTTTCCACTAAAGCTTGATTTTGTTTAAAAACCTCACAAATGTTTTGTATTTTATGGCACACTTAAAATTAAAAGGTCTAGGCAGATGCATCCCAATTCCTGTCTGACTCAGAGTCCTATCCAGCTCTTTCAGCATCTCTTTAAGTCAAAATTAATCTTTCCTGAGCACAGGCTACCACAGCTATACAAAGTGTCCCATTTGGAAACCCACATTTTCTCAAATAGCTTCTTATTTCTACAGGAAATACCTTACCAAACACCTTCTGGGACCACAAGTTCTTCCTCATAGTAGCAATGGCAGTTCATAGTCAGTGATGTGACTAATAAACGACCCTCATTCTTTCATTCATTCTCATAGAAACATAGAAATGTGGTTGGAAAAGATCTCTGGATCCCTGGTCCAGTCCTTTCAGAGGGAAACTGTTGCCACCCTGGTTGATGACAGCTCTAGCTTTGTCTAGCCAAGCCTTGGAACCTCCAAAGATGTCACTTTGGTTCACAGCCAAAGTTTATAGTAGCAGCCCTTTGCTCAATGGGCTTCCATCTCATGTTATGTTTAATCCCATTTCTAATAGCTTGATCCTCAAATGCCATGTAACTATATTTTCTTTAAACAACAGAACCCTCTATAAGGGTAATTTTTCGTGACTTTGTGTCATCAGCAGTTTTCATAAATAAACTCCTACATTTCTGGACTAAGGCCTTATGAATTTAGTTCATGATTACTGTTAAATAAGATTAGTCTCAAGACTCAAGGATTCCTGAGAATTCCTCTGATATCTCCCCCACCCTGAATAGGATTGCCTGCCATTTCAGCTTTTTTCTACACTGCTTATACTAAGCCTCATTTTCACTGCCTAACACATTTTTAGGCAGTCACATACCAAACATTTTGCACTAATTCAGGTACATGTAGCACTCTCTTTGCCTAAGGGATCAGCTGTTATCAAACATGGATATTGGATTTTTCAGCACAGATAGCTTCTTTTTGATTTCCTCCTGTATTCTATTTATTCTATCCCTTAAGTTACTTCTTCCTTTAAAATAATAATAAAAAGGGTGTTTTAAAGCTTTGCACCCTATTCAAGTCACACTACTCCTGTAGCTGTCTGATATCCTTTCCTTCCATATATATAGTTACTAAGTCTGCTGTTCTCTAGATGTGATGTAAGTTTGGTGCTTTGGACTATAAACTTTTTACTAGAGGACTTACAGTTTTGTGTGACAGCTTGTGATACGAGTTTGTAGTCGGCACTGTCAATGGCAAGTGACACTGACCTTGGGCTGAGTCCTGTGTTGATGAACTAGTTCAGTCAATTTAATGCAGTTATTCAAATCTGTTTCCCAGAAACATCTATGGCTACATACTGGTAACTATTTAAATTACTAGAAATGCATTTGTGCTTCTTTTCTGGCCATAAAAGGGTCATTTTTTAAGTCTCTAGCTCCATATTCTTTTTTATAGAAACCAATGGAGATTTCCCTGAAATGTGTACTATTGTAAATGAGGAGAGTTGGTTTACCAGTTCCTATGCAGCTATGGCAATGGGAGCATTTTGCTGGAATACTTGAAGTGTGGCAATGCTTCTGGCCCTTTCATGTGGTCAAGAGCCATGAGTAACATTCCACATACTCTAGATAACTAAAAATAAGGAGGTCTCAAAGACGATGTGAATGGGTGACATAGTTTCCATGGCTTCCCCTGTTTCCATCCAGTCTGAGGCTTTTCAGGGTCCTATGACAACATCATGGCTGGTCCCACTGGCTGTGACTGGCTCATTTCCACTCAAAACCCACTCAGTTTATCTGCCAGGCCTCCTGGCAGTACCATGGGGCTGTCCTGCCATGCCAGCACACTCAAATGATTTGCTGGCTATAGGCAGCTTGAAAACAAACCTCATCATTTTTGAAAGTTCCGGTTAGAATTTTAAAAGTTAATTGAAATAGTATTTGAATGTCAACTTGTCCTCCTTTTCTGCTTGCTTCAGCTGGAAAATATACAGAGCTCTACCTGTCTCCAAAAGAAGCAAAGTCAAAGGCATGTATGACTGGTATGCACCTAGCACAATTCTCCATGACAGTGCAGCCCTGCAAAGCAAAGTGGGGGAAACTGCAGGGCATCACAACATCAGCTAGTGGCTGAGCTCATCAGGGTACCTTTCCTGCATCTTTCAGAACCTCCTTGACTTCTACTCTCAGTGGCTTTTCTCTGCTGGTCATAGTTGACCTTCACAATTATGCTGGACCGGAGGCACGGTGTGGCTGACTTGGCAAGCTGTCTGTGAAAGGGACACATTCCAGCCTGGAGAAAGCAGGAGTTCATTATTGAAGGCTTGATAAATAATGACTTCCTCATAAATAACAAAAATGGAAGTAGAATAGCTTGGAAATTT
The DNA here is from genome assembly GCF_015220075.1 of Falco rusticolus. Classification (NCBI taxonomy): domain Eukaryota; kingdom Metazoa; phylum Chordata; class Aves; order Falconiformes; family Falconidae; genus Falco; species Falco rusticolus. The sequence goes on along the minus strand of NC_051190.1, from coordinate 61,508,315 downwards.
ATGAGCATTTTGAAATGGCAGGAGCCATGTTACCCAGCACCTAAAATACATTTAAATTACTATAAATGTTGCAGATCAATGATTACTAAACTGCATATTGGAAGGAAACTAGTGTTGTAGAAGGGAATGAGAAAAGCCAGAACTGAACATTAGTAATTTTCTTCATAAAAAGCAGTTTTCCATGACTCATCATATACATGAATTACATGTGTTTAGAGGCTGAATTTTAAGATTAAAATAGTCAACTAAATTTAACTGTGCCATTATCTTTAAGTTCTTGCAGAATTGTTTTGCCTTGGCAATTGCAGAGAACAGCAAGGTATTCTGTGAGCATCAGTTATGGTAGCATCTGCCCATAAACTGCATTTACTGCTTATAAAAATGTGTGGATAACATTGAGGGGTTTTTCCATTCTTCTAAATATTTGCTTGCCAAGGTGACACTGTTTAATTCCCATCTCCAAAGAGTTTTATTTTTACACATGCATTATTAGTCTTTTCATAAAGATGTTAGTTATGTGCCAAGCAAACTGAACCTCCTAATGTCCTGGACTGTGATGTTTAGAGATGGCTGCAGCCAGGTCGGCTCATGCTAGGCATCATGGTTTTCACTTCCTCAGTCTTGGTTCATGTTCACCTATGAAGAACTTCTTGGAGAATAAGAACATAAATGCTGTACTATATCAACTCAGAGATCAGGTGATCAATCTGTCTCTGGCACAAATTTGTAACGGATGAAGGGGGGAAAGTGATGGGAAGAAAACAATGGATAAAATTATTCTTTCCGCTGTGTTTTCTCCTAGTTTTCAGATGGGATATTAGGAAAAACGTCTTCACCAAAAGGGCTGTCAAGCACTGGAACAGGATACTCAAGGAAGTGATTGAGTCACGATCCCTGGTGGTATTTAAATATGGCACTCAGGGACATGGTTTAGCAGTGGTCTTGGCAGTCATAAGTTTACAGTTGGACTTGATTTTAAAGATCTTTTCCAATCTAAACAATTCTATGATTCTATGAGTCAAAGTTGCATCCAGCAGCTGCTTACTACTTAATACTCACTCTTAAATTTGCTCTCCCTAAATTAGATTGGACACAATTACACCTTTTTGACTGCCACAGCATCCTCAAAGTCCGAGTACTACAATTTCACTATGCATTTTATGAAAAAGTAGTATTATGAGAAGGTGTGAATAATGTTTCCCTTATTCCCCATTTGTGAGTTGACTCTAGGGTACCTCTCTGTGGTCATCATCCTTCAAAACCAGAAAGCACTAGGATATTGTCCTGGATTTGGCAGAGGTAGAGGTAATTTTCTTCATAGCAGCCTGTAGAGTGCTGGTTTGGATTTGTGACTGAAACAGTGTAGATAATACAGGAATGTTTTCGCTATCGCTGAGCAGTGCTTACACAGTATCAAGGCCTGTTCTCCTCACCCTGCCCTGCCAGTGAGTAGGCTGGGGTGCACAAGAAGCTGGGAGGGGACACAGCTGGGATAACTGACCCCAACTGACTAAAAGGATATCCCACACCATATGGCATCATGCTCAGCGATAACAGCTGGGGGAAGAAGGAGTAAGGGGGGATGTTCAGAGTTACGACATTTGTCTTCCCAAGTCACCGTTACGTGTGATGGAGCCCTGCCTTCCTGGAGGTGGCTGAACACCTGCCTGCTAGTGGAGAGCAGTGAATCAATTCCTTGTTTTGCTTTGCGTGTGCATGCAGCTTTGGCTTTACCTATGAAACTGTCTTTATCTGAACCCATGAGTTTTCTCACTTCCACACTTCTGTTTCTCTCCCCCTTCCCACTGAGGGAGAGTAAGCAAGCAGCTGTGTGGGTTGGGTCTGAGCTGCCTGTCGGGGTTAACCCACAACAGCTATTTAATCTGTCTCAATATGGTAGATGCTCTGTCCCTCTGATCGTGTTCTTCTTCCCTCTTTGTATCATCTCTAGCTTTGCTACATCCCTTTTACAATAGGAATCAGAGCTGTACAGCGTGATAAAAAAAAGTGGGTGTACCATTGATTTGAACAACTTGGTGATGATTTCTGTTTGTTAAGAAATACATATTAAAGGATCTTAACTAATGATGATTATTTAATATTCTCTTTGACTTTTGATCACCCCTGAGCACCAAGACAGAATTTTCATGAGATTATCTAAAGGCAGCTTCCTGAGTGGCTATGTCTCATGTATGTGTGGCTATAGCCATATATACATGCAGTTAAGGGTTTGATTCCCCATCCTCAGTCTTCTCTCAGTGGCAGTATCCAGAATAAAAAAGAATGAAAGCAAAACAAACCTCAGAAAAGAATACATCAGAAATCTGTGAACCCTGTCGATAAAATTCAGTTTCTTCTTCTTAGAACGCCCTACCTTGAAAGCCTTACAGCACAGAAGTCCTATGGATTTACATGAAATATTTGAGCAAATAAGAATTGTTGAACATGAATCTGAACCCTGCTATCAATCAGCACTATATTCTCTTCTGAAACATTTGGTCTCTCTTTTCATTACATGGCATAGCAAGAGTATTTTCAGTTGATTGAAAAGTAATTTATAATCAGTGGAAAACAGAACATAAAAAGCTGAATATCCATTTCTTTTCACATTCATCTCCCGATGAGCTCTCACTTTTTTCTCACATGATTTTGCTCCATCTTAGGAAATACTGCAATTACTGTCAAGTAAAATCAGTGCAGCCCTTAATTAGAATAAGTTGATTCCTAAGGAAATGGGGGAAAAAAATACCACCAATGCCAATAAGTGAAACCAGTTACTCCTGCTACGGATTTTTGGTATGGCTGTATTTGGACAGCTTGTAACAGAACGCCTTTTCCTTCAATAGAAATTGTTTTATCTAAATAAATTAAAAAAACCCAAAAATCCTAATTTTCAAATATTATCCATTAGTCCTTTTACTAACGGTCATGCTCAGAAATGGCTGAGAGATGGTGAGAGGAATTTCAGTTGAAAGGAAGTAATTTCTGTTAGTTTATCATGGATTATCAGAACAGTTGATAAAATGGGAAAATATGAACAGGTGAATAATCACATGGAATTTATTTTAATTAAACAAGGTGAATAAAAATAACCTAATGAAGGACTTCTCTGGACACACATAGGGTAAATGGTGTTAGGTCTTTTAAACCTAACAGAAATCCTACTGATTTTCTCTTTACAAATATGTAGCCATTTACAGTAAATAATAAGGCTATGCCTTATCTTCAGGAACATCTGAGAGCCTAAAGTAAGGCTTTCTAAGCTCAGTTTGACTGAATGACATGATCAGCTTGTAAAATATTATGGTACATGAGTGTCTGTGGTTGCTTCCTTTCTCTGCCAAGTCCTGATGCGTCAGGAGCAACAGATACCTTTGGAGACACTGAACTGCAAAAGCCAGCACTGACGTGGATGAGGAGATACCTCTTTAATCATTTTTATTTTGACTAGCCAGGATCCATCTTGCCAAGTCCTCCCAAAGACTGGTTTAATAATGAAAATAGTGGGTTTCCCATTCTGTTTCTGTCTTCCCCTTTTCTTCCACATTACAAATTCTTTCCTTGCTCTTTCTTTTTTCCTTTATCTAGTACTGATTTGATGATCATTCCAAGATGAAATTCCTATAGCTATTCTGACTTCGGCTTTTTCATAATTGCCATGCATGTACAATTATGATACTTCATAATTTCAGAACTTGTGAAGAACAAACCCACAATGATGGAAAGGTCATTTTCTGCAGGAGCACTGAGGGGGATGAATACAGACTTTATTTTCACCTCTTTATATAGTTGTTTTGACAGTTCAGGTAATATTATTTGGGGACACTTCAGTCATTTGTGGCTGTTATTTCACTGTTTGTTGCGTATTTTGCCATTGTACCTACAATTCAACTTCTAACAAGACAAGATTTTAGTACCATATACCCAAGTGACTCTAAATTCTCTGGTTGTGATTTTCCCCACACCAGATGATTTTATACTGTCTTTGGCATTGTGATAAAAATCCTCAAAGCAACTTTATACTGGCAGTTTTGATTTATCTTTTAGTCACTTGACTCTCTGTGGTACTTCTTTTGTTTCTCTGGGGTTTAGCAGTGGCTGTGGTATTTGTGGAACAAATCTGAATGCTATACTGATGCCTTAAATAAAATGGAATTCCTCTGGTGTACTTAAGTCTTTTTCATGCCTAATTATTAAATAAAGTCTTTAAACCTCGAAAAAACATAACCAAAAAACCACTGTTTCTTCCAACATGTCCCTGCAGGCCTGGTCTGCAGGCAGAGGGTCAGGGCCCTGCAGTTTGGCAGCTCCCTGTGGAGGGCATTTGGGGGCCACAGGGCAGGCAGGGCCTTGCAGGGCCCACGGGGCAGGCAGGGCCTGACAGGCAGAGCAGGCAGGGCTAGCAGGGCAGGCAGGGCTCATCCAGCAGAGCTGGGCAGCACCCATGGGCAGCCCCAGCCCCAGGCATCAGGCACCTCCCTGAGGCCAGGGACAGCCAAGACCCCACCCCCCCCACCCCCCCGAAAGCCCAGGGACAGGGACACTGGCAGCCCCAGGCAGCAGCAGCAAAACCCCTAACACAGGGCCCCTTTCAGAGCCATGACAGCTCATTTTTTTCTGGATTTAAGTAAGGATTATTCTTGAACAATGCCAGATAATAAATTTCTCTCTTAATATAAATTATTTGTAACATTCTTCATTAAGAACCACTCACAGCATTCAAGGCCCATTCTCAGTTGCCCATTAATCATGTATTACGCACATAGCAAGAGTTCCCCTGTGTGGGTTTGCTTGATGAAGATTTCCATCAAAATGCAACGTGTTTGTGAACGTATTCTCAGCAGACATTTATCTATGAATATTAGCAGGTCGTTACTCCAAAAGTAATCTATGAAATATCTCATCTGCTGAGTACTTCAATGAACTAAGTCAAGGCATAAATTGTCAAAGTAAATAAATCCATTCAGATAAATCCAAATCTGCCTGCTCTGATAGTTTTGAAACAAAGCCTGTATTTGCAGTGTCTTGCTGTCTGCAGTTGTGTTTGTTGCATGCCATTTGCAGAGCAAGTAATTAAATTGCTTCATGGATAGTCTCAAAATTTGCTCAGTGAGTTTAAAACAAAGCTTGGGCTTATGATCATTTCATACCTCAGCATTAATAAGATTACTGTGAGATCAAACACCAAGGGAAGAAAAACCATGCATAATTTTTTTTAAATTTATTTAATTAGCTGCCCAAAGCAAGCAGAATATATGGATTGTTAATTTCACATTCAGTAGCTCATATGTAAACTGATGCATCCCAGCAATAAAAGTCCTAGTAAAACACACTAGTTTGTAGGGACACCAGGGATAACTGACGATGAAGACCTATGCAATGCCAGCTTAGCTGCTGCTGGGTTGCTACAAAGCTATTTAAGTTAATTTAATGGCACAATATCCCTGGTTTAGTGTATTCGGTGAATTAGTATTGAATTAGTTCAAGTTACAAGGAAGTGCCTCAGAAGCCAAGCAGCATAAGATAATTACCATTATGTGCTGACAGGATAATCTCTGTTTTTTCATAGACCTTGACTGAGCAAATCACTCATGTGCCTGCTTGCCTGGCAAAACATTTATAGTTGATTAAGAATCCCATATACATGAAGCATGTTCCTGAGATACAGTATTGACCAGTCATCACCTGTTTTTCAAGAGATTTAAATAGACTTTGGATCAAGTCCCAGACTGCAGTGGTCTAGCTCCTTACAACACTCTATTAACTGATAGAAACCTCAAAAGGTCCTGAAATTTTCTTTTATAAGAGCAACATAACTCAACAGAGTGAAGAGAGGGCATACAACACTCCATAAGGTTAAGCATTAACATGCTACTTCCTGGTCCTGCAAATTATTATTATGTATTGCTAAAAATATTATCTTCCATCGGTTCTGTTTTCCAATTCTTTGTGCTCATGGTTTGGTACTAAAAGTAATACTCAAGAAGAGGCTTAAGTGTTCTTTGGGCACAAATATTCAGCAGTGTATGTGTCACTCAAGCTGGGATGTTTTCAGGCTGACCAGGGAAGTCAGTTCATAGTTATAATACATGTTTTTGTGTGTGCTACTGCACAGTTTACATGTGCAAATAGCCACTTGCATAGTTTACATGACTCAAGGTTGAAGGTCTTTGAAACTGACCTTCATAGAGCCTAAAATGAAAGAAAAATCAGAGTCGCAGAATGGCATCAAGAGGTTTTCACTAATAAGAACTGTGGTATCGGCTTTCTACTACAGTGAAATAGCAAATGCAAGAGTTATTTCCTTTGTTATCCTTCATTTGAGATATATTGCTAACACAATACTGAGGATATGTGTGAAACAAATCATTTCACACACAGCAGTCACTGAAGTGTCCATTTATTTTATCTTGGTAAGAAGTACAACCCATATCCTTATGCTGTTGAATTAAATTAATTTTGTTTGTCTCTTCATCTTGCTGCTTTTATGTTTGAGATTTTTGACATCCACAGGGGTGGATATCTTTAGGCAAGATGCATCATTTAGTGTTCTATAATGAAACAGCACTGACCGACATACATGCCATCAATAGCATAAGGAACGCTATACAAAGTGTATCAGAAGTTAATTTCCTCCAAATATTACTTAATGAGTTGTTTGAAAATGTTTGATATATTGTTGGTAGAGGCTTATATGTATGTGAAATGTTTCATAATTTACAGGGAGAACAGACCTTTGACATTTGTTTCTGCAGAATGTACTATAACCAAATAAGAGGGGCAGTACTGCTTAATGCAATATAGTTATACTCAGTATTAAATGCCTTTTGGTTAATATACTAACAAGCACTCCACACAGCCTTAGAACAGTGACAGAGATAAGAAATTTGTATCCGTAGCAGCAATTCACAGTAACCAGTCTGTTTCTACTTACTGTCTCTTGTAAGGAAACTGCATAAAATGTTCTGCTCAGCAGGGAGGAAAGAAACTAGCATCCCACTTGCTGATTTTGTTAATAGGAACATGGAGTGATTAATCATTAGAGAACAAAATGTAATATATTTTGTGGGAACAATGATGCTATCAGTAAGAGCAACACAAAGGGCACGTACACAAGTAACAAATCCATGCTAAACAATGCTGGGGGTTTTGGCATTTGGGATAAAAATCAAGACTGAATTCCTAACCATTTTCAAATCTGTTAACGTTTTCCATTTTTTTAAGTTCTGTGAAAGTGCCTTGAGGTACAAAGAACATCTTCTACCACCTCTGAAACCAAACTCTCAAACATGTTTTGTGATATTGATTCCCTCTTTAGAAGAGAGGTTTTACCCTGCAAAGTAATAATGTTCAAATGATCTTATTCAGCTCGCCACTTTACTCAGCTGTTCAGTCCAAGAAGAATATTTCAATTCCATACTGTTAATGTGTCTTTTGGTTTTGTCTTTTCATTACTTCTTTCAATTAGATAGAGTGTTCTATGATTATTCCTGCAACAGCAGACCAAACAGACAAAACCCACAGGCACTTAGAGAAGAAGTGGAAGATATACCAAGACAGTAACTTTTAGTGCAAGTACCCAGGTTGTTAAATTAGTTTTTTAGGTTGGAATCATGAAGATAGACCAATGGTCCCTTTTTCTTTAACCTAAACTAGAGACTGGGATGTGAATCACTTTCTGAAAAGCTGCTTTCAAATATCCATGTAGAGAGAGGGAGAGGCTTTTTTTCTCGTTCTCTGCAAGAGAATTCTCTCATTCCCTTTTGCAAGGCACAAAGAAAGGCTAATAGAGAAAATAAGATGGAGACATATGTTTTAGAAGTTATCAGGGCTCCAGTCCTGACTCCCACTGCTGCTCATGTCTTTTGTGCTGAAGATCATTGACTAAAAGACATAGGTGATTAAGTGTCACCATACCCCAAGTCTCTTCTCCCAGAAAGACTACTCATCCACAAGCAGCACTTTGGTTCCTGTTTTGTGACTCTCCCTTTCCATTTCAGTCTAATGGCTTAGCTTCACTAGTAGGGATGAAGGGCTGACACATTTTATAATCTGATGTTAGTCTTAAGAGAATGATAGCACTTATGCATGTGACTGAATTGTCTAAATGATTGTTTAATTAAAATCGAGACAGTGCTGTACAAAACAGCTTCCAAGTGTTGCACAGTTATAGCTCCTTCTGTAGCTGGCCTGGGACAGAAATGACAGGAAGACTGTGACTCTAGGACTATCTCCTTTCTGTTGTCCTCACGAAACCAGGAATCCATGGGCCCCTCTTTTTCTTCATGGGACATTACAGATCTTCAAAGAAAGTCTGTGTTTATTAACATGCATTGCACTCATTTCCATCCTCCAATTATACTGAATTCTTTTGCACCCAGGACCACCATTTCCTTGAGCAATGACATCTACAGTTGGATAGAACAAGTCACAGGGTTTAAAGCAAGTACTAGCTTGACACGTTTTCTTCCTTTCCTAGAAAACTTTGGCTTTGGAGTCTCCAAAGCATGGGAAGACATCAGGGATACCTATTCACTATACTGATCTGGTGCATGCTTAAGAGACTTGTTTAAATTCTAGCAGCCTGGGAACTGGTTGTGCTATGTATCTGAAAAGATAGAGTAGGGTCATTAAGTTTACAATGGAACAGACGTATCTTAGTTGTAATATTCTCTGGAAAAGCGCTTCAAAGAGCTAATTCCTGGAAAAAGTGCATGAAGTCACAGGCGATAAATACAGCTAATGTTTATAAAATCTGTAGAGTTTTGAAACTACTGAATAAAATATGCTCACAGAAAATCAGACAGAAAGAAGACCTTTTGTTCTTGGCCTTACAGTTTGTTTGGAAGTTCAAATGAAATGTGAGGTGAGGGACACTCCCACTGTGCCAAGGGCAGGAGGTAAAAAATTCACTACTGTAGGCGTGGGCTGTCCAGCGTCATGTCTAGGGCATAGAGTAAGAAGATGAGGGAGTTAATAATTGTTTTTTTCTGAGGCCCATAGCCCTTCTCATTGGTCTCAAGTAGTTCATTCTGTTCCAGGTCCTTTCTGAAGAGGTACAAATTCCTGAAGTTTTTCTGTTAATGAAAGGTCAGAGAAAAATTTTGCTCATTGTGTCCTTCTGAGGTCTGAGAGGTCACTCTCTGCCCATACTCAATTTCAGCAGACTGAGACATGGCAGGTCCAAAAGGAGTGAGAGATCACCAAAAAGTGCTGCCCAATGAGCCAAGGCTTACTGTAGACCAGAGGAATGGCAAAACAGGGTTTTCTCCATTTTGTCTAGAACAGTCCTGTACTGGATGTATGGGACCAAAACCACTGTGGCCATAACTGTAAGATACTGGCCATGGGAATGTTTTTCATTTCAGCCTTTCATAGGGATCTTCTTTTTGAAGGACTTTTAGCTGTTCCTGACCCTGAGGTTGTCTAGCAATGGTCAGCTTTTGAAATCGCTGTTTCATTGTGGTCTTTCGGTGTGTTTTTGTTTGTCTTTTAACTATAAAAATCTTTTTTCTTCTTAATAACCTGAAAATAAAAAATTATTTTGGTCACTACCAGGCAAGTCCTGTCTCCTGGTGCGAAGTTGTGGCTTCTTAGCAACTTTGTTGATCGAGCCATTTGGCATGAACCTGTAGAGACATAAATATGTTATCAGATGCCAGTAGATGACTGGGACCACAGAGAAAAGACTCATCCTTCCAGATACATAGGTACCACTGAGGACAGGAAGATGCTTTAGAGAAAACTGCAGCTTCAAATCACAAAAATAGTTCTGATGGAATGTTAAAATTGCAACATATCATCAATGAACACATTGCAGGGGACTCCAACCTGATCCACGTCAAACCCTGCCATCTCTTTTCCCCAGAACACCCAACAGTTAAGCCTTGTACTCTACCTGAATCAGGACACCCCACACTTAGCAAGGACATTGTAGTACATACCCCATGGGGACAAGATAAAGTCTATTATCCATCAAGACCATGCAAATTTCTGTGCATTTAAATAAAATATTATTATCTCAAATATAATTTCCATAGACAGCTACAGAAACACCATCCTTTAAGCTCCTGATGAAAAGTACTCTTCTACTTCTATTTATACATACATATATATTACTGTGTATTCACATTGTGCACACATACATGGAAAAACACCACCTACATGCAACAGATGGTTTCTTAATTCCTTTTTGTTTAGTAAAATGTCTATTCAAATAAATAGTAAAGCCTATTGAGTCATAATCTCCAAGACTTAAAAAAGGTGGCATCATAGTCTCTATTAATTAATAGAAATCTTAATAAAATAATGCAGCATCTTTAACAGCAGAAAAAGAATTGAACCTAATAATCAGTTGTAATTAAATTGAGGGCCACATAGGAGATTTTGATTTGGAAATAACTTTTATATAGAAAACAGAGTAAGTCAAGAAATCAAAAGAAAGAGAAACTTAGTACATAGCTCACAGTTCAAGAATGTTTTCTGCAGTGATCAGTGGTAAATGTTTGTTCAGAGATATATCTCTCTGCAGGAGGGAAAAACATCTAATGGAATATATGCTGCTGTACAGAAAATTAGCAAGTAAGTAACATGACATATATAAAAATTAATCAGCATATTGATACATCAACACCATGATATTAGCATTAGCATATATATGTAAGAAAAGAAAGAAAATTTCTTAATTATATTCACACTGAACTCTAAAAAAAAATCCCAGAAAGATTATTAGAAAATTTGTTCTAGTCCTAGAGAGTTCTACCTTGTAATTTTTAATTCTTAACTTTTCCTGCTTAATTCGACTGGTTTTTTAAATAGATCATAGAATCATGGAACCCCCAACTTTTTGTAAGAAACCAAGAAATCAATTTGCAACTTCTGTTGTCAAGGATCAGCTGAGTCTAAACCATTACTTCAGCATCATTGTGGCATCAAGATTGACCAGGACCTGTCCTGATAAACCTTGCTAAACAATTTCTGAAGCACATTGTCTCATCTGTACTCAAACTTTTCCATTAACAGAAATTCAGAGCCACAGGGTAACTGCTAAGCAGCCTTTTTCTTTTTATTCTGAAGTGTTCGATATCTTTCAGGCTATCAGTCTCCTTATAAACTATTTTCTGCTGTAATAGACATAGCAGTTTACAGACATGACTTTACAATTAAATTACATTTAGGGAGTCCAGTGTACAGCTCATTTATACTTCATTCTGAATTTTTACAGAAATACCATGTGGCAACTGCAATAGAGGAGATGGAAACCCCTTCTTAAACGATGCCATATTGTCACCCCATAATATTTCCCAGGACTTCATAGTCCTGCTTGCTTTAAAAAGCTCAATAGAAGAGGGAAAAAAGGAACAAATGATATCTTAAATTCTCACTGCTTAATTACTTTCACTGACATTTACATGGCAGTACTTTTCATATATTTCAGTTTCCTAAATAGAGGACTTTGAGAAAATCACTTAAATAATCATTAGATCGTTATTACCATTCAGAGAGAAAGCATTCAAAATGTCATTGCACCGCTTATCCCATAAATAAAGCACTCAAAAGCTGAGTACAGTTTTATGAGGCCCAAGCAGTATTTTGCAGTTAGCATGCTTTCCTGACAATGAAATATAAGAGGACAGCCCTATTACAATCAGAGGTAGCCTCATTTTTTATAGGAATATGTTCTGTATCACTGCCATAGCTTGACTATTCTCTAATTTAAACTCAACTCAACAGTGCTTTCTTAATGACTGTTCTCTATTTGTTATACTTTACAGTTTGCTCTTGGATGTAACAAACATGCCATATATCTTGCACAGCACTTGAAGAAATACTACACTTCCCATGCCGTCTTCCAGACTACACAGCTCTGTAGCCATGAGCTGAATACGTTTTGTCTTTCTGCTTGCTTCACTTAGTTTTGAAGTTTTCCCTTCAGAGTTAGAGCTCAGCTAGTCAGTACCACCAATTCACCCACTCGCTTGTCCTCTGTGCCAGAGATGCTCCATCCATTTGCTGTCTCATGCTCATGTAGAGGTTGTTTGCATTTCACAGTTATTAGCAAGTCAGCAGGTTGTGCTGTGAAAAATTGCTCCATTGGGTATCATTTACTATCATTTCAAGTAATATCAAATACTAATTTCTGCCTTGTGCTCTGCCTCTGTTTTTCTGTCACATACTTATTTAAAGACGTGATACAAGAAATAAAACTCATGTTGGAGATGACAGCTTCCAACATTTTTCATGGCTGATAGTAGTAGAAAGCAAAGAGAAATTTACATTTATGTATTTTGCCTACCAGAAAGAGCACAAAGATGCCTCTTCATCACTGGTGAGAGCAGAGCTGATTTCAGCTGGCTCTGCCTCCAGCTCCTGACTGCCCATGCTGCTGTTGTCTCTGACACAGGGTCTGGGCTGGGGTTACCGTGCCCCATGCTCAGGGTCACTCTCTGTGGTTGGGGTAAACTCAGCTGTGGGTATTTCCTTCCAGCTTTGAGTGCAAAAGCCCAAGCCCAACCGGACAACCTTAGCACATGCAGAAGTATCCCTGTGAGTGCCCCTAGTCTCAAACTAAATCTGGACCTGAGTGCATTTGCACGTTAATGGTGTGGATGGTAAAGGAGGCTGGGCTTTAGACCAGGCTTGGACATTCGTTTAATGAATGGTGTAAGTATATGGGAGAGGAAGATGAGCAGAGAGTCTGGTCTAAGAAAGTTTGAACATGAGGTCAATAAGATAAGTGCAGTTTGGAACAAAGAAACAGTAAAGAAATCTTTTCCAGAGATGGAGTTATCCTCATTTTCCCCACAAGTTTGAAATTTTATTTCCCCTTCACCTACTGAGGTGATAATTACTTGGGATGGCTATCAGAAGTTGAGCACTGATTTTTCTAGATAGTGCTCCTTTCTCAGGAAAGTAGCTGCACCCATTCTGACAGCACGCTCCAGTGTCATTAAGGACAATCAGCTCAGCAAGAAATAACTGTTCTGCCTAGTAACAAATCTTCCATTTCCTTTGTTATCCAGACAGCTTCTTTCCACTGTGGCCAAGGACTGTGTGTTCAGCCATGAACAGAGAGCACAGGCCTGCAGGAAGGGGAAGATGCATAATTTACGCTGCAAGCCAGCAGTGTCTCACACACTTTAAAACAAGCACTTCCTATTTCATGACTTCAGCCAACTCCACAGCTGGAGAGGGTTTCTGTCCCATTGCACGTAAGCCTCTGTTCCATATTTCAGTGTCTTAGTCCTACAGCAGAATTTCTTTACTTAAAAGGAAACGAAAATTTTCTTCATTCTGCCAGCAGTCTCAAGATAAATGTCTTGTCTTTTTCAGGCAGCTGCAGAGAATGAGCGCTAGCCCAGAAAGGGAAGGATATACCTCTGTTATGGGCACAAATTCTAGTAACTGGAGAAATTATGCCCTCATCTTTGACAGCAATTAATCTGTGGGAGGACATAAGTGTTTTATTTTCCTCATTGTTCTGTTATATCGGACGTCATTTCAGCCCCCAGCCGTGGTACATGTAACCCCTCTTGCTGCCCAGTGAAGCCAGTAAAGATGTGAGCCTGGTCAGTCATTCAGATACTGAAATGCAGACATGTTGCATTTCAATCTGCCTTTGCAAGTCTATGCTACTTGAAAGACGCTGTCAGTACTTAGGGAAGAAAACAAACCAGGATTAAATGGTAGCCAGCATACCTGAAAGACTGGTCCTTTTTCCTCAACAGGATCCAAATAACACCACACAGACTGATGCCATGGAAGGTTCTTGCTGGACAGGAACAGTAAGAAGGCAAAGAAAACCCAGGATAATTATTTTATGAATTGTCTTTTCATTAATAATATATTAAGTGGTGCTATATTACTGGCAGTGGATCAGTCCATGACAGATTTCCTTTGCTCTGTACTCAGTGAGAATTGTGATGGGAATAGTTAACAGCATTTTGAAATAATTTTATTTTCAGTGCAAGTCATTCCACATTTTCATTCCCTTTATACAGCTTAATTTATTTAATGGAGAGTTGTTGCTGTAGTACAGCATTTTGCTTTGGACATTTCACTTAATGTTCTAGACAAATGAGAAAATTTAGAGGAGAGAAAAAAAACCCCAAAACTTCTAAAACCTTCAGCCTCTTAGAAAAATTTGGAAGAATTATCTTTATTCATTTTAGACCAAAGAAGTGCCACAGAAACGTAATAGTCTTCATACATATGCAACATTGTTACAGAGTAAGATAACCCATGTTTTTCCATCTCCACCAACGCAAAATAAGATTGAATCAACTACATTTGCAGTCAGAGGAGTCCGGGTTATGAAAGCATTTGTGCTGTAAGAACTGATAGATCTTACTGTAGATCACCAAGGGGGATGAAAGAATCTCCAACATGTAAATATACACTAAGATTGATGGATTATACGTTGTGTGTACATGTCTTAGACATATACCTGCTAAAGATGTCCTGGTCTTACAGATGCAGAATGGGGTAATGAAATTACAGGCCTTTCCCAGTCCTCCTTTCCTAATCTATTTGAATTTATAACAGGGAAACTCAAAACAGAATCCAGCCCACTCAGCAGTTAGAAAGGCACATAAATTACAATAAATCTTCTAGAGGAGATTTAGAGCTTTCACTCTTTAACCTATCAATGCCTAGACAGATACTGAGTGATCAAGAAATCAGCTTGCTGATTTTTTAAGCAACATAAAGACATGAAAAGGTTGTCTGTGCTGCAGCTCCTACAACATTTACTCTAATCTGATTACTCTACTTAGGGCTGATGGAAAGGTTGAGAAGGGTGGGTTGCTTTTCCTAAGCTGAAGGGACTGACTCATGCCTTGGTTTCCCATCTATCAACTGCAACAGCAATGGGCATGTCATAGAGTAGAAGATGAGCCCCTGAGTAACACCTTCTCTCTAAACTGTTCCAGGTTATCTCAGAAAGTTCAAATTGAAATCTTATGACCATTGAATTTGATGGGAAGTTTTCCATTAACTTCACCAGAATCAAAGTTTTCCTCTCACATCTGGGTTGAATACCTTCCAGAACAGAGGATGTTTAGCTGTGAACTGTCTCCAATAACTCCATCACTTTCAGCTGTGGGAACACAATCTTGCTTTAAACTAAATGAATAATCTGAATCTGTGGAGTCTGTAAAGGCTCATCAGATCAGACACGACAGCTGTGAAGTACTTTCACTGCTCGAGATAGGGAATACCAAGCCTGTACACTGTACCATCAGGTTCTTGTTTTGAATGTAACCAAGCTGCCAACTTTTGTAGGTAGTGGCTGCATTTGGAATAACTTCAGAAAGTCAGCGGGAACTAAAAATCCCTGGAGATCCTCCTTAGCTCCCTTACTGGCCTCTAACATGCTCATTATATAACACAGCAGCTCCATGCAGGTTTATATACTTCTTTCATCCCCTCTCAGTTCCTGGTACCTGCAGCTCTCCACTATGGGATCACCTCTGCCAAATGACCCGGCCTGGGTTTCATCCGCCCCATATACAGCAACGATGCAACTACTAAAACAGCAATGCAATGTACTACACCTACCACTACCAGACATCTATCTTCCTTATATGTGTGAACTAATGATTCATGCATGAGACAATGGTACTTTCCTTCACTGGATATAAATTTACTCGCTTAATCTTCAATGCAAAACGTGCTGCCTGGCACTAAGTATGCCACTGGCCTTTAATTCCTTGCCTGGCATTCTTTTCAGGATTTCACCCAGCATTTTCTTTTCTTATCAATTCCAGATATCCCAGAGCTTGGAAACAAGTGTGATTGCCAAAATGTGCAGTTTAATCAAACCGCTTTTGAAGCTAGAGCTATACCATGGTATTCACCTCACTGACTTTCTGACTTTCTTAAACGTTCCTAAGAATCTGCTAACAGAATATATGTATTCCCTTCAGCTGCATTCAGTCAGTCAGTAATTGGTGTCAGACCCAGTAGGTACCTACGAACAATTCTTCTACAGTCCTCCCAGCATGTTATAGAAGGGAACATTTGAAAAGATTATTCCTTACTTTAAGACTCCCCAAGATGCTGTGAGGTGCTCAGAAAGCAGACTAACATTGTAGTTTGTTTATGAGTTTCTCAGGAATATTTTACTGACTCATTTTCACATGTAAGCTTTCTATGGAGTATACCTATCCTAATCATAATCTCCTCTATGTTGTTTGAGCTCTTGACTTCTGCCTAAACTGGTATGCCTGCATGCAGTGATGTAAACTTTAATCACCCTTTCCTTTTCCATTACTTACCATTGTGTATTGAGATGTTCATAGCCATTGCATTATTCTCTTGAGTAACTCTCCTTAAAGTCTACCTGCACTATGATTACTAAAGACAGTTTAACAAGAGTTTCATAGATGGAGTCACCATATGTTATTTATAAATTGCTGTTCTAATAACTTCAGGTACTGACATTGTTTATGAGGTATGAGATACTATTTTTATAATGAAATATAATAAATCTTCAAAGGTCAGCTCGGCAAAATAGTGTCTCAACAATGGAAATCACTAAAAAGAAATACATGAAATCAAGCGAAGCAAGATAAAACTGTAAACAGCATTTTGACAAATAAAAATAACCATCCAGGGCTCTAGTAGATATGCCAGTGGTAGAACAAAGTAGGAGGAGCAGAAACCAAGCCACGTTAATAGGAGAGTATTGCTGCTGATACTGGTTAGCAACAATGGATGTAAGAAACCTTCATAAAGGTATTTTGAAAATAGCCAGACGCAATAGAATAGTATAGAACAGATTTTTCATTTTAAAAGTTGTTACTGCACTTTTGACTTATAAAAGAATGAAAAAGAAGTCCTAAAGAAGTATCTTGCAGGACACATATGAGTTATGAGTTCACTTGGTTCCTATTCAAAAACTGAGAAGCCCAGAAAAGCTGCAAACCCACACAACAAAATTTAAGCTAGCCTTCCCATCCCTTTGCTGTAACAAGAAAAAAAGAATTGCATCAGTAAGAGGAAAGAATTTGCACACCCCACTGTTTCATATTTCTTTGTTTGACCTTACTGCATTTTCCTCTGGGATGTCCTGTCATCATCAGAAACTGAGCTACTATTCCCCGGTGCTGCACTTGCTTTTTGCTTACCTTAACTGCAAAGTTAGCTTAAACCACCCGACTTCTCTCAGCACCTTTGGGACAGTCCAAAAGTCAGTAAACAATCAGTTACAGCAGCTGAAATCTGCTTTGCTGCTTGCAGCTGAGGGTGTAATGTGAATAGTTCTTCTGATGCAAGGACTGTCCAGATGCTCAGCATTTATGACTTCTCATACTTGTTTGAAAAAAGGCATATGCTTAGACTATTTTTCGTATGTGAGCTCCCTTGTTTTTAACCCTGAGTACAGCCCATCTACGAGAGTTGAGCAGTGTTGTTTCTCCTGCGAACAGTCCACACAAACTGCCACCATGGCTACCAACAATAAGTAACAAGAGGAAGCTTATCATAACACTTTAGCATGGGCACAATTACACAGAGTTAACTGCTTTGTTCCATCATGCTGAAAGACAACCAGCTTTGCACCAAAACCGTGGCTTCTTTGCTGTCCATGTATATGCTGGTTCACACTCAGGCTCTTCTCTGACACAGGTCAGATAGCTTGAGGCAAGGAAATACAGCTGGGACTGGAGGCTGGACCTTTCAGAGATTTCTGCTCTACATGTAGCATGGGTGTGACCAGTGACCAGTGTACAAAATCAGCTATACTCAAGGAAAGGACCAAAGCCACCTGGCACAGATTCAAAGATCTAGCAGAGATTTAGTTCTTAAATAGTGGAGAACAAGCAATGCTTCAGCCACGCACTGCAGCACATACTTGCTTTCAAGTGAATGCTTAAAGCCAACCTTAGCCAAAAAAAGTTTAAGTTTACCTATGGTTTGGTGAATCTTTACCTGAATCAATGTCAAAGAAAGCCAACTCGCCTCTAAGGTCTCAGAAGGAGTTGGAGAAAAATGTGTTCTCCCTTCCTTCTATCCAAACCAATTTTTGTGCACACTAATAATGCACTGCACTTTAAAAAAGTGATTGATGTGTTACACAGAGCAATCCTATCCAGGCATTGATTGTGACAATCTAACACTAATATGCAGACATTCAGATTTAGCTATTTTTCAATTTGTAACAATGATCAATAACTGTTACCAACCACTGAAACCCCCACGTCTGAAGGGGTATTTATGCCCTGCTGGGCATTTACACAATGAACATCACTGTGTATAT
This sequence comes from Falco rusticolus, assembly GCF_015220075.1. NCBI lineage: Eukaryota > Metazoa > Chordata > Aves > Falconiformes > Falconidae > Falco > Falco rusticolus. The sequence continues at coordinate 61,490,056 of NC_051190.1, read as the reverse complement.
GTGTGTGTGTGTTGTGTGCAAACTCCACAGAACTGACAGCCAAATCAAACAGAGCTTAACTTCACTCCCTGACTCTGCAATGATTTCATCCTTAATAGCTCGTGCTGAGCTTTTTTAGTTTTTCATTCTGCTCTGATATCATCAGCCTCCAGAGGCAGCTGATGGGACTATGAACTTTGTTTGTGTATTTGGGTTATTTCTGTTCTGCCACAGGAGCACCCAACATTGCATGCCAGTTACCTGCTCCTGGGAGTGTGTGGGCTGGAGGAAGAAGACGGACAGAAGTTCAGACACCAGCAAGAATCAGGAGCACCATGCTGTGCTCTTAATAGCAAGTGTCAAAAGACATTTCAAAGGATACTTCATTCCAGCTTGTACCGTGAGGTGGTGAAAAGCACTGAGCTGAAAATGAGTGGGATGACCTATGTGTTGTTTTTTGCAGAGGAAAGAATTTCAGCACTCAGCGGCATGTCATGCAGTGGTTCTGCATGATCGGTGGGTACAGCACAATCAAGGCCAAGAGGGATGGTGATGACATGGGCAAAATAATTTCATTTATTACTTCAGTATATCAGCAAGTGCTGTTCCCAGAGATGAGCAAACGGCACACTCGCTAGCAGCAAATCATGTACACGCAAGCAGAAGTTACTAATTCCACTTAACCCCACTTCCCCAAAGGAAAAAACATTTCTGAGTTTCATTGGACCTGAAATCAGAGCCACACATGAGTAGCCTGGATGACTAGGGTTTGGATGAGAAGTGAGATTAGCTGAGTGTAGCCACCACACTCCAATGGTGACTTCCTTTGCTGTGCTCAGCTCCAGAGTTACTCCCCCATGACCAGTCATCAAGTCAGGTCCTGCCTCTCATCATCCTCTGTCCCTTGGGCAGAAGTTTCAGAGAAATAAATCAAATCACAGTCTCGCTGATGGAAATCTTAGACGCTGATGGAAATCTCTGGAATTGGCTTCAGATTGTACCTACAGATTTCAGAGGTCTTTCCAACACTGCTTACCATCACCTGGCTTGCTGCATTTGTAGAAAAACTGAAAAAAAGAATCCTCTCTTTCTGGCCATTTCTCAGAAATCGTTTGCCCAAATTGGTCTGAATTTTGGGTGACTCCTACTTGCTGTAAGCTTTGTGAAATAGAGGGTACATTAACCTCAGTACAATAACCGCGCATTAGCCCTAACCTTTAGTTTTTATCCATGTTGATGTTCACTTAGTGAGACTATTATCTGCTCCATTTTCCAGCCTGTCCAAAGCTGTTAAGTAGCATTCTAGCAATTTAGGGTCACATCTTCATTCTTGTTTGTGTTATCTTGGCATTTTGGTTTCCATGAAGGTATTGAAAAATGAAATAAATGCAATTTGTAATTAAAAGGTTGCCCATACTTAGAGCTTCACAAATGCAACCTGGCCTGTGGAGGGGGGACTCTGATCTTACACATCTGAGACAGAAGGTGAACAAGCTTTTGATTGTCAGTGGGGAGATGTGAGAGGACAGTTTGTCCCGTCTTAAAAGAATTATTGAAGATAGCCCCTCCCTTCCTCACTCCACTTAATAGGATCCGTATTTGTGTGCTGTTAAGGGTTTTTTTGCAGCGCTTTGTTCCACCTGACAGTGGAGTTGCTCCAAGTGGCATGGTTCCACCCACACACAAGTGAGACAAATCAAGGAAATTGTGTTATGTGACTCTGATATTACCAAAAAATAAGCTGCCTGCAGACAGATGAGGTTAGATGACAGCAGTTGTCTTCTCTGTAGCTGTATTTTTTAAAGGGAGAGTTCTGTAGAACTAGTAACACAACACTTCAAATTTTATTGCATATATATAAGAATTTACTTTACTCTCTTGTAAAATTTAGGAAAACTGTGAGCTGATTTTGGCCTTGCAAGTGGCCAAGGTGAAAGAATAGCAGAATAACTTTCTCCTGTGTGCACAAAGATGAGCTGCAGCCCCAGCACAGTGCTATCCCTTGGGCCCAGGAGCCTTGGGCTGCTCTCCTGATCACTCACTCCAAAATGAGCCCTTCACTTCCCAAATCCAACAGAGACACCAGAGACTACAAGGATCATAAGCTAAAAAAGACTATTTCAGACAATCTAAGTATAGCTGCTACTGCCTTTCACCCTCCAGACCCATCTGGAAATCTGCACATAGCCGTAAATAATGCCTTTGCTGCTGGAGAGTCAGTGCTGGAGAAATCACCATCACTCAGGCACAATATGCAGTAGCCTGGCAGACGTCCAGAACCCTCATCTGGGACTCACACCTTACACAAACTGAGAACAAGGCAGTTTTCTGGCTTACACATGGCATGGTTCGCATGAACACATTTATTTTTAGAAACAGCCATAAAAAGACTGGCTCGTTATTAAAAATAAAATAAATAAATAATGAATAGCTAGAGCATTTCAATTTCAAAAATAATTGAAATAGCATTTTCCAAACAGCTAAAATTCTCCTTCTAAGTCCTGACCCCTTCCTGTTCTATCCTAGGTGTCAGACAAATGGTATTTAATTTGCTCTATTTGTTTATTTGGAGGAGCAGTGCATTACAAAGTGTATGATTTATAAGTGAATGGCAATTTTTTACTTATCAAAATATGAGTAACATATATTTTTGAATATTATTATTTATTCAAGACTATTACCACTTATGTATGCCTTTTTCTCCCTTATTTATAGTGATATCTTCAGACATAGCACATATAATAGGCATTAATCTCTGGGATTGAGTTCAACCTTGTCATACTATGTCCCCTCTGGTTATGGTGCTCAGAGGAAAGTCCTGTACACCTCACCCTTTGCCATATAAGTACAAAGGTCTGGTGCAGGGATGATGTAGGTAAAGATCTCAAAATTCAGCTTTCCTAAATGATACCATAAATCAAATATCTTTTTTTCATATTTTAGCACTGCTTGTGTTTGCAGGAGGGTGAGGAATGTGTGATGTCCCCCACCACACATTGGCTTTGGGCCAACATGACTGCAGCCACTGGTGTTTTGCTGATGCCAGTGGACACCACAATTGCTGTGATTCCTTCTCTTAGCAAACCTCAAGCTATAAACTCCTTGTTTCAAATGCCAGACAACTTTCATCGTGAGATAGGTGCAGCCAAGACATGACACAGCAGCATTCTAGGTGCAAAACTAAGTTTAAAAGTTTTGAAAGTGACACTTGAAGAGAGAGTGGTTTGTACAGGTGCAGTAGAACATACTGTTAGGTGACTGTTGGTATCTTGACAGGTCTGCACACATCTTGCAATTTTCTGAGCACCAGTGGCACTTTTAAAATGGCACAAAAATCACTGCAATGTTTTTGAAATTTCTACCTACTTTCCCCTGCCCACCTCTTGTGATTTCCTGTGCTCAATGAAAATGCTTTCGTTGCCTCTCTCCAATTTATCTTTTTTTTTTTTTCCCAGTCCCAAGGTCATTAAATGATAGTTGTCCTAAATATTGAATTATAAACCTGTTCTGCTGACTCTGTTGTCAGCTGCTACTCCAGAGTGGCACTCAGTGCTCTTGCTAAAACAGAAATAGATGGCAATAACCCAACTGCAGGCACCGCAGGAGGCACTGCAGGAGCTGGCACCCACCCCCTCCCAGGGCATGGCCTGCCAGCAGGCATCACGGTGGCCTCTCCACCCCCTGGAAACACCTCCATTCTCAAGCATTTGAAAAATACGTAAGAAGCGTTATTGTGTACTGTTCACCAGCTTCCTTCTTCCTCCAAATCAGCTTGTATTTTTGAGGTAATTTCATCACAACAACACATTTAATTATTTCAGCCATTTTGGTGTGTCACTTTCAGCACAATTAATTGCTCTCCATTATTCGTTATTCATGACAGTGACACAATTTTTGGAGATAAAAGGTTTTCAATCACAGTTTATTAGGTAGGCAAGTGCAATCAAAGAGCAGCTGTCATCAGAAAAAATGAAGCACAAAGGCCGCCCGGCTGGGAATGCAAATGAAGCAAGCCACACGTATGAAATGCAGGCGCCATCATATCAGACCACGAAACAGCCCCTCCCCACCCACACGTGCTGCTTCTCCCTCAGTGCTCAGCCCGCAGAGGCTGGGAGGAGGAAGACACCCATCCATCCGAGGGGAGTTTTCCTGCACGTGGCTCTTTCCCTCTGCGTGGCTCTTTCCCTCTGCGTTCGCTGACGACGGAACCATTGCTGGCCCCAGAAGCTCAGGACGGGTTTGCTGGGAGAGCAGATAAGGGATAAAAGCATTCTGTAATGATTTTGAAGTTAAAAGCAGGTCGTGACTACCAGGATAATCCAGACCTGAAGCACAGCATAGATCATGTCCATGTCTTTGCTGAACTCTCCCTCCTGACCCTGCCATGTGTGTGCAGGGAAGCACTGCTCTTCAGCATCCCCTGAGCTGCCTCCCGTTGTCCCTTGTCTCCTTCCTAGGCACCCGCTGGGCACAGACTGTCCCTGACACCTTTGCAATAGCTGAGCCTGGGAAACTGCCCTCCCCCCTTAAGGACACACTTACACACCATGGTACACGCTTTTCCCACAACTCCAGCTTTCCCCACACCGCACACTTACAATTCATCTTCCCGGGAACCTTAATAGCTGGGACATACAAGCACAAACTTCTTTTGTGAAGGACTTTTAATTAGTCTTTCTTTACTTTTGATATCACAAGAAATGAATTGGATCCAAGCACACACCCATGCGCCAGTTTTGATTTTAATTTATTTAGTGCCTGATAGGACCCGTGTTTTCCTGTGGAGTTTAACGTTCTCCCCCCACCCCATCCCCACCCCACTGAACTTGTTTCTTGTGTTTTTTACTGGAATATTTATCTTCCCCAACTCATGTCAGTTTTCTTTGGCTGGGCCTATCATCGACAAGTGTCCATCTCCTCCTAAAGGCTGTGCATTTGAGATTATAACTTTTCCCCTTTCTTACAGATGGAAAGCTGAAGTGATTACCTCATTTGGGCTGCTTTCTTTCTCCAAATAAACCTTGTCAAGGAAAATGAAATGAAAATGCCTGTGACTGACTTTTGTCCCTGAAAATCCTGCAGGGTTGGTGTATTAGGAAGCGTGGCATGATGTAAATGGTATAGAATAAGGGATGGATGCCATCCTGGTTTCAGCTGGGATAGAGTTAGTTTTCTTCTTAGTGGATAGCTGGGGTTAAACCAGACAAGAAGAAAGGCTGGCAATGGAAATGGGGTGTAGTTACATACAAAAGGTATTCCCATCCGCTCCTCAGAAAGGGCACAACCCCGCAAAGCCTCACATCCTTTCCAGCAGCACAGACGTGCGGGCAAAGCTAGCGTGGTCCGTCATCCAAGGATGCCCAGGTGGGTATTGCAATCCCAGCAGGTACTTCTATGTAAATTGAGTGGAAAAAGGTCAGTAATATCTGCAATACTGATAAGCCATTGGATTGTGGCACTTCATTACACTTTCACAGCTATCCCAAAGCCTTTAATATTTTATTAGCATTTTAATAAATGGAAATGATGCAAACACAGGCAAATTCACAGGTGTTAGGCAGGAGGGTTTTTTTTCTGCACACTTTTATAGAACTAGCCCTTAATCATGATGATATATATGTGATATCCATGATGTGCTTATCTCCTGAGGTTGTAAGGCTGAGCTGGCAATAGCCAGTTTTTTGCATGAGGTACCTATCACTTACTATTTCCATTCAAGCTCAAAGTGTCACAGCAGGAGCTTTCCTGTGGCAGAGCAAGCAGCAGTCCTTGCCAGCCTTCACTCAGTGCTGCTGGGCATTATTTCTGAGAAAATTACCAGGAGTATATTGTGAACTTCAAACAAAAGTCGTGTTCAAGCTTTCTTCAATGGCCCAGATGCAAAAGACTACTGCCATTGCTAGCTGAAGTTTCAGGCATAAGGCACAGCTAAATCATAGCAGATCTGAGGTGGGACATAGATTTCACTCCAGAGCTGGGTGTTGTGAGCTTGTGTGGATGCCTAAATGTTAGCTACCTGTAACCTCAAGGCAAAGCAAAAAGGTACTCAGGGACCTTTTTAGGTCAGCAGGGACTATGTGATATCAAGCCCCAGGTGGGATGAAGGTGGGACTCACATTCCAAACCTTTTTTCTCTTAACATTTAGTAGGACTGACTGTCTCTGGTTCCTAATTCATTGCAAAGTAAATCAGTGTGACAGATAAAACTCAGAGAAATGAAACACCATGTGTGCTTTGCACAGCAAAAAAAGCTCCCAGTTTCTGCTCCAACCTGCCTGCTTTCCACACCAGCCCGCTACATGAGGATTGCACCATTATCCTTCCATCGTCACCACTTATTTCAAGATAAACAAGTGCCACTTTGGTGAATGACACAATCCCTATCCTCATTACTTTTCTAATCAGATAGACTGTCACCATGCTATCATTTATGGTATTATTACTCTCAGACTTTTTTTCAGCACCCTCATCATAAATCTTTGTAGCCAACGCTTTTGGACAGCTCTAATAAAATGCTGGAGATTTCCGGGTTTTGCAAACACTGCCTCTGCCAGAGGTTTGGGTTCTTTTAGGAAATTATTCTCTTTAGGAATAAAAATGTATTTTACCACCTAATTTCAGGCAGATGTGAGCATCTACCACCCTCTTCTTACTGGAATAAAGGCTGTTGTGCTAGAGCGTGTCTTGTAGTAATTGCTAATGTCTCCATGACTGCATGTATTTTATCAGTGCTAACAAGATTGCGAGATACTGTGTTTGGGGATGAGAAAGTGGCAGAAAACTGAAAATCTCGAAGACTTATTAGGCATCAACACTCTAACATTTAGAAAATTCTGGGTTTCCTAGTGATTCATAGTGAGGCGTGGATGTTTTATCTTTACAGTTGTGTATTGAAAAATACTGATTCCCTGTTACGCATTTCAGCAGCAGGATGAAAGCACCGGCTTTTCATCGGGGTGAAAAAAACAGAAATTGTGCATATGCCATTTGCAAATCAGAATGGCAAGTTCAGAAAGGGATTGCTTTATTTCTCCCTTTTTATAACGTCAGAAAGTATTTACCTCACAAATGCTGCATCATCCAGCACTCAGGAACACTTTTCCTTTTTGCCCTATTTAATTTACTCATCCATTTGTTGTTATTGAGGTCAAAGTAATGGGAATTGAAATAACCAAGATCCAAAACAGTGGGAGGATATTGTCACTGTAGGTGTATGGAAGAAGAGGACAGACCATATCTTAGAGGACTGTAGCCCTCATTTAGACAGACTGATTGTGAGGATGCTTGGAGGATGCTGTGGAAAGATGACTGCCAGGTCTGGGGCCAGCCAGACAGGTGGGACAGCGGTACATAACGTGCTGCTGTAAGGAGGTGGCCAAGGAGAGTGAAAGGTGGGAAGCTTAAAAGGAAGGCAAATTAATGAGTGTGAACACAAAAAAAAGTGCTGTCCAGTTGAAAAAATAATAGGTTCCAGCCCATAACGATATACTGAGGAATTAGACAGAAGAGCTGAATCCTGCCAAGCCCAGCACCCAGCCCCTCTCAGGGCTCATGTCCTTCCAAGGCCACCAACAATAGGTCCCAATCTGTCAGCTCCTCACACCTTGTCTGGTTCCTTTGAATGCATGCAGAACTAGAGGAAGAGAGGCTGCTAGAATTTTATGCTTATTTTCTTATTTCTTATTTGTAGGTATTTATAGGTAGATATTTATTATTATATCTTACTTACAGGTATATATGTTCTTATTTGTAGGTATTTTATGTTCATTTTCCATGGTGCAATACTTAAATTTCTGCTGTACATCATTGCAGCAGCATAGCAGTATTGCTCTAACACCTGTGCTGAATTGTTTTCACAGGGTAACAACTGGATGGTCATCCTGGGAAACTGGATTAAATCAGCAAGGATGACTGCACTGTTCTATATAAAGTCTTTTAAGGCAGTAGTTTCCATGGTGTTTAAGCATTTAATGCAGCAAGTGAGATTCCCACAGCTCCTTGCAAGGCTGCTGGGCCGTCACTGCAGTTAAAGGTTGAAAACACATAAAGACTTTCATTCACATGGTGCTCAAAACTTGATAAGGCAAATGGAAAACAAATGGTAGTAAATCCGTGATGTTTTTATGCGTGATCCAGCATGACAGTCTGTTCAGTCTATGAATGTGTCAAGACATATTTCACTAAACTTCAAAATTCCCTGTGGGCATCTTTTTACTTTTGGATATATCTACCTACCCTTTAAGCAAGCTGCGTATAGTATCTCCCCTTTCTTTCCTTCCTTCTGTTGATGATTTTATTCTATCTTAGAAGCATTTTTTAACAAAATGTGAAGTGATGTTGTTGCTACTATTGCAAATTGATATATGTGCTATAATGCCAACAGCCCATGGGACAGTCACTGCTCTTTTGACTACATTTTGAAGGCATCACAGTGATTGTTAAGTAGGCCATTATGGATGTTTGTCTTTTTAAAATGTATTGATTTAATTTATGTATGTTAATGCACCTATCAACATTATAAATGTAGTTTGAAGCAACCTACTTATAATATATGAATGATAAGCCATAAATAATAACTATGGCTGTAAATTAAATTACGTGGTTATGCTGCAAAGATGCACTCTAATTTGGAATGGAGAATTACTTTGAAGTGATTTCGGCAGCTGATAATGCTTTTAGAGCAGCAGAGCTATAAGCCTCAGTCTTCAAGTCAAGTATCAAACTTTCGGATGGTTGTTGCCTACTAACCTGGTTTGTTGGGTATTGTCATGCCCTGAATGCAATGGATGTGACAGACTGACAGACTGATGAGTGAAGGCATTTATTAGCCAATGGAAGTGCTTTAAATCAAAAACATGAATGCTTTTCTGTTAGAAAGCAAACAACCCTGGGTCAGGTATCAGTGAGAGCTACCCTCTGAGAAGGGCCTTAATTTTGAGAGGCAACAGAGACCCATTGTCTCTAAAGGAGTTACAGATACCTTGGAATTTTTGAATATGCACAAAGAAATAATAGTATTATAAAAAAAACGATAGCAGAATTTAATATGAGGCTCTGAAACACAAGCTGAGCAGAAATGCAACGCTTCAGCACTGCTTCACTACCTCTATCATGTTTTACAGATTCTGGATGAATTTCAATAGATAGAATAACCAAAATTAACTTACCAAACATGGACCTCTGTACTCAAAAGCTGCTTTGGTAGTTTGCATGTACCTAAATGGAAAGGGATGAGGTAGCAGGAAAGTACTGGAAAGCTTGTAGTCAAGGAGCAGCAAGCCTCTTCTGTATATCCCAGGTGAAGTACTGCAGCTGCCTTAAAATCAGAGGGGAAAAACCTGGGATTATTAAGGCACATGGTAACTGCTCAGAGTTTATGTGGAGTTCAGGACAGTGGTAGAACTGCTCTACACCCATAAGGACACTCCTTTTCAAACCTTCTTGGTACTAAGGACTCCCTAGACACTTGCTGGGGCACATATCTACGTGCCTTGGGGATTGATACGCAGTGTGATAGTGGGTTTTGTGATTTGTGAGCTTCTCCTTCGGAGTCACCACTAAGACGCATTAGGCAAGGGCAAAACAGCAATGATTCATCTGTGCTGGACGAGCAACCAGATTTCTCGTTACAAAGTGACAACAACTAATAAACAGAATACAAAACAATTCCACTTTAAGCCTAAGAATTGTGGGTATCTCTAGTTGTTTAGTGCATATATTTTTTTTCTAATCCAGTATCTCTGAATGTCCCAGCTATTAAAATTAGGGTTTGGGGTCCACATCTTCCTTCTGAAATCTGCCACTACATCTGAACCTGGACACCTTTTACTCTGAAGCCAATTACTAAGCACTTTGGGTGCGGGTTGGTTTTTTCCCCTTTAATAAATGCAAATGCTGGAAGATGGTGTGATCATACATCACAAGATGTTGAAGCATTCAACAGTGTTTAAAGTAAATGGGAGTCATTTGTTTGATCTCTCAGCCTGATGTTATAAGACATTCAACAGCAAGATTTGGTTTTTTAATTATATTTTGATTTCTCCTCTGCATGATCTGGTTGAGCAACATCGGTTCTACAAAGGAACAAATCAGAAATTTGGAAAGCTTCATCAGTTAACCATTTGTGGGTTCTAGTTTGGGCAGTTAAGAGCATATGGGCAAGATGTGGAAACGTCTGGTGTGAGAGAAGAGAATGTGCAGCACAAATATATCCTCTCCATATAGCACTGGCTTGCCTTCCTGCCCCTTCCTCCTCACCAGCTCCCCAGCTTCATGCCGTTCTTCATCAGTAGCAGCTCCCCAGGGTTCCTCTATCCCATGGAGAGGGTAAGGAGGAGAAAGTCCCTATGATCCTGATCCCCTTTGACAGCAACAGGGGCACCTTTCCTCTCACTACCTCCTGCCATGCCATGTGGAAGCTTTGGCCTTCATCTTTACCATGGGATGAAAGAAGTTAAGGAGGCAGAACAGATGCTTTAGGCTACACCCTCTAGATGCACCCCTGTCACACCCTTGGGCCTTCAGCCGCTTTCTCAGCAGCCACTGCAACTGTATCACTGACACCGGTGGCCCCAGCAGCCAACCCCGCATCCTGAGATTCCCCTCAACAAGCAGCAGTACTTCAGGCAGCACTTTCAGAGGACCACTTTGCCAGCTGTCTGAACAGAGGTGCTCAGTCTCAGAGCTCCCAAGGCGCAGTCCACAGGTCACTGGCTGAAGTGTTTTCCAGTGGGATTCTAATGCAAATGCCCTGAATCTGTGCTCATGTTTTATTCCACTTCTGGGACACAGTAGCACCACTTCCCTCCTCTGTCATGCCCTGCAAAACCCATGTTTTTTAATGCAGCCTGTTAGACTAGTCATGGGGGTGATGAAAATACAGATTTCAAATCCAAATTCACACAAAGGAAGACATTTATGAAATGTACGTACCTAATTTTGACTCACTGTTTCATTTAATTTGAATCATGTCACTTTTACTAGAAATTTTTCACGACCATTCTTGGAGATCAGACATTGAGATCCCCTGGGAGGGTGTGTTCCAGGTCTCACTCAGCTGCTGAATGATGCAAGTTATAGAAATGTTGCAAATTAATACCAACAGCCAGATCTGCATAAGCCTGACGTGGCAGATTTTCCTTTTGTTAGCTGTCAGCCTTTTAGATGCCCTCCAGCCTATTTGCTATATGTACCTAGAGTCCCTGCCCATGGGGACAGTATCAGCTTCAGCCCAAGCTGGCTAAAAGGCAGAGCAGCGAGCAGCTGCGTAGCGCTTTTTAAGGCAGTGTCCATTGCTCTGCACCTCAGTATTATGTGTTTTATCTCTATGAAATGTGTTACAGAGAAACTACAAAAATCATGTTTCAGAAACTGGTTTCAGCACCTTTCCGTGATTGAATTTTTATTGTGGAACTGCTGTCTTGTCTCTGTTGTTTGAGATCTGGAGGTAAATTATATCGTTATAATGAATTCCCTACTCTGTCAGACTGACAATGGGTTGGGGAGAGTAGATTCCAGATCCGCACTGACATTGATAGAGACATTTATAAGATTTACAGTGACTGATATTGCCTCAGTCTCTCCTCATTTCGTTTGAATCATGTCAATTGTACCGTGCCACTAAAAGCTCCAAGAAATGTCACAGAGTAACATTTTTCTCCCTTTTTGAAATATATCACCCAAAAGTCCATTACCTTGGGAGATTCCAGGAACATAAGAGATGGGTAAATCCTAAATCTGGCTTGTTTTGCTGGTATTATTTTGCATAAGTGGCACCTCTTGCCTGGCAGAGACACCAGTAGTGCCTGTCCCTAACTCGGAGCTGAGGTCCCTTGAGTAAGGAGAAGCTTGACCGTGACCGAAGGTAATGGCCATACAGCATGTGATGCCTGTGTTTACAAAGCATTTTTTAAATTTGAATCTAAGCAGGTTTATAATCTAATCTAGATATCAGGTGTCTAAGTTTTTCATACAGAAAAATGTATACATATACATATATATATTATTTAATTAGCATTCATATTTAAAACTTCCATTGATTGATTTTTCCCATGTTCCTTTCTCATGTCAATATTCTACTAGTGTATTTGAAATTGTGTTTTAAAACCAAGATGAGTATACTTTGTCTTTGGTTCTTTCTTAGGAATTGAATGATGCCTGTGTTCTCCATGACCTTTTGACTTCAAAGACCAATATTGATCAATACAGACCAACAAATTGTGGGGTTTTTTCCTACAATTTCCTACAAACTGTTTAAGAGCCAAGAAAAGGAGAATTGCTGTCTTCTATAAAGTCAAAGATAATCTGTTTCTTTCTAAATAATCACAGCTTTTCCAGTGCATTATGCAGAGGACTCCTTCTCCCCACAGACTCTAGCAAGCCTCCTATAACTAGCTCAGTCTTGGATATCCATTTAGTTTTATTTTTGCACTTTGAAATGGAATGTCTCTCTCGAGACATTGAAAACCAAAACGCTATAAGTACACACACATTTATAGTTGTCAAAATAAATCTTTCTAACAGTCAGTCAAGCAGTCGGCACCTGAGACAAAGTTAGTCCATCCTTTAACAGATGAGCCCTACTGGATACACGTACAGCTATGCCGACAGACCATCAGGAGTCACAAGAACCTGGAGTTTGTCTGTCCCTGAGGTGTGTGCAGATTTGGATCCTGCCACTTAAGAGTTCACAAGCCCAAAGTTTCCACTGGATCACAGGGCATTTGTTCTTTGCCAGGTTCTTTGTCTAAGGATGGTAACCTCTCCACTCACTTCAGCGGTCACTTGTCCTGCCCCAGCTGCGATGTTCCCTCCCTTCTGCTCTGCTTTGGAAATCTTCAATCTCTAAATGAAAGCTAGCTTTCTCGTTTCTCTGGGGGGATCAAATGGTTGACCTACCACATCACTAGCCTTACTCAATGCCAAAATATGGATTCCTTATTTTAAAAAGTGACCACTTTTAAAATAATGACGTATTCTGTTACTGACCTTTACTGGAGTCAAATAAGCTACATCTACATTGTGCACAGGCTGAAGCTCCCAGGCTTCGCTTGTGGCTGGTTTCAACACACACCTACTTTCCTTATCTAAACAAGTGTCTTTGAAGCAGGGTCTGACACAATTTACTGGTATATCCAAGTGTTACTGTTACTAAAAACACCTTTGTATTTGAAAGTGAGAGAACATTTGAGCCTAAATTGTGCTTTAAATGCAACCCACCTCAACACAGAGATGAATGATGAATATTTGGAAGAGTTTCTCTATGTGGAGTCATTAATAGAGATAGTATGGGAAATAACAATTTCCCTATTTATATCCGAGCTAAAGTTTCCCTTTTCAGATAATACAAGATCTAGGGCGTAGTTAATGAACTGATCAGCTGGTAGGCTTAAACCAGAAGCATTTATTTACACAATGTAATTATTTGGTGGAGTATATTGCTACACAATTTTTGGAGGCCAAAATAAAAATAGTTTTTAAAAGCTATTGGATGAATTAATGGGAAAAAATGCCTGTCTTTCTCTTAAGCGCTGTGATCTGCTACCATCTGAGTCAGAAAATTCCTATGCCATAGATTGCCAGAAGCCTGGAAGACAGACCATACTTGGAAGCAAAGTGTCATTGCATGCTTCCTGTGTTATTATCTATTTCTTTCTTCAGCATTTGCTGTTGGCCTATGTGGATGGGATGAGATTGGCCTGCTGTCTGAATATGGGTATTTTCATGTATGGAGAGATTATTTTAGACAGACCTTAAACTTCAGGGATCAGTAAAGACACTAAAGTGCAGGTTTTTGTTTTTGAAGACATGGGTGTAAGGACATGTAATGTCGTATATGGTGAAATCCTTATCTTTGTAAAATATGAAAAGAATGCAAACTGGAGTTTAGACAAATGTAAACTACTCAATGTCTTTGAAGATTGTGGAGAGGTAGTTTTCAGATGTATCTGTACAGCATGGACCCCATGCAGCCACAACATAATTTGTAGTATATTTGCTTAATTAATTGACCTTGCTGAACTGCCAGAATGCCAAGTATTGAGCAAGTCAACTAAAAGCCTAGGAAACTTAGGGAATCTACAGTAATGGACAGTCTTTATGTAACCTAGGTCCTGCATTCCAACCCCAACAACCCCAGCAAAGGAAATTCATTATACTCACTGTGAATTTCATCATTTTGGATAAATTAATCTTTAAATGAGGCCCTTTGACACGGTCTTATAATGTGAAAAATAGTTGGATATCTAAAGTAACCTCAGTATTCATTAATTTTCTAAATGAAGGTTAGAAAGGCAGTTTCAGATCCATTTTTTCTTGATCCTACTTTTCAGTATTAGTCTGTTCTTTGACTCAACTGCATAGGCATTAAGAGTATTGTCTTATCATTGCAAATAAATGCAGCAATCAAAAAAAAATATCTTTTCCGCCTATATCATATATGCTCTGTGAGACAAATACTCTTTTCTTGGTCACCTCAGTATAATAGAACTTGACTCCCAAATGGTTGTCAAAACTTTTGTAGATGAAGGAAATTTATTAAAATTTTCTCTGAATTCTTTGGTCAGAAAATACAGCATTTGAAATCTGCAGTACTGAGTGCAGCCATGGTAATTCACATCTATATGTAACTCATTGTAAGGGTTCACTGTTTGACTCTTCTATTTCAAAATGTCAGCAAATATCTGATTATGGACTATCCATCCTCTAAGCCTCTAGAGGATGTCTCTAAACAACTCTATTTTACACAGCTCTCTGTTTCTCCGTCTCCAGAAGAACCAACTGAATTAAAAATGTGGCTTTTAAATTATGTGTCTAACCAGCTTCTGTGCTATGTCTTTTTTCTACAATAGAGAGAAAAAACATTTCAGTTTGAGATAAGAGGCAAGTTATGAAATCCCTAATGTGCCATAAATGCGGTCTAGATGAGTTGACCAGTTGCCTGGTCACAAGACAGACAACATAAAAGAGGAATAGCAGTGAAATTATCGGCTGGTAAAGCAGAACTTCTGGCTAAGAGGAAAGACTTCTTAAAGAACACTGTAGCTGCCTCAAGGCTTGACTAAAAAACCTAATAATATATTCCAACTGCTTTTTATTTATTGTATTAAATCTACTCAGCAGCAACAGATTGACTGACCTGTGCATGGGATTAGTTTCCAATGAAGCTGTCATATTTCAGATTCCTAAAAGCAAAAACCACTTGACATTGGGAGAAAAGGGCAACAAATATATTAAAAAATGTAATGAATCCAGTAGAAGCAAGGGTTCAACTAAAGGTGAAAAATAATCATGTTATAAATATCAATGGGTAGTATAGGCTATTACAGTATTACTTTACTCCTGCTTTTACTAGGGTATCATCGCTGTTTTCAATTGGGTTGCACCAGCGTAAAACTGAAAAACTGAGTGTGGTTTTTTTTTTAATTTATTTTTTTTATGTATTTTAATTTATAATAGGAGATAAATTATCTGGAGCTGAAATTCCATCAGTTTAATGGCACAGTGTCGAAAAGTTTAAGTCACATCCATGAAAAATAGAGATTTTTCTAACTATGTTAAAGCATTACTTCTTTTATTTATGTCTGACACAGTGTCAATAACCGATACAAAGAAAAAAAGCCATGTGCTCAAAATCAAGCTCCTCAATGCGAACGCAGTCGGGCTGTAGTCTATATCCCTAGTCTGGTCTGATGCCCTCAGGCAGTCTGAGGCCAGTTTAACTAACTCAGGCCCACACTGCACCAAGCCACTGAGACTGATAACCCGTATTTTGTGAAGAAGGTGTGTTTCTGATTAGAAATGGCAAATGCGTACACAACACGGCTCCTGGAGTGCCTGAACTAGCATTGTCACAGAAGACACAATTAAACCTGTATTTTGCATGTTCTCGTCCCCAAAGCAGATTGGAAGGAAAGCAGGATGCTCTCAGCTGGCCTTGTGCTGCGAGTGCTCAGGGGCACCAGGGTCACACTGCAGGGCAGCGGGGCAGGAGCAGCGGGGGACAACCTCTGCCTGCCTGACCAGGGGCAGCCTGTGCTCCCGGTAGCACGGGCACCTTTGAGAGGGATGGAAACTGAATTCAGATCTCATAGACCACTAGACTTCCTCATGCCTCATACTAAGTATCCTAACAGCACGGGTAGGCGACAGTTTTCAGGACTCGGTGTAAATCACCATTGCATCCAGGAGAGAGAAGGACCTCGAGTGCAGAGCTGGCACCTCAGGAAGGCGGCAGGGTGGCCAGGGCTGGCTGCTGTTAGCAGCTGGAAATCGATTACACACACACACCTGAATTCTCCTCATTACATGCCACTCAGTTCGTTCTGAGCACTTTACCGGGTTTACAAATTACTTTCTTCAACACTTACTTCAGATAATTTTTTTCCACTTAAACCACCTTAAACCACTGACAACAGATTTGAGTACCTTTACCTCTCTCAAAAGGCAGTTGTGGGCATCAAACCAATATTAATGTTGATCATCCAAAATAAAACAATAGTTTCTGAAAGCAAACTGAAAAGTGTGTGTGTTTGGGGGGTGGGGGCAGCAGGGGACGATCAGTGCCTATAAATACATGCATGTAAATACAGGAAAAATAAAGACCCACAGCAAGAAATTTACTTTCTCTTCCTTTTCAGGGTCTGTATAGGAGAAACAGGATATACATGGAAACGTTTCAGTTTATTTCAGTTGGCTTCAATTTGGTCCACGAGGTATAAAGAAATTACTTCATTATGGACTGGTTCACTACTGAAAGCTGTCAGAGACAGAGGAAGCCTGCATCGCTACTGCCAATGCAGGATCTGCTGTGGATGTAAACTTCCCCAGCTTCCAATGCCAGCCATCAACGCACTCTAAACTGCTCAAAAGCTCAAGGGATCTGATTAAGGGACATCTTTTCATCCCCAGTATAGTGGGCTTGGTACCAGTGGCTGCAGAACATAAAAAGGAAAGGCTGAATGAATCACTGAGCTTGAAGGGAAAGGCTAAGGAAAATACTGCAGGGAGCGAAGAAAGCACCTCCTTCCTCCCAGCCATAGTTAACAGCTACCTGCATAACCGCTTTTGCTGACTTCTTCAAAAATAGCTAATGCTGGGCATGGCTGATCTAAATAAGAAAATATTTTTACCACTAAGAGTATATGTAAACACTTCCCCTTTCATGCTAAGCTTTTGCAAAACATAATCAGAAGTATAATTCTGATAATTTATATGATTGTATTTTGCTTGGATTGGTTTGTTGGCACTCTTACTTCCACCTGTAAAACACTGTGGGATCTAACAATAACCATGTTAAGTGAACTTCGCTTTCGTTTTAACAGCTTAAAGAATGGCAGATGCTGTGAACTACACTGCAAATGCTGAGGCATCAGACATCAACCATGTATCTTTCCCTTCATAAAGGGGATGTGGTTGGTAACTGCAAGGACTGGGTAACCCTGTAAGAGTGAGTGTCTTCAGTTTCCCTCCACAGCAGCAAGCAGACACCTTCTGTATTCATTTCAGTACAGTCTGAACATCCAGCTTCCAGCACGGGACAGCCCACACCTCTTCTTCACTATTCATGAGTATCACGAGAGGCGAGCGGTAAAACTCCGTCATCATGCTAAGAGGCTCTGGGTAAAACAAGAGTCTAAAATACAATCTGTATTTAAATAATTCCAGTGGGATATTTCATGTAGCGTTAAAAAAAAGAAAAGGATAACTATTTCCACATGCTGCTCAGTTTTCACAGAGCAGCGCCTAAATCACCACTTCCTACATTGTAGCATCAAGACATAGCCCCCCTATAGCAGTTTGAACAATGCAAGAAGAGGCCTACACCAGGAATTAGA
This sequence comes from Falco rusticolus, assembly GCF_015220075.1. Classification (NCBI taxonomy): domain Eukaryota; kingdom Metazoa; phylum Chordata; class Aves; order Falconiformes; family Falconidae; genus Falco; species Falco rusticolus. The sequence continues at coordinate 61,472,240 of NC_051190.1, read as the reverse complement.
GTAAGAGATTTTATATCAATATACGTTCTGAAATCTTCAGGAACTGCTAGTAAAAGATAAGTTAGCTGATTTTTTTAAGGGGAGCTGTAAATATAATCACTGTCTTCCTTCTCACAGGTGAGGAGGCTCAGAAACACATGGACAAATGAGCATTTGTCTATAAATATAATTCTGGTAATCCTGATTGAAAATTAAGCTAGCAATGAAAATACGGCTCATTAACCATGTTCCTGTCCCAGTATCTTCACACCTTTTCCTGGTTTGCATGCCACCAAGCATGCCACTGATGGCCAAATTCTGGTTACTTCCTAAGTAATTTTACATAGGCCTATTCCAACAGCCGGTGTAATTCAATGGCATTTCAGTATTTGCTTTAATCCAACCAACTTCTACACCTAGAACAGACCTAGATGGACTTTCCAACTCATCAGGGAAAAAAAAAAAAAGCCTGCCTCTAAAAAGAATAACTATTTTTATGCTTTATACGTGTTCAGCTAAAAATATTGCAGCTAGTAGAATATTCCCTCATTGCTATGGAAGCTACAATGCTTCTGTATCCTTCAACACGTCTTAACTACATGACAGTGATGATTAATTAAGGCAAAGTTGCATTGGGTAGGACGGTCACCTTCAGTACAATTAAAAAGAAATGTTCTGGTACGAAAGAAGAGTCATGCTATTCCTATGCTCCCAAGCTCTACTGCAAATATAGGCTGACAGGTTGATAAAAGCATTTCTTAACAGTTGTAAGAAATCAGCCATCTGATTCAAGAATTCTGTTCCTCAGTTAACTTATTATCCAGCTACTGAAAACTTCATTTTCACATCTGTGATGACAAAGTCCAATGAAAACAATATTAATATTTATGTTCTAAATAGAAAAAGCTTTCAAAGCATGTTCAGAAAGTGGAAAATAAAAGCAGTAGTTTATCCAAAACCTTCTGGCATTTTGCATATTTAAAATTTTTAAGCCTTGCTGCCAGGATTTGCTGGCTTAAGAGCAAGCGCTTATATTTTATAATAGTTACTAATATGGGTGGACAGTGAATCAAATTTTCTATCATTTGAATGGTAAGTCTCTGTTTTATGGGTCAGTTAATTTTAACTACAGTTCATATTGTTAAGAATATGTGTTCCAAAATTTCCCAGAAGTGGGAAAAAATGTATTTATTTGGGCTATTTTAAATGTTTCATGAGGGCATTTATGTTCTATACAAAGATCATTCAATAGAATGTGTGTGTGTATGCACACATATCAGAGCTACCGGTAGAAATTATATGGATATGAAAATCATTTGGAATTAACAGTGAACTTTTTTTCTTTCATATACAGGGTCTGATTTTTAATAAATCATGTTGTTGCTTTCTTATGAAATGTGTAAAATCCAATACCTTAAGTTAACAATATAAAGTTGACAATTATTAGAAGTAGCTGATGGAAAATCAGCTATGTTGTTTGAAACAATCTGTAAGTCCTTACGCACGGAATGCTTTCGTTGTATTGCAGCCTACCAATACTTCTCACTTCTCTGGTCAGATACATGCTCAAAAATACACCCAACTGCTAAGCTTATATGGAGCATCACTCTTAATGGTCTGCATTTACCCAGTAATGCAAAAGAGCAGCAACTTCCACACGTCTTTGCCTCACATTCTCGTAACAGCAACCGTCAGCACAGGATACATTTATATTATTACATTAGTTCGCAGTTCAAGAGAGAAAACTCATCGTTTAGGCAAGAAACATAGGCCCAGTGCAGGAACTGGGAACACTCAGGTCTCCAGGAAGTATAAGCAGAACTGGCATAAAATATTTGAATCTTTGAATTCAATCATACCTACCAACAGCAGCTCAAAATTAGCAGATACTTCTGTGTGCAGGTTGACACCATTTTTTCCTTTTTGCATACTGGAAAAGCCCCACCACCACTGAAGACGGCGCAAGGCAGAAAAACCCCCAACCCTCTGCTTCCATGCACAGAAGTGGGTGCAGAAAGAAAATTCAGGATGGTAAATTGTGAAAGTGATGACATGTTAATAAGAGAGAGATTTCTTCCAGAAGACTACTATAATTGCAAAGCTTAATTTTGATATTAAACTAGGGGGAGGGAGTGGTAGAGCGTGTGTCTCTGAGAAGGAAAGAGAGAGAGATTTGCATTTGGTTTTTTACTATGGGTTTCAGTAGCGATACTTTGCCAACTCACTGCAAAAAGTACCTGTCATTTCTAACCTGATTACTAAAGCTACTCTAATTTACCTTACAGTGTACATTATTACCATATATACCCAACAATGAATATAAGAACAGTCATTTGTGTTTATGCACGTAAAAAAAAACCAATATATGGCTGACCAGGGAACTAGGATAGTAAAAATTGTCTCTGAAATATGCACCCCTCTGACAGTTCATCGGGCTCTCTCGATTGCAGCCGCTGGTTTTGAGGAAAGGGGAATGTGCAATGGACTACAACAGGTTCACTCTCAAAGTGGTTTACATTGTTTACATCAGGCACTCATTTTTTACTGCTGTGACTTGGCACCATCATGTGGCGACTCTGAGTTTGCTCAATTTCAGTAACAATTTACAAAGAAAAACGTCTGCAATGACTTAATTAGAATTTATAAATTATTTCAGTCTATTTTAGAAAGAGATGGTACATATCTTAAATATAGGTTCACTAAATTCTGAACACAGTCTTCCAGTTGCTTTTTTTCCCCCTGAATCTGTGCTTGTTTCAGGATGGTTTTCCTCATGATCTTTAAATCAGAAGTTGTTAAGCCATGAAAGTTAAAGACGTTTTCAGTGCTTGGTCTTGGTCCAAACTTTACGAAGAATGTACAAAAATTAGTATCATATTATAGACAACTATCCTCTTCCTCACTACAAGAGCTTTAGAAATTATTTGCAGAATTAAACAGGTGAGTATTTACTGTTTTTCATGAGAAATCTCAAAGGATCCAGAATTTCAGTAAATCTCACGAGCATATTGTTTACATAGTTTGATGCAAACAGGTAGTGTACATATCAGGACAACTGGAGTTAGTTAGGTATTCCTTTTACAACGTTTAAGAGTCAAAATCAGAAATGATGTAATTTTCACGTGATGTAAATTTGTATTCTGGTATGTTTGCATAATATTTTTAGGTAGATATAAGAAAGTTTTACCAAGAGTGTGTAAAAGGCCCAGTGCCAGAAATCTCCATATATTCAGGCTGCTTATACAGAGACACGACTTTATGCTCACCAAAGGACTGCTATCATTTACTTCAGAGCAGAATAATGAGAAACAGCAGTGTAATTGATAGGAATATATTTTCAGTATTTTTTAAAAAAATCTATACATCTAGAGTACTTTCAATAACAAAAACAGTTCATCATATTCTTTAATACAATAATGCTAAATTTGGTTCTGTCATTTTTACAATAAAATATATCATTTCAGCTGAAATACTGTATTGATTTTCTTTAAAATATATACAAGTTACATACAAATAGAAAATTACAAATCTTTTAATTGCAGTCAAAAATAACCTAAATATTTTGCAATAATTTGTACACCCAAATAGGTGTACTGTTTCTAAAAAGACTGCGATAAAATCAAATGTAGTTTTTCAGATTCCTGAGGCTGAGGTAATGCCCACTTCTTCTTTACAAACTGAATGTCTATCTGTCCAGATTCTTTAGCCAGTGCAATGCCCAACAATCCATTTGTTTTTTCTGGTTCTCCCAGAAGAGCCATAGTTACAACACTGAAATCAAAAGAACAGGGGAGGTTTTTTTAATGGAAGCATAATTAATATAACAAAAATAATATAAATTGGTGTTTCCAAATGTGTTTTTAGCAGGTTACTTATAGTTAACTAAATTATTCCTTTTTTCTGCTCATCACAGTGTAGTATTCCTCACTATTTCAAGTCCCAGCATGTTCAGCTTTTCACCAGTTGCAATCATTTAATGCAAATGTAACAGGCAATTCTTCCCCTGTTCATAGATTCCATCATCAATTTCTAATCATGACTAAAAGATAGTTTCAAGCCTGTAAAAATGAACTAAGTTTCCTGGCATTTTCCAGTACAGTATAACAACTTTAAAAATTATATTACTTTCTCCCCAAACTAGCAACACTTTGCTATTGTTTACAAGGCTACAAGGAAAACTTTTAGTTAGAGGGATAATCACCAAGACTAACTTAAGCCTAGGGAAGACAGAGTTTCCCGGTAGGACTCCCACATGAGAGGAAAGGGAATCCTCAAGACTATAATTCAGAAAAGCTAAATTAAACTGCACTGCTGCATCAATCTGCAGGATTCACAGGTCTCTCCTGACTACAGGAACAGTATCGTGAGACCCTGATGTTAGTCTTGGTGATATGTGCTAGCCAAAAATACCCTTCTTTACTTTGTGACAATGAACACGATCTATTTCTTTATATTGGTAACAATACTTTATACAGGCATTTTAAAATGTTGTCCAACACCTTGACTATTTTAGGGGTCAATCCTGATCCAGCAGAGCGAACTTTGAACTTAAACAGTCCAAATGATTTCAGGGGGAACAAAAATTTTTCTCTTCATATAAACAGCAACTGCTCCATGTACAAATATCTGCCCCACGTGATAACATTATTATCAGATTTTGACTTATACTTCTTGATTATTTGATTATTACTTCTCCTTTATCAGACTGTATAAATAAGTAAATAAGGATAAATTATAGTCTCTTTCCACACCTCCAACAGTTTATAAAATACAGTGAGAAAAGCAAATTCTAATGAACAGCTAATGCCAAGCAAAAAAACCCCACCCAAACTCTAATCAAAGTGTAGAACGATAATAATATCAATATTTTGTTAAGAAGAGTAATGTAATGTACTTACTTCTCTGTTGGAATAGTCTGCTTTGCAACAGGCAACAAATCACTTTCCAGAAGATCCCAAATGTAAATATTAGATGATGCATCCAGGACAAAAAACACAGCGGGTCTTGTTAAAGCCCACTGCAGAGCAATAACTGGCCGGCCGTTTGTGCTGTCATTCCACTGCATGAGGGGATACTCTGATGTCATTTGGTGTAACCTAATGCTTCCATCTGAACAGCCAACCTATATCATAGTCAAAAAGAAAATATTTCCTGGGAATAAAATAAACTAGGCAAGATAAAAACTGCAATTCAATTCTTCAGAATATCAAGCATATAAAGTAAGTTCTCTGACTGAAATGGCACAGATCTCTCATATCTCACTCTGTGGACTACCTGGATTTTCACTTTTAGTGCAATTTTGAGTTCAAAGCAGTAACTCGGTACTAATGCATACTAGATAATCTAATCTGCTAATCCTGCGTTGAAGTCCTAATTTCCCATTTTACAAAAACTCTCAGACCATCACCTTCACTAATATTATGATCCAGCACAACTTTGAACTGGGGTGAGGCCAGAGCCTGGAGACCAATTCAGACGGCTACTTAGGGACATGTGATCTGTAAAAGCAAGAGTAGCTTTTGATAGCACAGGCTGCGCCTAAGATTATAACAAATTAAACTGATTCATAATGAACAACTAAATCCAAAGACAGGCAGGTATCACTCCTTCCAGGTATTTTCTTAGAACTTCTGTCCTGCCTAGCGTAACATTTACTAGTTTCCTCTAGTCCAGATAAAAAAAGAAACTTTTCTATGAAAACAGAAAATAACTTACTACCCTGCGCCGCTCCACATCAGGAAGACTTCCTAGAATTTTCAAATTATGATAACTTTTTACAGTGCCTCTGCAAATTGTGCTTACATGTAAAGACGTTATACAGACACAATCATATAGAAGTTTGTATCGCTCTAAATAAATGCATTTGGGGAAAAGGTAAGAACACGCACACTGGTAAAAGTTCTGACTGTGCAGAGGCAACACAAAATACATACACTGTAGCCAAACACGTTTGTTTTATACCTTAGGCAATCCCAATGAAGTTATGTAAATCATGGCGAATTTAGGAAAACAGCATTTTAAAGAAAGGATCAAGCACAAATATATGCAAAGATAAGCAGATGGAAAATCCTACCAAAGTTAGATTCAACTTCCTTTGAATAAACTTTCACAAGGAAGACAGGTAAAAACAGCGGGTGTGCCAATATGAACTGCGGAGGGCAGATCTGAACACACCTGACTACAGGGCACACTGCCACGCATCCCCCAGGGGTACGCCTGACGTGGAGAGGAAAGCAGAGAATACCCAGAGCTGCTCCACAGACCTTTATTTCACAGCAATACAGACATTTTGTCTCCAAAATGACTGTGTCACTGTATGGTAAGAATGAGAAACAACCGCGGCTTCATTAACAGCAGAAGACCTGCTCTCAATGCTGAATTTCAGTAACAAAGAGAAAGTTACAACGCTGAAGTGAGATTGCCCTTTGTTTCTGTGAGCCAGATGGTCCACCTTTCACATAAGCAAAGCCTGAACACCAGGACACAGGATTTGTTGTCACCCTTCACGGCAGATTTGAATTAGCGAGGAAATCAACCATCACATCTAGTTAAATAAATCAAATTAGAAATCCTTCTTCAGCAAGTAATTAAAAAATGAAGCTTGTATTATATTACATACCAAAAATAGCTGCTTTCCAAAAGGGAAGAAATCAATTGCATTAATGCTTATAGCTCTCAGTCCACTCTCCCGGGGTCTGAATAACTTTGGAAAAACTTTTAAATCATGTCTTGTACCATGACCTACCAGCCCCTAGGAACAAAATAAACTAATTAAACAAAAAAAACCAAAATTTGTATTCTCAGTATTACAAGAAAAAGTTAAAAAAATTCACAGAACTGCTACCTTACAAGATCTTTAATAGATAAAAAGTTTAATAGCTAAAAGATATTAATTACAGTCTCAAATTATAGATTTTATACACAGTCTACTGGTAAAATTCCAAGTAAATGGAGCAGCTTTCAAAACAAAAACTAACAATGACATGAATTTCAGCACATTACTCACAATGTTTGTTCCAACAATGAAATGATTAGGATTAGAAGACAGATATTTAATAGTCAGTGTCTGGGGTATTCTCTGGCGCACATCCTTTGGGAAAAAGCTAGGAAAAATGTAAAGGTAAAAGATGACATAAACACAGGAAGTTATCTCCTAAACTACTCAAGCACATACAGAAACTCTTGATCTAAAATGTCTATGACTAGCTCCAGGAAGAAGTGTATATTAAAAGAAACCCAAACGACTAATGAAAATATTGTTAAATATATCTTACATAACAGCAAATTAATAAAATATAGGAAAAATTAGCTTTGTGAGATACACGTGTAAAATCTAAATGCCCCTGTTTTCTCACCTGTTATTCAATTCCATAGTGGAGCTATGTACTAACTTCACTTTCCCTCCAGGTATTAAACCTAAAATTATATAAAATAATTATATAGACTGATTTAAGCACTTTACATTAAGAAAGGGCTATTTTCAAAGTACAATCTAAGCTAGTAAGTAAAAGGATATTTCATAAATAAATTGTCTATAGTAGATATGGCTTTTGATATGTAAGAATCTTACATCACTGAGAAGTATTTACTTCAGAATTCAAATCTGAAGAGTTGTAATCTGACAGAAATCAAAGAAAAAGGACAAAGGGAAGAGTGATCATACATTTCTTATATATATATAAGAATATATATATATATATGTATATATACAGTATGCATATAACGTCCTGTAATATCACTCCATAAACTCCAAATCTGTCAATGGTGAAAATGCACACTTAATTGTCAAAGATCGAAGTGACATAAATGTAATAATGAGAGACTGTAATAATGCTTCCTTAAAGCTGGCTTATGTTACTTGTTAGTAGAGAATCAAATCCTTCAAACACAAGAATTTTTTGAAGAGGAGAGAAATGAATGCTGCTGGCAGTCAAAATGTGTCAACACAGGACTGTAGCTTTAAAATGTACCTCTCCACAGATATGTTAAGCTTCTAAAGCTGTGTATTATAGACAGACATTACACACAACATTATAAATTTGAAAATTGATCAAAAATTCTGGTTTGTTAGCATTACTTCATTTTTTATATATGTGTTTTAAAATGTACCAGGATTTTAATCACAGCCTTATCCAGTTAGGTAAGTATGTAAGTCTACATTTGTTTAAAGAACAAAAAAATTAATTTTCTTCACTCACATAACTCAGTAAGGGCTGAATGAACTTTGTTCTTTTATTTTTTTCATAGAAACTTTTTTTCTCACACTAAATTAAGTACCGTACCCAAATGAGAAATTTCAGGACAATTATCAAAATGAAGATACAGGCAGCAACAAAAGCATTATAACAGATTTTGTTAGAACTAAAGGAAGGAGGAACAAGGACATAGAACCTCATACTCTTTGAAAAAAAGCTGTTGAAGACACAGAAACCTGCCTTGACATTATAAGAAATGTGTCTGTCCGGTGGCAATTGCCAATACAGAACTAGCAGATGAGACTCAGATAGCAATGAAAATAATTCTCATGATACCTAACCAATAACCCCAAATATCAGATATATGTCCTATTCAGAATGAATTTTTTCCTTGGTAATTTTTCTGCCTTCTCAGCTATTTTTTTGTCATCATTGACTCTTCCTCTCTCTTCTAACTTCATAATCTCAAAACTCAAGCACTTTATTCTACCTCTAATGTACAGTACTCACCTAAATCAGTTTGTGAACCAGCTAAATCCACTTTTTGTAATTCAACAACTACCTGAAAAGTCAATATTTAACATTAATAAGCAATATTTACCAGACTTTAAAGGTTTTTTTAACTAGCTCTAACAATGTATGACATATCTCTAAAGGAACATTTAGATAGGCAGATCTAACATTACAACGATTAAGGTAGATCTCTACCCTGTCAATGTCTGCAGGGCTAAAAAAAGCTTCACATGGCTGCTGGGTGTTCCCTGCTGGAAAACAAGGTGTGGAAAAATACATTCTACACTTACTAGCCAGTTGGCATCTTGTTGGTTTGGTGGGTCACAAAAAAACACCCTAAAACCCCCACATAAGGAATTGTAACACATTCTCTGTGCTTTTCACTATTCATGAGATAGAAGGGTTAGATCATTTGGCCTGAATCCGTTGCTACTAAAGTTAATTAGAGCTTTAAGGGACTTAGCTAGCAATACAGAAGGGAAATAATGCTTTTATCCCCTTATTATTCACTGAGCCATTCAGTTCCTCAAGCAAGACCAATTCAGATGCAGACCACAGGTTCAGCAGCTGGGCTAAAGCTGCATCAGAAAAAGACAGAACACCTGACAGAAAAAGAGTTCCAAGGACAGTAATTAAAAGAAACAGACATGGTGTTTATCTGACTGTCATATTTTAGGCAGGGTGGTAGCATTATCCACAGATTTTCACATTTTGACTCTCGAACATTTATTTTATATAAATTATGAATGTCACTTCTCACATACATTCAGTACAGTTTCTGACACCACTATGATACAAATAAAATAAAGTAGGAGGGTGAAAGAGGACCAAGTTGTAATATTCAATTAATATAAATATGTGAGCATATTCCTATGAAGCAGAACTACTGATTGCCTGTTTTCATTAATTCATGTACCTGTTTATAGTTTTGCCTAATGGTAACATCATGGCACTAGGGATCAGGTCAAAAATTTTGAAGAGAATTTTAACAGAATGGCTAGTGTTGCTGTACTTTTCAGGGAGGAAATTCTCATCAGAAATCCTGGATTTAGGTTGCTATATTTGAAGAAGTATTTTCTTATTCCAAGACACAAAACTCTTGCTTTTCATACATGTAATACTCACCCACATATTGAGGATTCCATTTTCATCCATTGAAGCTATGTGGAATGGAGGGCTTGACATGTCTATGGAAAAAATAGTAACAATTTATATTCATACACTGATCATCATCCTGAACAATATCAAAAGGATTTGAAACATTGCCTAGGTTAACATTCTCCAAAACTTCTATGATCCTCTCAGCTGCATAAAAAGGGAAACTGCTCTAATTCTACCGAAGAAGAAAAAGGCATGAAACTTTCTTTACCAAGAGGGTGGTCAAACAGTGGAACAGGCTTCCTAGAGAAGTGCTCAATGCTCCAAGCCTGTCAGTGTTTGAGAGACATTTGGACAATGCCCTTAACAACATGCTTTAACTTTTGGTCAGCCCTGAACAGGTCAGGTGGTTGGACTAGATATTGTTGTAGGTCCCTTACAAGCAAAATACCTTATTCTATATCTCTGTCTATTCTAGTGTGTTTAGTTTGTCCTACCAAAGAGGCAGATGATCTCTGCATCTTTTAAAATGTCTGGATTCTGCATGGACTTTGGAATAGAACATAAAGTGCAACAGATGAAATCTCATAAAGTCTGCGATATGCAGCACATTTCTTTGGACTATTATGAATTCCAAACTGAAAAGCTGCAATGGAATAATGTCTCCTCTAGCACACTGCCTGAGAATTTGGGGGCACAAGATTAAGGTTCCTTTGCAAATGTTGGTCAAAAAAATTATGCAAAAGGCACAGAAAGAGCCATCAAAGTACAGTCACACATTTTAAGTGTTTTCAGACATAAGTAAGTTGTTCCACCGATTTAGACAGGGCTTTTCGGACAGTTTAGAAGCAATAAGACTTCTCTAAAGGCAGTTTTTGAGTGGTAATTTAAATCATCACAGAAGAACGAAATATTGTCTTGAAAACACATTATAACAAGCATGCACCCACATCCAACGTGAAGCTGCACTGAATGAATACATAAAAATGACAGCAAAAAATAAACATGAATGTTGCATGCAATTGATACTACAGACAATTAGAGAGGAAGAATAGAATTATAAACCGGATTTTGACTAAGATATATTTGTTTCACTATATACGTAAAGAAAGACTCAGATGTATTGATGCTTTGAAGAGCAGTTTACATACCCTCCTGATAAGGGAGGCTTGAGAACCCATAATTCTGATCAGTGTAGAGAGAGGTTGAGACGGGTTCCACTGCTAGTATAGGAGAGGTATGGTTGACTGAGTTTAGAATGCCATCTGTAATTAAGGATAATGAAAGTTAAACACTCTTGTTATTTTGAACAAAAACAACAACAGAACCCTAATCACTTTTCAGCTTATGGGAGAATGATGATGACAAAGAATGAATGTCAAATAATGAACTTGATGAAGAATTACTAAGTCTCAAATACAATACTGCAAACTGTTTCCTAATTTAACAAAATACTATTAGAAAAATTGGTGTTTCACTATTTGTATTTACTTCTCATTTTCCAAATGACTGCTGCACCATTTATGACACTGTACCAGACACTTCATTAAAATCTGCCATTCCAGGGTTACCATGAAAAGAATTATGTTGAGTTCAGGCTCCATAAACAAGAGAGATAGAAATAAATCACTGCTTATGACACAAAAGACAAAACTGGAGAAAAATTACTATCAACAGAAAGTAACTACCTTGAAACAAAAAATTCACCACAATATGTATTTACCCTTTAATAACAGTTTAAAACAAAAGTATATTTAGAACAATTTCAATATGCATTCTTTGTCAGATACTCTTGATTTCTGGACTTGCCCTGTGCACTGAACTTAATCTCATTTAAGACTAAAGACATAAAGCTTCCTAAGTATACAGCATTAAAACCTGCTTGCTCCATGAAACCGTATACATACATTTGAGTACTAGCCCATTGTGCAACACGAGACCAAGCATCTGATCTACTAAAGAAATTAAAGCCTATCAACAATCAATTAATGTTTACTTTTACGTGGCTACTGCAATCAGACACACTTGTGAACAAAACAGGATTCTGTGCATGCGTGTGGTGGATTTCTGTAGAAAAATAGTATGTCAATATAAGTTAAATGGTAGCACCCAGACACAAAAAAAAAGGAAAAATACATAAAGGAGGACTTATTTTGCAATAATAAAATTATTTATAAAAATACCGCTATGTGTTGTTTTTCACTTCAGGGTACAATACAGTGCCAAGAAAAATGGCACCAATTTATAACTAAAATTGAGAAAATGGTGGTATGTAGACCTTGTTCCCAGTTTCTCAGCATACAACTACATACAATCAAAGCTTTAATGACTTGTTCCTCTACAACCCTATTTAGATTTGCAATGACAAACATCAGTTATGGGCATAAAGATCTATTCATTTCCATCAGATTCATAAAATGTTAAGGCTCTTGTACACCAATTCAAATGCAGAGTGCAGTACTTCAGATTGTGTCTTCCAGCATGTCAGTTAGATGCCTTAAATAAACTTTAACTGTTAAATTTGTCATACACGAGTTTTAAGAAAATTTACAAATTTACAAAAAACTGTTGATCATACATCACGATCAAAAGAGATCTTTTGATCTCTTTTGAGAAAAAAGAGAAATCCAATGACAAGAAAATGTGAGAGGATGAAAGCAGGTCACCCACAAGCACTTCTGAAAAGTAAACTTTCTTCTGGCTTCCCAGTATATATGCAACACTATCTAAATATCTAAACAAGGCAACAAATTAATTCCACGTTATTTTTTGTTGCTGTGCTTCTCCGTGTGGAAGGACCATGCTATAGCTCCCACCTGGCCCCAATGCCAGTGATTTTGCTCATGTGACAAGCTAGATGACAGAAAAATGTATGTCCAGTTTTTGCTCCAAGATGCAATTGATACATTTCTAGAGATACCCAGCCAGAGAGCTTTTGGGACCCAAAGTTCAGTCACAGCTTCCCAATTTCTTCAACAAAAGGCTAAAAGTAACTGACCGATGACTGTGAGTTAGCATTCAACTTAATTTTATATAGATCGCCTCTGACATTTAACTTTCATACACTACTTGTTTCCAATGATGTGATCCCCATATATGCTGTACCAATAGTATCATAAAAAGGCAGGTGTATATGTAATGAAAATATGAGAATTTCCTAGATCTTAATTTGCTACAATAATTGATAAACTGGCAATAAAAAAAACCACAATCCTGACTCAACTTTCAGTGTATCTAGATAGAATCCAGAAGTGATAAAGTTACATAAGTGGATAAATGCATAAGGTAAGATTCAGACCAAAGATGAAGACACTTAAAATGGTATCTACATGTAAGACAGCTGTACAATATCCGTAAATGAACTAAAGCAAACCAATACGATCAGTCCAGCTAACCATATACAGATATTAGGATGAGAAGAATAGCTCTCTAGATCCCATGGAGTAGCACTGCACTAACAGAGGTTATACATGTATACTCATGGATACATATCTTGCATGCAACCTTATAAAAACATCAAGACTTAGGTGACAATTTGTACAGACTACAACCTCTAAACGACATCTGAAACCCTGTTTTTTACAGTCTTAAATGACTTTGATTTTTTTAAAAAATACATCTTAATATATGTGTTCAGATGTAGATAAAAAAGAAATGTAGGTTACATTAAGGGAGATAACATGATTAAAATTGACTAACCGAATGATTTCAGGTTAGGTAGCAGCTGAGTAGTCTGGTTTAATATTACAATTACCCTTAGGTTCTACATCTGGTCCACCTCTATTCTCATCACTTCATGCATACTGAGCTGGCATACATTTCTTTACAGATACTACTAACTGGCAATTTTTACTAGACTAAATATCATCTCTGAACTGGCTAAACTAGGCTACTGAGAAAGCATGTTCTAAGTAAGAAAGAAGAGTTAGTAGTGGAATTGTTTCACTGCCCTCAAAATGGCTAATCAGAATGCATAGTTACTAACCAGTGGAAAATGTTGGAACTCTTAATGTCCAGTCAGTTTCACCGATCATCATACAAGGGTGCATTCTTGAGTCTTCTCGAAGATCCCACACCAACAATGAACCATCTATTGTTCCAGCAAAAACTAATGTTGTTTTATTGGGACTAAAGCAGCAACATAACACCTGTTAAGCAGTAAAAATATGCATGGTTGATATTATGATAAAGGCCAATGATTCAATAAGCCTGAAATATGTTTGTTTTTCCTAGGCATGCAAATCCAGAATAAGACTGATTACAGTGTTTGTGGCAGAAGGCCAGCTTATTTAAAAGAGAAGTAAGACACAAGACTTTCAGTAGGCCTTCCCTTTTCAAGACAATTGTTGTGTAAGCTGCATCTACTACCACAAAGCTGAAGGGGGTGATTCAGCTGCAGCATAGTGACGGGTAGAGAGAAGCCCTGACAACATCTGAACCAGCTGTTTTACTTCCATTCATTCTTTAATCATGAAACAGAGTCAAAATATAAAAAAAAAAACCAAACCAAAACACCATGACCATCCCTTCATCCTAGTACTGGAACACAAAACAGAAGAGAATAGTGTTCTGCTCACTAGGCTTAAATGTGTTTTTCAAAAGATGACATACCTTGCAACAAGACAAGAAAACACAATACACATAATAAAGCCTTTTATTCCATGGGCAAATATACAATGTTATTAAAACATACCTCTGAGTCACATATTAAAACTTTCTGCGGACTGGAGGGCTGCCAGATGTTCCAAACACATATGAGGCTCTTTCTGTTCAGTAAACCAACACCTGCCTTTTCAGGTAATCCATGAGCAGAAAGTAGTATCTGCCTCTGAACTTGAGAGACATATAGGCAGGATATTTTTCGGTCTAAGCCATTTAACAAAAAATCAAGAAAGAAAAATAAATAAAAAAGTAAACTCACTGCAGATGAAAAAACATATTTAGCTGCTATAGCAACAACCAAAGAAGCTAAGACGTAATTATGAAGAATATTTCTATTAACAGCGAGTTGCTTTTGACGTTACACAAGAAAAAAGGAGGGAGTAGAGAAAGAATACAAAAAAATAGAAGTAAGTAGAAAGCAAAAAGGAAGAAAGCCAGGAAGTTAGTACAATAATTACTCTGGGCATAAGCAAGCCAATCTGATCTGACGTCAGTATATATACTGAAAATTAGGCTGTCTCAAGAGGAAACAGCACAGGCCAGGCTTTTTCTGGTTCATCACATGTTCATGTTAGAATACGTATGGTTTTGTGTTATAATAGATCTTCCTAACATAATTACAAATGCTTTGTTTTTCTTTTCATCTGAACATCCAGTGTTTATATGGGGAATATACAATGCAGTTCAGTTATATCAGGCTATATTCTCCCTGTTCAACAACCTGGCTTTATCTGCAACTTCAGCCCTACCTGTCAGCATAAAGAGCCTATATAAAATTACACCCCTTGGGATGGCCCTTCAACAACAGGGGCAAGAAAATACATCCAGGGCACCCCTATATCATGCTAATTGCTGGCTATATTTCTCGTTTCACAGCAGCTAGGATGCTCTGATGTTCCCTGTGCAAAACCAATCTGCACAGAGTTACAGCAAAAATAGCACAGTTAAAAAGCAGGCTTTACATCACCTATATGTCCTGATATGTGCTGTTTGCACTTCAGTCATGACAAAGAACATGGTATTCTGCATAAGGAAGAAGAGTTCACACTGTATACTAAAAGGTGTAGAATAATGTTCCCTTACCATGGAGGAATGGTTGGTTAGTATTTAACTGGAAACAGCTATCACTAATAGACAGACTGGTTTGTCGAGATCTTAGTTTCCACCCAGGTTGTGTTGCGACTTGATCTTCCTCTAGCAAAACAGCAATCACCTTTCAAACATAATTACATTTATAGAAATAAAAAGGTCGTCTTATCTTTCAGCTTTGCTATTTGCAGCTTTATAAAGTATATGGATTAATTTAATAAATCTTTATCAACTCTCTTTTTAGTTTTATATCTTTGCAAGTACAGCTTTACAGACATAAAAATGTTGCACAGCTCTGGTTCCATTCCTTTGCAGAGAGATGAATCTCAATGATAATGCATATTATTTAAGTAATTTACTTAAATTAGTCAGAACAAGTACTGTAAGTGATCTATCACACTGTATATTTATGCACACAACTCATAAGGGATACTAAGTACTTAAGTTACCTGGCAAGCAGACCGGAGGAAATTTGCTAATCTTTGTGAATCAACTTTAGGTGTTACAGCTCCATTCACTGACATATCATGGCTGTTTATGGGACCTAAGAAAAAACAAAAACCAGACCCAAACTTGACACTTCAAAAGGGAAACAATCAAGAAAACCGTAAGAACAATGTAATTATTAAGCATAAAGAAAGTGGTAGGAATCAGCTTCTCTTCAGCAGAAATAAAAGTACCGAACAAGAAGATCTGTGGGAGAATCATATCTGCTGCCAACAGAACCAGCAATCCAGAAAGAAGAAACTATTTCTGCCACTTATTCTCCCTCTCCGCAAGGGGATTCAGGATGCATACAGCAGTTTGCTACCAATCCAGCCTGCCACAATCCTGACAATTAACGGGTACAAAAGAGAAAGTTTACATGCATACATCCATATATGGATAAGATCAGAATGTTCTTCACCTCCAGATACAAGGGCACTTTCTCCTGGATGTTGTGTCCATTTCTCCAGTGTCTCAACTTCCTCAGTCTGAACGTCTCTCTCAAGATTGTCCTCGTTACACTGAACATATGCCTTAAGTAGAAAGATAAAGTGGTCAATATATGGGTGACACAGCTAAGAATGACAGCACATAACTGAATAAAACGTAGTCATTTTAAAATTGATGTTCCCTATGTGAAACCAATCTGCACAGAGCTGCAGCAAGAATAGCACAATTGAAAGAAAAGTGGGCTTTACATTTTGTAGATTTTTGAATTTTGTAAAAATTCAGACCTAAGCATGCTTACACAGGGTCATTATTTTGTACATGCATGTTTTACTACATTTCACACAAAAGTGCTAAACCTACTGCAAAACTATGGAATGTCTTACATGCCGTGAACACTAAACCCAGCATACTCGGGACAGTGAGCCACAGAGAGTGTTCTCTTCTAAAATGGAAGGCCATGGAAATGGCCTTTCTGGCCAAAAATTTTTATATCATTGCTTTATGGTAATTAAGGCTTAGAGATGAAAATTATTAATTTATTACTTCAGTGCCCTATCAGCTTTAATAACTTTCTTTTATAAGAAAAACTATTTTCCAGAACAAGAATCAGCACTTCGAGGACTTCAACATTATCTTGTATTTGTTACCCACCTGCTTAGTGTTCATTTTGCCAAAATTCCTGATATACATGTCGTACTCATTTACAGGAGGCAAGTCCAATAAAGAAAAACTAACTGAGAAGTCCAGATCAATTAGTCGGAGAAGTTCTGAACTCCGTTTTCTTTAGAATGAATTACAAGAGAGAAACAAAAAATAGTTAAGACCAAGTATTTGGTATTCCAAAAGAAACACAACCTTATTTTGTACAATACCAGAGATCTAACAGTCCATTGATCTATGTGAATTGAGGCTGTACCAAAATTAATTGGCAAATAAAAATAGAAAATACATAGTTATGTGTTCTCATTTAATGTTATGCTGAGATAATTACCATATTTAAAAATAGAATACAGATTGCAAATGGAAAACTTATCTCGTTTATTATTAAACCAAAACTGTCAAAGTCTGGCACGATCATCTTTCCTAAGTATTTAAAAGCTGTTCTGAGGTAACAGATGAATGCCTCTTCCTATAGTTAGGATGGTGGGTAATTCTCCTAAACTAGTTTTATTAACCTTTATCACCTATATGTGCCCATGCTTTTATGAAGATCATCTAGATTACCCTGGGTTTGTTAGACTTATGCAAATGTATTTTGAATGACCTCCACTGGTAACAGGCTGACTGAATTGGTACCTCTCCACATCACTAGGGAAACAAATAACAATAGCAGTAATCCTAAAATATATTCTAACTAATATACATGAAATTAATTTATTGCTGATTCATAACCTGTGGACATGAATACTGGCCTCTTCCCCAAAAAGAAGGCCTCCAAACCCCATCAGTTACTGGACTACTGGAGTTGATTCACATTTTATGAAAACAATTACTTGAGATTGAGGTAGAGTATGTATTCTTCCACTTGTATTTTTTGTTCTGTGTAAGATTAGCACATTGTACAGTATTTGAGATACCTGGATCTCTTTGTCCTATGAAATGCCAAATCTTTCCATCTTCCAAAAACCCCTTGCTGGAATGATAAAAAATACCCTCAACTTCCTTATCCAGCTCAATTCTTTTACCTTCTGCCTATTTAAATTCTTAATTTTTTCATCTTTGCTCACAAATAAAATGATCCTTTGATTACTAATTCAAAAACAAATCTACCTTCATATACTGTACCTTTCTCTGGCAGGTAAGAAACATTTATGTGATACTACTAATTATCACCAACTACAAAGACATTCCTACCACTCCACTTGTATGGATGTGTGGATAATGAAAAGTCAGTCAGTCTTTGTCACAATTCACAGAACTATCTATCTACTTAATGTCATAAACCCGTTAAGATATTTTAAGAGTTAACCACTTGAATTATATGCAGATGTCTGTTTACAAGTTAATTTCACACTCTTGCTATAGTACAGATTCCCTGACAAGGAGAAATTTTTTGTAGTTTCCCTTTCTCTCTCTTGCCGTTTCAGATTTTTAAAATATATTTAATATAAATACAACCCAGGTACAATTATGGGTCTGTATCAATTCCATATCTAAATAGTCTTACGGATGCATATTATAGTTGCAGTTTCTTCTCCAGTAAGATAGTGTTTGAAAAGGGTGAAGACCAGAGCAACATGAGCTGGAATTTCTCCTCTGATATTTTAGGCTGGATTTTTCTTCATGCATAGGGACAATTTTCACACCTCCTTTTTGCTATTTTATATTATTATTGCATTTTCTTGCCCACATTTTATTTGTACTTCTATTTTCTAATACACCACCTCTTCACAAACATTGTGGGCACAGATTGCTGAGATCTAATTCAAATATATGAAAGTTGCTTCCTAGTTACAAATCTTAATGATACATGCAGACAGATCCTTAAAATTATAACTAATAAGACTCATACTAATACAGCTCCAAAGTACCACAGCTCATTTATGGGATGCTTTCAGACTATTTATTGGTAGCCTGTATTACCACAGCATTAAATTCCACAAACCCTTTCTCTAGCCATGAAAATGCTAGTTATCTCCACAGGCTACATATGTTAGCATGTACACAATGTCATATACACAGTCATAGTCAGTCATGGTACAAAATCAGGAGAGGCCGACAAACATTTCAGAAGGCAATTCTTCAGGGATGCCTTCCTGAATTTCCTCATCTGTCTCCACTGTCTAGAGAGGAAGCCTCGACAATGAACTCACATAAAATTTGGGCAAATTAAATTTAGGCAAGGTGAGTTAGCCTAGACAATAAACATTTCCCATATGTGATGATTAGCCACTTATGTAGAGTCACAAAGCACTGCAAATCCAGTATTATCAATAATATTTAATATTCTTGCTTTATGTGTCCAATTGATGCAACAAAACATAGGAGATATATACACTGTTTCAGATAAATCTGGATCTCCTTGCAAGTTTCACAAGAAACAGGCATCAATTTGTTTCTTTAATACAGAGTTGTCCTAGATATCTCAAATCTAGATCAATTTCAGATCAGTAATAACATGTTTTTACACCAACTGGTGTTATCCCTGAAAGGGAACATGCTATTTTGGCAACAGTATGTAACATATAGAGTCTTGATTATTTCAAGAAAGTACAGTTCAGCAGAGCCCTGAGAGCAGCTAAAAGGCTTGCTCCTCAGTACTATAAGTCAATATCTAATTAAGTGACTGAATAATCATACAAAGAAATTACAATCCTCGCAACTCATTCTGTAATGATACACACAAACTGGTATATATATAAATTTGCTTCAAAATGACATGTAGTAAAGCCTGTAAATTATATTTACTTAAGAACTAATTAGTGTTAGATTACAAAAATAATATTTGACTCTAAAAAGCATCAAGTTTATAAACTTCATATATTTCAAATATAATGAAAAAAATACAGTCACACAGTGGGTTGCCATTTTGTGTGGGTTATTTAAAATACACTTACTTCTGCTTACTAGCCATACTTCGGCTAGTTTGTCGTTGGTTTGCCATTTGAAAATCCATGAATATTCCACAAAAAGAGTTTCTGACAGAAGGGTATTGCTTTTCTGTGATATTATAAAACATTGTTAGTGTTATAATTCACACCTTACGGTGCATTTAAATGTAAAGCAGTAAGTCTAAAAGCAACAGATTTATTATGACACAGCTATTAGAAGTCACTGGTCTGCACATAACACAACATGCTCTAGCACAGTTATCAGTACAATAAGCTTCTTAACTTCAGCAGCAGGCCAGCATTTTTCCCTTACTGTGGTCCTTCACCAATAAATTCAAAATTACTGATCATTGTTAATTTTTATTTTAGAAGACTATGATCAGAAAGTATCTCTTTCTTTCTGCTGCCATTGGCAGCTCCCTTGTTCCCCTGGGTACAGTAAAATGCTCTATGAGCAATTATAAAAATCATATCAAATTCACACAGACTACGCCACATGCATGCTACACCACTGAATCAGAATTCACCACTACATCTAGTGGAGAAGCTCATCAACACAAGCTTAACTGATGCCTTTGGATGGATAAGCAAAACATTGAAAACTGTTGCTTTAAAAATCACAGTTAATGGAACAGCTATAATATCTGATGTCATGTCAATGTTACTCCCTTTTACCAAACGATCAAGAACATTTTTAATCAAATGAGATCAAAACTTCTTCAAAATAGTGTTGTGTAATTTACCATAAAGCACTAAGTGCTACAATTTGGAATTTAAAAATCGGATTCTATATTAGAATTCTATCCTGTTCATTAGATCTATACTATTAATGGAATTCTTTTATTGATTCCATATTGTTTATCAGGAATACAATAATAAATGCATAAATCTTTTGCAAGAAGAAATTCATATTACAGCATACTGGTTCTGACTTGCAATGACTCTTAATCAAAAATTTGTTGGTACTGTAAGGACTTACAGAAACTCTATGCTATTCTCCCGTGACTGTACTAACTTTGCATGAACCAGAGTAAAAAGCTGTTTAAGGTTCTTTTGCACAATTATTCTACACTGCTATTCACATGAGTGAAGAGTGCAAAGAGGAATCACAACTGTAGTTACTTAAATAAGTAGACCTGACACAGGTATCAGGTCAACTGGACAGTCACATTTCAGAAAAAAACGCATTTTAAAAGTGATACAGAACGGTATATTTAAGTAGTATCTGTATTTCTCACCTTCCCACCCAGAGCAGTGGCTTCAACTTTGTTTAAAAGAAAAAGGCAAATGAATGTCACCAGAAACCTCAAACTGTTCTAGCACTTCTCCAGGTTTCAAAACCCAGACTCTCATATCCTCCTCTTACCCAAATTAAGACATATTAAATGTCAGTCTGTAAATTTTTATACTTCACATTTTAAACGATTAGTAATGACTCTGAATCATGCTTTAGCAACGTGAAAGTTACAGTACTTACCCACAAACCTAAGTGATTCATCCAGAGGACCAGATTTCTGCCTTTAGGCAGACTTCTAGAAAAAGTGGCTTGTTTACTTGTACGTTGTATGTGTTATTCATACATTTAATAAAAAGAGACTGATATCTAGTCACATACCCATGATCAGTTCCTTTTGTTCAGTTTCAATTTTCTTTGGCAGTAAAGTACAAATTCTATCATTTTCTGCACTAATTGCTCTTTGAATTTCTTCAATTTCTGATGTTCTGGAAAATGGAATCTCTCCTGGGTCTTCTTTTGCATCTCTTTCTTCACTACTTTTGTCTTCATCATCATCAAAATCATCTTCATAATCCTTTAAAAGTAATAGGACTTTCAATAACTAGTAAACATGGATTATAGAAGTATTTTTCAAGATCTTTTTAAGAAGTTATAAAATGCTATCAAAAATAAAAATTCTCATACAGACGTCTACAAATCCTCTGACTGAAAGAAATTTTAAAATAAAGAAAATGGCATGTCTTGATTGTGATGTAATTCTAATCCAGAAAAGACAACCCTACATTGTTCTCCAGTGTCCAAAATAGATATCTTCTTTTTTTTTTAATATCCTAAAGTAGAAACTAATGTTTAGGTGAATTATGTGTTCTTTAAAGAAGTAACATGACAGTGTTCAGTGGCATAAATGCTTCATAAATGTATGAAGTTGTTTATTTGGTAGTTTTAATCAAAGATGTCCTTCAACAGCAGGCTCAAATTTACTAAACTACCATACTACCTGTTTGCAAGTCCATGCATGAGGCTCATACTTTAGCAGTTCTCTTAACTAAGATAATTCATCTCATGCTAAAATAATGACCCTAACACAAATGATATGAACAAGTCTTAAAAGCGCCCGTTTCTCTCCACTGAATGGCAAGGACTACTATAGCGAACAGCTCAACAACGGACATCACTCCTAACGTTAAGTGGAGGTGAATTTGTGCTTTGCTGAACAAAGGTGTAGCTGGCTCAGCCAGCAATGAAAGTCCATTCAACACACTCTTCTATCTTAACTTCAAAGCGAACAAAAGAGAGCTAAAAGACAGTTCAATTAAACAAATTAATAAAGGGACTGCTGTGTGTCAATTCTTTTTTCCTACAGCATTTTTGTAATTAAAAACAATAAGGCTTTTTTTTTTCTCCTGAAATTGATTATTCACTCCCATTATTTAAAAAAATCAGCATTTTTCACAGAAAATCATTAAAATAATTGAAATCCAGGAAGACAGAAGGAGCATCTCATGAAGATTTCAACTCAAACCCAAAAGTTGGTTCCCAACCCCTGATGAAAACTGATTAAATATACAGTAGAGTTTCTAAATAACATTTTAACTTATTATTATCTACTGTTAGCCAAGTTAAGGTCACTGTCACCAAAAAAAAAAAAAAAAAAAAGAGTAGGTAAAAACCATGTAACATCCTTTGATACTTCAGAATTACTTCAAATGGACAATTGTATGTTTTTACTTACTTCAAAATCATCTTCGTAATTTGCTGAAAAGTTATCAAATCCCATGTCTGAATTATAGATGTGTGTATCTTTCATTTCCTAAATAAGAAAACAAATGAAATTGTTAAATAATCTTACAAAATATCTTTATCTGCCAAATCTCAGCATAAAGATAGGTGAATAGCTGTCCTCCAATATTT
Source organism: Falco rusticolus (assembly GCF_015220075.1). NCBI lineage: Eukaryota > Metazoa > Chordata > Aves > Falconiformes > Falconidae > Falco > Falco rusticolus. The sequence continues at coordinate 61,449,069 of NC_051190.1, read as the reverse complement.
CTACATTTTCAAGCAAACATACTACAAATTCAGTTTAGAAATATAAATAAAAGTGTATTAACAAGTGATAATTATTGACTTAAAATAATAATACAGGAAGGCAGAACAGAACTCAACCCTACCTTGGGACGACAACTGTTTTCCCACCAGTCTGTTACTGCGAAAGACAAAAACTTCTGTGCTGCCTATAATTTCAATAGCTCTTACAATGGTGTAACAACAAAATAAGACTGTTCTACTTTTTTGAGGATTAGACAAAACTACCCCTATACCTAAGGCATACTGGGGGACTCAATCTGTTAATGAAATACTGCACATGTTGAAAATCCTGCACATGTTGGAACCAGGAAAACAGAGGCATGGATACAACAGGAAAATAAGGTATTTTTATACATAAATAATTTTGTTAACATTGCATCTTCTACTGTATTAACATGGAATAAGATTTACGGCATTCCTGAAATATTCAGAAAGAAACTACCTTTCTCTAGCTTATTGAACTTGATTAAAATAATGCCATTTAATTGCCCCAACATGTACCCTGAACAAACATTAAGCTTAAAATGACACACACCAATCTACTCAGTCTTTAGCCAGCCTTTTCCCTCAACAGACTCCTCAGAGTCACACACTAAATTATACACGTGCAAGGGATTTCAACAGATTTCAAAATGGAAATAAATGTTAGGTTTTATGAAAAATATCCAGCGTAACAGCGCACCTATTAACTGCTTCTACCTTTACAAGCTGGTTGTCGAACACCAAGTGAGACACACTTTTGATCCTTTCACAACTTGTTAAGAGCTAGAGCCACTTAGTTTTCACAGAATGTAGTACTGTCAAAAGTATTACAGACATTATATAGCAGTTAACAGCTTCTACAGATACCTCACTTTTCAGTCATCAGACTCCTAGAACTAGGACTATAGTACTTCAGTCTTTCCGGCCGCTGCTTTTTGTCACTCCTCAGATCAATCTTTGGATCAAGAATATATTATATTAGTCAGGTTGTCATCTGAGCAAAACTGGCCAAAATTGGGCAAAATTTCCCCAATTTGTTCTTCCTGCAAGGTTGCAGGTACCCAGCAGTAACTAATTCATAGAGAATTTTTTAAAATCCTTATTCCATTTAGTCAAAGACACATGTAGCAATACACCCGTGAAGATGGTTATAGTCCTTATTAGCTTACTGTAATCATCTCTGAATACACTTAAAGATCTGCCATTTTTATTAATAACACACAAATGTTTTTAACATTACATCTGTTACACATGTAGTTTTTACACACTAAACCCCTCCACTTGTCAGTAGTTGTCAAAATCATACCATCCTTGTAAGAACCTCCTACATTCCCACAGGAAATCAGAATCACCCTATCACTGGTATTTTCCTACTTTAAAGGTTATATGGAAAATATATTGTCCATACAAAGCAGGATTAGAAGTCATGTTGGAATATCTGGATAACTGTGGCATTTGGAGTAACAAATCGATGATGAAATCCAACAGCATAAAGTGCAAACCCATGGAATTTGATTTAATTAGTCCTGTTGAGTCAGGTCTTAAGTGGGGATCTCACCTTCCTTGGTTGCTGCCTATAGCTAACGAAGACAGAGAAGATACTGGAAAAGGAGGTCAAATATAAAAGGACTGAACTGCCTACTTCTCTCCAAAATCTACAAAGGAAATTTAGGTCCTCACCACAGACAATTCACACCTACAGGTGGGCTCAATCTGGGCTTTACAGATTAGCATCAATGCCAGCTGCTACCTGGAACCTCAGCTGTTAGAAACAATAGAGGAAGAGAACAGTTTGAACATGTTAATTGATCCAGGATGACTGCTGGCCACAGTGGTAAGAGCTGTGCAGACTAAATCTAAGAGTATGTCAGGAAGCTACTTCGCTCAGGAACATATAAATATTTATGTCACGAGGTGCTGATGAAAATTCGCATTCAGTACTGTGTTCAACTCTGGTCATCCATATAAAAAAAATAAAAATTAATGCCAATTGAAACAGAGAAAGAGAGAGCTGCTAGAATGATGACAGGAATAAAGAATGTGGCTTGTATAGGTCAGCAAAACTAAGCCAGAGAAGAGACAAACGTGCTTTGCATAAGCTCATTAGGGGAAGAAAACCCTAAAAAAGTATTTGAGCTAAATGCTAGCACTAAAGCAAGAATAATGGAAGCATACTGGAAATTAAAATTAAAAGTTGAAAGAGAAGTACTTCTGGTATGAAAA